>NW_006780388.1:1958531-1968965 GCF_000442215.2 Lipotes vexillifer
CAGCAGGAAGTCCTGTGTCTCCTGTCTACCTCTGGGAGGCTGGGGTTGTGACCTGTTTACCACTAGGTCCTGTGTACCCTGCTCTGGGCTGACATTAAGGTCCTCAAGAAGTGATGGGGCAAGAAAGCGGCAGGACTGGGAGGGAGAGGGAGGGTGAATCTAGGTGAGGGATATGTGGTGTTCCCTGCATGTTCCTTCAACTTTTATGGGAGTTTGAAATGTTTCAAAATTTAAAAAATAGGAAAAGCTTAACACCTCCGGATCCAGTGTATGAGCTCCCTGCCTGGCTTGGCAGTGCCTTCCCACCCTCCTGGCAAATGACAGGCACCACAGGCCGCTTGAACCCCCGGAGGGAGATGCACCCTTCCTGTGCCCCCACCCAGCCTCCAGGGGCCACCTAGTCAACCAGGCCCCCTCACTGGGGACCCGAGTGCCACCCCCGCCCCAGGCTCCCATGGCAGCTGCAGAAGGGGTCGATGGTGCCACAGCAAAATGCAGGGGAGTGGACGCCCACAGTGACCCTACCCAGGCCAGCACTGCCTGGAGTCCAGGATGAGTGGCAGGGGTCGAGGCTGGCCAGCCCCTCTCCCCACTTCCTCTACTCCATGCCTCCTCCACCACCAAGTGGTAAACCAGAGCAAGCCCTCAGGTGGTCTCCTCAACTGACAGAACCAGCACTCCAGATGACTCAGAGCCTCAGGAAAGGAGAAATCTTGTGGGGGATGGGAATCTATTTAAATATAGAATTCAGACAAAACAACTTTTCAAGTTATGGTTACAGAATATAATTGTTACAGACAACCATGCTGTAAAAATAACAGCAAAATGGAGAGTTGGGCGCTGCGGATGTGCTGCGTAACTCACTTTTCCCAAGAGGGAGTCAACAGATACTGATTAAATTTGGAAAATGTTTGAAAACATAAGTCCTCTAAACTCTACTTTAAAAAAATAATCCATTTCCTTTTGCCCAAAGGCAGTTTTCAAATGATGAGGACCACGTGGGCTGAAGCAACTTGAGGCCGATGCCTTTTCTCAGGGGACCCCGACTTACGGTTGAAAGAGGGGAACAGTGTTTCTTCATCTTTTCCTCCAGGAGGGCAGCACCCAGGGGACCTGAGGAGGGGCTCAGGCTCCCAGGAATCTCCCTCAGCCCCCAAACCACCCAGAAGGAACATGGCAGGGGCACAATACACTTCTGTCAGGCGTGCCCCCTCACACCGCAGGCTCACCTCCTCAGCAGAACCTTGGGCTGCTGTGGACATCAGGGCCCCTGTGCACAGGGGCTGTCAGTCCTGTGTGGCTCCCTAGAGGAGGTGGCCTTTCTGAGGGTCCAGCAGGAAGAAGCAGGCTGAGGCCTCCTGGGAACTGGCCCTGGAAGGAGAGCCAGGGAGGGGCAGGATTGGCTTCCCAGGGGTTCAGGGCTGGACACCAAAGGCAGCAGAAAGTGGAAAACTCAGAGACTCCACCTAGTCTCTGAGTCAGTGGTCGGGTTTTCCAGGCTGAGGAGGCCCTGGGGGATGGAGGCCGCTGGAGAGCCCTCCTGGGCCTGAGATATGGCCCAGGCCAGGAAGCCCTGGAGCAGGGCCAGGTAAGGGCTGGTGGGGGTTGGGGAGGCCCAGGAGCAGGGGGGTGGGAATTGGAGCTGGGACCTCAAAGGACCCTGAATCATGGAATTTTAAAAACCTACCCATGGTGGGATCTAGTGTACAGCTTCTTTTATTCTCTTTTTAATTTTTTTTTTCTGCTTAGAAAAGTAAATTATGCTTGATCAGAAAAAGATTACAATGTTGAAAGTGAAAATCAGTCAGCGGCTGGGCCCCAGGCAGAAGCCCAGTGGAACCTGTAGAAGTTGTAGCCAAATTCACTGACCCAGCCAGGATGCACCCTCAGTTGTCAGGGCTACGGGTCCTCTCTGGACACGATGGGGCCCATGGTGGACTCCTCCCCATCCACCAAGGGACTGGGGGCAGGCTGTCCTGCCAACTTTCCGTCTTCTTTTCCATCTGGAAGAGAAGGGGGTGGGTCAGGCTGTTGTCAAAGGAAAAGGGGGAAGGGGTGGGGGGCAAACCTGGGGGTCCCAGCTGCCAGAGCAGGGGCAGGGATTGCTGACTCCAGAGACATGTTCCCAAAGGCCACTGGCCCAGGGACACAGAGGCTGTTTCCAGGAAACTTTGGGCCAAATCTGGGCTGAGCATCAGGAAGCTGCTGCTCCCCTCCCCGCTGCCTGGCCCAGGATGGGGCAGGAGGTGGGGAGGGCCGTGGACAGGTCTGGAGGTAAAGACAGAGAGGCAGGTTGAGAGGTGTTGACTGCCCATGAGCACCTGCCCAGGGGAGCCCATGGGGCCAAGCTGCAGCCCTTGTTCTGCTCTTCATCTCTCCATCTGAGGAAGGGTGACTTTGTCCTGATTCTCACAAAGGTGCCATATGGGGTGGGGTCCATATGGTCCCAGAGCCTGCCTGATCTGAGAAGTGAGCAGAGGTCTCAGTTGGGGTAGAAATGGCCTGTCCCATCCAGCTCAGCTAGAAGAATGGGCTCTGAGCCAGAGGGGGACCCCCCATCCTTTGCAGTGAGCTAGCTGGTGGCCTCAGGGTGGTGACTTGGCCCTTCTGAGCCCTGCCTCCACACAGGTCCTGAGGACAGAACCCTCTCTGCACTGAGCAGAGGCAGGTGGACATGAGGAGGCACTTGGAGCAGAACAGGCTGGTGGAAGGGCTCAAGGGTGAGCCAGGCCCACTGCAGAGGGGCCTCCAGGCTCTGGGGTCCCTGACTCCAGCAGGCGATGGAGACTGAGGGGGTCCCTAAGGTCCCCTGAGAACTCTAGGCTTGTGGCTGGGGATGCCCCCATCTCATGAAAAACACATTAGACACGGAGAAAAATAGGCCCAGGAACACAGACATATAAGAACCCACACAAACTTACTCTCCTAGGCAAATACACACATAGGGAGACAGAACCTTAGAGAAACACACGCGCGCACACACACACACACACACACACACACACGGAGGCCTATAGACACGCAGAGATTCACACTGAGATAATGTAGACAGATGCACGCAGAAATGTTCACAGCACACACATACTCCCCTGAGCCAGCCGAGCCTGCTGTCCCCCTGGCTGCCCAGGTGACAGGGGACTTCGGCCCCAGGTAGGTCTTGCTCCTGCCCTGCTCGCTGGGCTGGGGCCTCACCTGTGTCCAGCTTGCTGCGTTTTTGCTCAGGCTCCTGGGGGGTGGCCTCGATGGCCCGCTGAGCCTCGGGATGGATCTTGAGAAGGGCTTTGGCAAGGGTGGCGGGGCTGGGCACCCCCAGGGACATGATGCAGTGCACTCCTTTGCGCTTGGCCCCCGCCACTTTGGCACTGTCCTTGGAGGCCGTCAGCAACACCAGTTTGGAGAACTTTCTGGGCTTCCTGGGGGCTGCGGGGAAGACATCTGTGCCCGGCTCAGGGGACTCAGGGGAGGGCTCCTGGCCGGCCTTCACGCTCTTGCCCTCCTGCTCACTGGGCTTGGGCAGGGGCATTCCGGGACCGATGGCCTGGCCCCCAGGCCACGCTCAGGGCCCAGCAGATGGATTTCTCCTCCACCTCCCTGGAAGGAACCCAGCAGTTCAAGGGCTCCGTCCTAAGGCAGGAGGCAAAATCCCATTAGTGGAGATGCCCTTAGGCCTGGGTTCAGGAAGAATCTGGGCTGGAGGTTGGGGCAGATGGGGCTGCCTCCGTGCCCCCAGGGAAGGACCTGAATGGAGCCAGAGAACCCTGGGCTGGTGCTTCTGCTCTCTTGGTAGCCTTGGGTCCGTCACCTCCCCCAGCCAAACCTCACTTTCCCATCTACAAAATGTGCCCAAAACAGAGCTCTCAAGGGGTTACTGGGGTGACCAAGGTGCTGACAGCTGAGTTACTAGGAATCCAGGCCCACAGGTGCTGAGCACAGGGTGAAGTGCTTCCACAGGTTTTTCCACTTAACCTTCAGCCCCATGTTATGAAAGTTGATCTTTCTCATTGACCCAGGTTACAGATGAAGACACTGAGGCATGCAGCCATGAAGGCAGAGTTGAGAGTCCAGTCGAGGTGGGTCCAGAGGCCGCCCGTACAGCACCTGGGGTACCTTGTCCAGGATAATGGACACCCATCTTCCTGAGCACCAGTCTTCAGGGAAAAGTACTTTGGGGACATGAGCTCAGGTCACTGATACTCCCAGAATGCCTGGTGCCCTTCACCCTGACACTGTGTCACCAGGAACATGGGCTGGGCCCTGGGAGGCAGAGCTCTCCAGATTTACAACTAGATCCGGCCCCCATCCCAGGCCAGAGGTCCCAGGGCACCCAGTGTTAGGGGACACTAGGACCCCACGAGGGCAGTGACCTTGTGTCTGAGCTGGTGCTGGATCTGCCTCAGCTGAGTGGGTACAGGGCTGTGGAGGTGTCCAGAGAATCCGTGGTCACTGAGGGCTCCCTGGCTTCTGGTCTGGAGAAGCAGAAAGGATGGATGACAGGGAATTCCCTGGTGGTCCAATGATTAGGACTCTGCACTTTCACTGCCGGGGGCCTCGGTGCAATGTCTGGTCAGGGAACTAAGATCCCACAAGCCACGTGGCATGGCCAAAAAAAAAAAAAAAAAAAAAGAAAAAGAAAAAAATGGATGACGGGGCAGTGCTGGCCTGGAGACCGGGGCTCTGGGGCATCAGTGTGAGCTAGCTGTTTTGTCTGTTGGGGGTGATTGGGTGGTGGGCAGATGGCGGGGTCTTTCTCAGTTTCCAGTTTAGCCCAGAAACAAGATTGCCGCCTTGGCAGCACCCTCCCTGTCCAGGACTCAGGCAGCACCAAGGCCCGTACACTCTTACTTGGCCCCCTAGACGTGTTTCTCCAACCTGGCTTTTAGTTGTGTTTCTCTGGGCCCCTCCAATGCACATGGCTTGAGGTGTCCATGCCCCGCACCCCAAAGTCTTCGAAGACCCCTTCATCCATGAGAAGCCTGAGGTGCAAGGCCAGTGCATGGTTGGGGTGCCTTGTCCCCTGCAAGCTCCCCTTCTCAGTCAACTAGACATGAAAGCAGAGACCTGACAACTAGACACAAAAGCAGAGACCTCCCAACTGCGACAGAGGAGGACCCCCACCTCCAGGGGGTGTAGCCTCAGGTAAATGTTTCCTGGTAGCAAGTCACCTGACCACAGGCACCCCTGGGATTGATGTCTCATTATCCCTCCTGTCCCTGGTCCAGCCCCTGGATAAGCCAACCCCTACTCCTCCCATGTGGTCCTTCCCAGCTCTGCCCATCCTGCCCCACAGGGCAGGCAACATGGTGGTACCTGGGACCTGGGGGGACATGGGGCCCAGCAGTCTAGACACTTCCTACCCCCCCCACCACCCTGAGAACCACTCTGGGCAGGAACCGGTTATGGTGGGAAGCCCCACCCACAGGACCCTGCCCCCACACTCTGACTGGCCTGGTGTACAACCCTGGCCAGCAGCCCACACCTCTGTGGTCCAGGGATGAAACTCCAGGTGGTTGGACCCCTTTCTCACATCATATACAAATAATTAACTCTAAATGACCATAGACTTAATTATGAGAGCTAGTGATAAAACTATCACAAAAAAAAAAAGAAACAAGTAAATCTTCCTGACCTTGGAAGCTTTCTTCAGTACGACACTAAAAGTACAGGTAACCAAAAAAGAAACACAAAAATTTGACTTCATCAAAATTTAAAACTTTTGTGAGTCAAAGGACACCATCAAGAGAATTAAAAGGCAGCCCATAGGATGGGAGAACATTTTTGCAGATCATACATCCAATAAGGGACTTGTAGCTAGAATTTATAAAGAACACATAACTCAGTAATAAAAAGACAAATAACTCAATTTTTAAAATGGGCAAAGGATCTGAATAGGCCTTTCTCCAAAGAAAATATACAAGTGGCCAGTAAGCACAAGATGTTCAAACATCATTAGTCATGAGGGAAATGCAGATCAAACTATAATGAGATACTATTTCACACTACTAGAATGGATCTAATAAAACAAAACAAAAAAAACCAGACAATAACAAGTGTTGGTGAGGATGAGGAGAAAATGGAACCCTCATACACTGCTGGTGGGGATGTAAATAGTTGCAGCCACTTTGGAAAACAGTCTGATGATTTCTCAAAAGGTTAAACATAGAATTACCATATGACCCAGCAATTCCACTCCTAAGTGTATCCCCAAGAGAAATGGAAACTGATGTCTACATAAAAACTTGTACATGAATATTTGCAGCAGCATTATTCATAGATGCCAAAAAGTGAAACAGCCCAAATATCTATCAACAGATAAATGAATAAATGTGATGTATCCAAACAATGGAATATTATTTGATAATTTAAAAAATTCATGCCACGACATGGGTGAACCTTGGAAAGATTAGCTAAGTGAAAGAAGCCAGTCATGAAAGATCACATATTATACACTCCATTTCTATAAAATGACCTGGAGTCTGTAGAAAATCTATAGAGTAGAAAAATCCACAGAGACAGAAAGTAGATTTGTGATTGTCTAGGGCTGGGGGTGGGAGGGATGGGGACCAGAAGAGTGAGGAGTAAATACTAGTATGTATGGGGTTTCTGGGGTGATGAAAAAGTTCTAAAACTGATTGTGGTGATGGCTGCACAATTTGGTGAATTTACTAAAAGCCATTGAATTGTACATTGTGAGTGAGTGAATTGCATGGTATGTAAATTATCTCAATAAAACTTATGTATTGAGAAAAGAGAAATTAAGTCTATAATCAGTGGTTTCCCCACTTCATGATACCTAAGAATCACCCAGAATTCTTGTTAGAAATGCACAGTTCTGGACTCCTCCACCCCCAGACTTCTTTCTCAGTGGGTCTGGAGAGGGACCTGAGAATCTACTTTTTTTTTTTTTTTTTTACCAGTACCCTATTTGATTCTGATACTTTGTGAAAAATGGATGATGCCATGGGCCCTCTGTTTAAGAAGTTTCTAATTTCTAGTTCATAGCTGAACTGTTTTTCCACCACTCCATGTACAGGGGTGGACAGTCCCTCAGGCTGGATCAGTCTCTTTTCTGGATTCATCCCTAACCTTCTAGCAATTTATTTTTGAGATGTGAATGGAAGAGTTGACAGGCAGTTATTTTAAGCCTAAAACATCTATTTTGAAAATTAAATTTTTACTCAATAAAAGTTCATTGAATTAATAGAATTTTTAGAAGTGAAGCAGAAATGAATTAAAAAGATCAAAAGGCTTAATAGTTTACCTTACTTCACTCACTTTACACCCTCCACCTGCATCTCCAGTCGGATGGTTTGATATTGCTATGGGTCTCCAGTCACCCATTTATCCTAACCAGCTGTCATGATATTGTAAGATGGCTCAGTGTAAACCCCAAACCACACAATGTTAAGAACTGGCAGGAGCCTCTTAGACACCTTGGGAGGCAGAATAATGCCTCCCCGCTGCCTATCGCCAAAGCTGTCTAGGTCCTGATCCCTGGGACCTGTAAATATGTTACCTTATATGGCAAAGGGGGAATTAAGTTTGCAGATGGCATGAAGGTTACTAAACTAGGAGATTATCTTGGATTGTCCAGGTGGTTCCATCACAATCACAAGGATCCTAAAAAGCAGGAAACGCAGGTAGAAGAGTCAGAAAAAGTGGTGTGATGATGGAGGCAGGGTCAGCGAGAGGAGAGATTCGATGTTGCTGGTGTTGAAGGTGGAGGGAGGGGGATATGAGCCAAGGCATGCTGGAGGCCTCTAGAAAAGACAAAGAAACAGACTGTCTCTCCTAGAGTCCCCTGGAAGGGTTACAGCCCTGCCCACACCTTGATTTTAACCCAGTGAGGCCCATGTCAGACCTCTGACCTCCAGCACTGCATGACTTTTACAAAGCTGTGTTGTTTTAATCCACTAAATTTGTGGTAATTTGTTATGGCAGCAGTAGGTAACTAATATGAGGTCCAACCCCTTGATGGCGAGGCTCTGAAAGCCAGGATCATGGGAATTACCTGGAGGTCCAATGGTTAGAACTCCCCGCTCTCACTGCCGAGGGCGCGGGTTCGATCCCTGATTTGGGAACTAAAATCCCACAAATGGTGAGGCCAAAAAGAAAGCAAGCCAGGATCATTGCCTGGAAACTGATGATGGATTAACAGAATTACCATTATCTTCATATGTATGGGAGAGAAATACCATCAATGTCCACCAACACCTGCATCCTCAGCTAAGAGGCCAACTCCTTACACTCTCTGGGCTGGTTTCACTTATGTAATGGGAGTAGTGGTGAACTTCGCAGGGGCTCTTAAGAGCAGGCAGGCAGGCAGGCAAGGGTGAAGTCTTCAAGTTACCAGTGATACTGACAGATGCCCCTTCTATAATCGCTGTCCCATGTGGTTCTTGGAGGGCTGCTGGTGGGATGATGGACCCACTTAGATATGCAGGTACACATCCTTACAGGGAGATTTTCAAAGCAGCAGTAAGACCCAGAATGGGTCAAGAACTGCTACTCTATAGTGTGCAGGGAACAGCTTCCCCAAAGTGGGAATATCATGTAATGGCACCTCCTTACCCTAATCACCATGGCTTGGAATCTTAGTTACTTTTAATACTCCTTACCCACTGCAATTTGTCCTAAGACCTGTCTATGCTGCGCCCAAATGGCCCCTGCTCCCCGCCTCTCTCCTCTCGCATCATTACCGCCACCTCCTAAGCCTCCGGAGTGCCTCCCCCGCCCCAACATCTCAGACCTCCGACTACCATCCCTGCGAGCATCTCTAGAGCCACAAGGATGGGACGGGACTGGGGATGGGTGCAGGGCGGGGGCAGTACTGGGCGGGGCGGACACGGTCAAGGAAAGGCAGACCAATGTGGGGCTCCCTGACTTGGGGTGTGAGGGCTCAGTCCTGGGGTCGGTTAGGTTGGGGGAAGGACGAGCGAGGAGAAGAGCTGAATCGCTGGTGAAGGACAAGGAGGCGGCCTGAGCGCCGGGATGCAGAGCTGGGGGGCACCCCCCAGCATCAGCAGCCCTTGGGGATCCCCAGAGGAGCCCGGCAGGGACCCGAGACCCTCCCCGATCCGCTGGGGCCCGTCCTCACCGGGCACCGGCCGGGCGGCGACGGCAGCGGGGCCCTCCCTCTCCGGAGACCGAGCCGCGGCAGGTCCCTCAGCCTCCGTGCCTGGGGCCCCCGTCTGGGTTCGGGCAGTCACCTCAAGCTGGGGTCACGGAGCGAGCATGCGTAGCAGGGCTTGTGGGGAGCCCATTCCTTGGGCTAGCTCGATTTCTCCGGGTCTTCCCCTCGCGGGGCAGAACTGGCGGCCTGACCAATCCCGCGCGGGGGAGGAGCCAGGGCTCGCGAGGGGGCAGGACCATGCCGTTATTGGGCGGTGGCCCCCGGGGGACGGGGTTCAGCCTTCCAGTGGCCAGACTTCGAGTCTTGGGCGGGGCTCTCCCAGGACAAGGTTGGGGTGGGTTTAACTGAGACCACCCGACCTCCCCCAGTGTTTGACCTCGGCTCCACGCAGAGGAAGTCACAGCATTTGTTTAAAGGCCTCGATCGTCTCCGTCGTTCTTCTGAGCGAGCAGAGGGAAGAACTTTCAGTGTGCTCATCAAAGCTACTGATTCGGCTCCGCCCAGTATCCCTCAGGGCGCAGCATTTTTGCCATTGGTCCCTCCCCGACCCTCGGTCCAGCCCTCGCCATTGGCCCCTCCCTCGTTATTGGTGCTCCCCCACCCTCCCCCGCCACAGGTGCAGACCTGGTCCATCATCCCGGCCTTCGCCCATCGGTCCAGCCCCCACTCACAGCAAACAGTCACTGCACACTGATTCTCTGACTACCCTGGGCGGTGGAGACCGGGATTGCTCCCGCACGGGGAGCTGCGGGGCCTGGGGGCTGCTTTCCTGGGCACTTGGCGGGTGGCGATCAGAGTGGCCCAGCATCCTCCGAGCTGACACCCGCCCTGCCTCTCACCTGCCTCCCCTCCTGCACGGCGCCCCGGGCTCTCCGCTCACTGGGACCCTCCGCAGCCCTCCACCCGTCCCCCTTCGCCCCGCTAGAGCCCCCAGTCTTTTAGCTGCGCGTCCTCACGTTGGCAGAATGAAGACGCTGCTGCTCTCTAGAAAACGCCACTCCCCGGACACCCCTCTTCTTCTCCTCCTTTCTCTTGCTCTAAAGCTGCTCCTGGGCTCCCAGCAGGTGCAGGTCCAGGTGCCATGAGGCCTGCCTGACCTGGACTTCAGGCATTTCCCACGTTCTCCGCATCTTCTGCATCCTCCGTGTCCTCCAGTTCTCCCGCGTTCTCCTGTATCCTCCTCCTCAAGTCCAAATATCAGCAGAACCTGCAACTGCCTCTACAAAGGCTCCTAGCTCCCTCCTCCCCCGCCTCACCCTGCCACCGCTGCCCTGGCTCTGCAGATCCCTGATCACCACCCTCGG
>NW_006780388.1:1968975-1985185 GCF_000442215.2 Lipotes vexillifer
AGCAGCCACGGCTTCCACCGACCTCCAATCCTTTCTCCAGGGGCCAGGTCATTTCCTGGGTATTCTTCAGGGTCATTCAAAGGCCTTCATGAATTTATTTGCCATTATCTATTAATAATCCACTGACTACTGGTTGTTTCTAATTTTATTATAAATATCTTTGTATCTAAATTCCTAATTATCCCCTTTCTTGAAATTTCAAAGAATAGTAAAAGAAGGCAAATGTCTTAAGAGCTTTTTATTTTATTTTTGATAAGTTTTTTAAAAAATTATTTATTTTTATTTATTCATTTTTGTCTGCATTGGTTCTTCATTGCTGCACGCGGGCTTTCTCTAGTTGCGAGTGGGGGCTACTCTTGGTTGTGGTGCACGGGCTTCTCATTGCGATGGCTTCTCCTGTTGCAGAATGTGGGCTCTAGGCTCGTGGGCTTCAGTAGTTGTGGCACAAGGGCTCAGTAGTTGTGGCTCGCAAGCTCTAGAGCACAAGCACACTAGTTGTGGCACACGGGCTTAGTTGCAGCATATGGAATCTTCCCGGACCAGGGATCAAACCCTTGTCCCCTGCATTGGCAGGTGGATTCTTAACCACTGTGCCACCAGGGAAGTCCATAAGAACTTTTTTTTTTTTTAAAGCTTGTTTTTTTTTTTAATGTATTTATTTATTTATGACTGTTTTGGGTCTTTGTTTCTGTGCATGGGCTTTCTCTAGTTGTGGCAAACGGGGGCCACTCTTCATCGCGGTGTGCAGGCCTCTGTCACTATCACGGCCTCTGTTGTTGCAGAGCACAGGCTTCAGATGCGCAGGCTCAGTAATTGTGGCTCACAGGCCCAGTTGCTCCGTGGCATGTGGGATCTTCCCAGACCAGGGCTCGAACCTGTGTCCCCTGCATTGGCAGGCAGATTCTGAACCACTGCGCCACCAGGGAAGCCCCATAAGAACTTTTTAAACGTGTTGCCAGATTGTCCCCAAGGAAGTGCACAAGCTTGGAGTCAGATGCCTGTGTTCAAATCCCAGCTCTGGCGTTAGCTTGCTGTGTGACAAGCAACTGCTTCCCCTGTCTCTCAGTTTTCTCATCTGATAAATGGGTATAATAACATCACCCACCTCATGGAGTCATTGTGAGAATTCACAGAGTATTATCCTGTGGGTCGTGGGTTCCAACATTTATATTCTGTAGTCCAGCGGTTCTCAGGCTTTTTGGTCTCAGGACCCCCTTAAAGAGTGATTATACTCTTTAAATTACTGAGCAGCTTGAAGAGCTTTTGGTTATGTAGGTTACATCTACCAATATTTACAATATCAGAAATTTAACATGAGAATTTAAATAGCAATAATAAATTCACTGCATAACTGTATCTTTAAACCAAAAATGAGTGAAAAGAGTGGCAATGTTCAACATTAAAAAACAAAAAAATCTGTTTGGGGACTTCCCTGGTGGTCCAGTGGTTAAGACTCCTCACTTCCACCTCAGGGGACATGGGTTCAATCCCTGGTCGCGGAACTAAGATCCCGTGTGGTATGGCCAAAAAAAGAAAAAAAAAATCTATTTAATATCACATTTGAGAAAAGACAGCTGGGTTCTCATATCTGTGTCTGCCTTCACTCTATTGGGATATGCTGCTTTGGTTGAAGTACGTGAAGAAAATTTAGCCTCACACATAAAAAACTGGAAAAAGAAGGAATATTTTAATATCCTTTTCAGATAATTGTAGATATTCTTCTTTGATACTACACCAACACTCAAAACATGGTAGTTTTTTGAAGGTTAGCTGCAACATGGAATCTGAGATGATATCAGTGAGCTTTTTGTGTTCTATTACATGAAAATCCATTGATCTGTCTTGCACTTTGAAAGGCTCTTTTACCCCATGTGATTTCATAAATCATGTGTTGGTCTTTTTGAAAATATTTGTTCATTGACTTATACAGATCTTGCAAATGTTGACACATCTCATTATACAATATAAATAAAATGTATAACATTCATTAATACTGCCACCAATCTCAACACAAAAGTCAGGCAATACTGGGAAGCTGTGAAGCTAAAGGTGGCATACAAGTTTTGCAAAATTGTACTTTTTGCCAGAAGACTTCGAATTTTATCATTGGCAATAAATTCTGTCAGTTTGGTGTCACTGCCCTGATTCACACTAAGAGTCACCATTGCTTCTGCATCATCAGTGCAAAGTCATCACAGTGAAAAAGGCAAACATTGTCTCAGTATTACTATGAAAATAATCATGGACCTTCTGAAAAGGCTTTGGGAACCCCCAGGGGCCACCAGAACACACCTTGAGAACAGCTGCACTTTCATTTTTCTATTAGCTTGTTCATCTTTTTCTTACTGATTTAAGAAACATTTTTATTGAACTCAGATTAACCCTAGTGTTTCACATGTGATGGAAATATTTTATTATTTACATTTGGTGGGGGAGGAGGTTGGGAAAATAGGTGTATGATAGGTATGTGTGTTTACACATCTGAATCTTTATTTATTTATTTGTTTGTTTGTTTTTTGGCAGCACCTCGCAGCTTGTGGGATCTTAGTTTCCCGACCAGGGATTGAACCCGGGTCCTTGGCAGTGAAAGCACAGAGTCCTAACCACTGGACCACCAGGGAATTCACTACACAGCTGCATCTAGTGGTCTTTTCCAATTTGAGTTTCTCTGTTTTTTAAAATTATCCTAAGCAAGTTCTTCCCATACTTACTTGAATAAATACTGGATAGTTTCTGTATTAGTTTGTCAGAGACGCTGAAGAAGGTATCACAAACTGAGTGGCTTAAACAACAGAAAATTATTTTCTGGTAGTTTTGGAAGCCAGAAGTTTGAGATCAAGGTGTGGACTGGGTGGGCTCCTTCTGAGGGCTGGGAGGGAGAATTTGTTCCAGGCCTCTCTCCTTGGCTTCTAGATGCATTACCCTGATCTCTGCTTTGTCTGCACACAGTGTTCTCCCCGTGTGCATTTCCGTGTTCAGATTTCCCCTTTTTAAAAGGACACCTGTCGTTTGGGTTGTGTCCACCCTAATGACTTCACCTAACTCAATCATCTGCAAAGACCCTGTTTCTAAACAAGGTCACATTCACAGGCACTGGGGATTAGGACTTAAACTTCTTTGGGTGGCGGGGTGGGGACATAATTCAACTCATAACATTTGCTTTTACTTTTTTCTAAAGGTTTGATAATTTCTCCCTTTCCACTTGATTGTCTCATGTTTTGGAATTTATTTTTTTATATATATTATCAAATCGTTTCAAAATACTGATACTGCTTAGGGACTTGTCTCTGATTTTAATTGATTGAAAATTAAGTTTCTCATTGCCCCCCAAACCAGGGATCCAACCTGTGCCCCCTGCAGTGGAAGGTGGAAGCACGGAGTCTTAACCACTGCACTGCCAGTGAAGTCCCCTGGAACTTATTTATTCAACAAATGTGTGTTCAATAGCTACTATTTACTCAGCACTGTGAACTTGGGAACCTCAGTGAACAAAAGAAAGATCCTGCTCTCCAGGAACCCATATTGTAGGGGCAACGGAGGAGACATAATAAAATAGATATAATAAGTGATCAAGTTATATAGTTTGTTTAAAGTTATATACCTTGCTATATATCAATAGTTTGTGCTATCTGAGGGAATGTTTTGGATTATGGAAATGTTCCATTTCTCGATTGGGGCAGTGGTTATATTTGTATATGGCAAATGTACATTTCCAAAGGGAAATTTTTATCCTATGTCAACTGTATTTCAAGAAAATTGATTTTGTAAAAAGCGTTGTGAACGAAAGAAGGAAGGAAGGAAGGGAGGGAGGGAGGGAGGAAGGAAGGAAGGAAGGAAGGAGAGCGAAAGGAGGGCCTGCAATTAGTATTGCGATTTATGTTGGAATTCGGAGTGGAGTAAGGATGTCACCGCATTCTTCGGATAGCGGGCCAGAAGCCGGGTCATTGCTGAGGAATCCTTCCTGGCCCAAACGCCACCGTCCCCGCCACCCCCGCAGAAGGCAAGTTAGAGTCGATGCCCAGGTCTCAAAAGGGCCTGGGTGGGCTTCCGGGGTCTGGGCCCGATGGCGTCCGCGCGCGTCCCCTCCCGGCCGCCAGGAGCATCAGCCATACATCGTCCACGGCGGGAACCGTGGGTAAGATCGTAATCCGCTCTCCACGTTGACTGAGGAAAAGCACAGAGGTCGTGTGCACAGAGCGAAGGGGTGTTTTGTCTGGTCTCCTTTCCCCCACCCCCCATTACCGAATAACTAGAAGACCTCCTGTTTATCCTTCTGACATAGTTGTTTCATGGCAATTTCGCTCCTTGGCCTATCCTGACGCGACACGGATTTAGCCTCAAGGCTTTTTGAATTATTCATAACAGTGAAACAAATATGATGTGACTCGTATGTCCATCTAATGATGACTGGATAAATAAATGTGGGCTACCCCTGCAATGCAATATTGTTCAGCCATAATAAGAGACAAAATACAGATATCTGCTACACCGCGAAGGAACCTGGGAGACCATACTCTGGTGAAAGAAGCCAGACACAAAAGGACAAATACTGCATGATTCCATTCATGTGAAATGCCCAGGACAGGCAAATCTATAGAGACAAAGTAGATTAGTGATTGCCGGTGGCTGGGAGATTGGCGGGGAAATGGGGAGTGACTGCTAAAAGGGGACTGGGTTTCTTTTGGGGTAATGACAATGTTCTGTGATTAGATAATGATGATGGTTGCACAGCGTTGTAAATATACTAAAAGCCACAAAATTGTACACTCTAAAATGGTGAATATCGGGAGTTCCCTGGTCGTCTAGTGGTTAGGATTCAGGGCTTTCACTGCCGAGGGCCCATGTTCAGTCCCTGGCTGGGGAATTAAGATCCCACAAACCATGCAGCCAAAACAAACAAAGATAAAAAATGAAGGATAAAGAAGTGGCATATAGGGCATTCCCTGAGGGGCTTCCCTTCCCTGGTTGCACAGTGGTTAAGAATCTGCCTGCCAATGGAGGGGACATGGGTTTGAGCCCTGGTCCTGGAAGATCCCACATGCCACGGAGCAACTAAGCCCACGTTCCACAACTACTGAAGCCTGCGTGCCTAGAGCCTGTGCCCCACAAGAGAAGCCACCGCAATGAGAAGCCCGCGCACCGCAACGAAGAGTAGCCCCTGCTCGCCGCAAATAGAGAAAACCCCCGCGCAGCAATGAAGACCCAACGGAGCCAAAAATAAATAAATTAATTAATTTTTTAAAAAAGTGGCATATATATTAAAACTGCTCCCTCAAGAATAGTTTGTATATCCATATCCATAATTTCATTTACTTTATATAATTTCACTTTATTTTTTAAGATTTTAAACATCTTTATTAGAGTATAATTGCTTTGCAATGGTGTGTTAGTTTCTGCTTTATAAAAAAGTGAATCAGCTATACATATACATATATCCCCATAACTCCTCCCTCTTGCGTCTCCCTCCCACTATCCCTATCCCACCCCTATAATTTCATTTTAAATACCAAAAAGTGATACTAAAATATCTTTTGTTCCTTGATTCTAGACACGCATTTTCTGCCTATATTCATAACCTCTTTCACATTAAAATCATTGTTTAAACAGTACTTGCAAAGATCACTGATATGTTTTGTACTGATCCTGCCCTCATTGGCGTTAGTGGATACTGGCTTCACTGTCTGTACATTTTTCAATCAGATGGTGTAAGTGTTGAAGTGGCCTTTACATAGGTGAGGAAGGGATGTGTACTCCAGCAAGTGTACCATTGGAATCAAATTACAAATGTGCCCTATGCTTAGGCACATGTATCCACAGGAGATGGTGGTTCTCATTTCTAAAGTATTCAGTTTCAGTTTCAATCCTGGGTTAAATATATCTTGAAACCTTATCTCTTTTTCTTTAGTAGCTTGAAAATTAAAAAAATTTTTTTAAATTAATTAATTAATTTTTGGCTGCTTTGGGACTGTGTTGGGTCTTCATTGCTGTGCATGGGCTTTTCTGTAGTTGTGGCAAGCAGGGGCTACTCTTCGTTGCGGTGCGCTGGCTTCTCATTGCATTGGCTTCTCTTGTGGAACACGGGCTCCAGGCGCATGGGCTTCAGTAGTTGTGGCACATGGGCTTAGTTGCTCCATGGCATGTGGGATCTTCCTGGACCAGGGCTCGAACCCGTGTCCCCTGCATTGGCAAGATGATTCTTAACCACTGGGACACCAGGGAAGTCCCTCCATGGTTCATATTTTTAAAATAAAGTAGAACTAATGAAAATTTGGATCATACATACATTTTAAATTACTAATGGCTGTACAAATATTCTAGATGGTTGTCACTGATTGGAGGAGGCTAAGGAGACATGACAGAGAAATACATTTGGGATCCTGGGTTAGATCCTGGACTCGAGAAGGACATTAGTGGAAAATCTGGTGAAATTTGAGACCTTTAGTTAATGGGATTGTATCAATGTTCTTTTCTATGGTTGATTACTATGGTTTTGTAAGATGATGACATTAGGGAAAGCTGGGTGGAGGATATATGGGAAAACTCTACACTTTTTTTCAGCTTTTCTCTAAATATAAGATTATTTCAAAAGACAAAGTTTTAAAAATTCTAGTTTGTGGTTAGAGAAATGTGTCTTCTCCACACTTTATTGTAGAAATATACACATTTATTATATGATCTCACTTGTGTATAAAAAAATGTACAATTGTGTCCCCCAAAAGATGCATTCAAGTCTTAACCCCCAGTAGTTGTGAATGTGACCTTATTTGGAAATACGGTCTTTGCAGACGTAAAAAGTTAAGGATATCAAGCAGAAATCATCATGGATTTAGGGTGGGCTCTAAATCCAATGACTGGTGTCTTTCTAAGAGCAAAGAAAGGGGATGGGGACACAGACACACAGAGACACAGGCAAGAAGGCCATGTGAAGATGGAGGCAGAGATTGGAGTAACATGTCCATAAGCCAAGGAATGCTGGACCCATCAGAAGCTGGAAGAGGCAGGGAAGGATCCTCCCCTAGAACCTTCAGAGGGAGTGACAACCAGATTTTGGACTTCTGAACTCCAGAACTGAGAGAGAACAAAATTCTGTTGTTTTGAGACACAAAGTTCATTGGCTGGAGCGGCGGCTGCGCGGGTCGCGATGCTGTGAGATCTGCGGGCGCTGGTAAATTGGGCCCAGGATGTAGAGCTGGCCGTGCCTGACGGCAAGCCTGACGCGGAATTCGGTGGGATAGAGAGCAGGGGGCAGTAGTCGGGGGTGAGGAGAAGGAGGAGGAGGCGGCAAATCGCTCGTAAATGGCTCCGAAGCATGACCTGAAGCCTGAATTCCAGGAGGGTGAGTCTGAGCCCTTGGGGAAAAGGCATCTAACAGCGTGTAAGAGGGAGAGGGAGAAGAATTGTAATAGGGGCGGGGCAGGCGCCAGCTATAGCAGCCTGGCTGCTCAGCAGACCCCTCCCCAAAGCGAGAAACTGTCAATGAGCCACAGGTAGTGGTCCCGCTCAGCCACTGGTGGGTGCCACAGTGGGCCTCTCCTCTTCCTCTATTCTCTATAAAAGGAGTCAGAATTTGGACTGAGGTAAAATTGTTTTGTTTTGTTTTGGTTTGGTTTTTAGATGCTAGTCTGCCATCTTCTGGGTCTGCTAGCTTTCTGATTCAAATTGTTATTCCTTGTTCCAAAAAAAAAAAAGAAAAAGAAAAGACACACAGTTCGTGGTGGTTTATTGCGGCAGCCCCAGAGAACAGATACACCTACTTCGGATTGTCTTTGCACCAAAACATCCAGAGGGACAAGGTCCAATCCACCAGAAATGAGAACTGTAATTGGGGGCAATGGGACGGAAAGACTGTACTTTTACTTTACATTTACTTTGTAAAATTTCTCTTCTGTGTGGACGGTCTTATGAATTGAAAATGACTGAGGCAGTGAAGGCTGGAAAAGAGGTCACCAGGGGAAGGTGATGCTGGAGGTCCCACTGTCCCCTTTTGGGTCAAGGACCACAGGAAGGGGAAACCTCAGGTACCTTACCTAGTGGCTGGTTTTCCAGGTAGAGGGGGCCCAGGAGTATGAGGTCCTGTGACATAACAAGAAATATACAGTAGGGCTTCCCTAGTGGTGCAATGGTTGAGAATCTGCCTGCCAGTGCAGGGGACACGAGTTTGATCCCTAGTCCGGGAAGATCCCGCACACCACGGAGCAACTAAGCCTGTGTGCCACAACTACTGAGCTTGCTCTCTAGAGCCCGCGAGCCACAACTACTGAGCCCACGTGCCACAACTACTGAAGCCCGCGTGCCTAGAGCCCGTGCTCCGCAACAAGAGGAGCTACCACGATGAGAAGCCCACGAACCCGCGAACTGCAGCGAAGAGTAGCCCCCACTCGCCGCAACCAGAGAAAAGCCCACACGCAGCAATGAAGACCCAACGCAGCCAGAAACAATAAATAAATAAAATAAAATAATAAAATAAATAAATTTATTTTTTAAAAAAGAGAATTATACAGTATATTTGATCTCTGCCTGTGGTTCCGGACACAGAGCTCCCAAATCCCTTGGAATTTCCTGGGTGACAGGAGTGTCCTTTGTTCTAATGTGGTGGCTCTGGGTGGTTAGGTTCAGGATGAGGGCTGCCACCAGAAAGACCAAGGCTTGATTAGAAACTTAGAACTTTCAGCTCCATCCTCTGGGGAGGGAACAGGGGCTGGAGATGGAGTTAGTGATCAGTCACGCCCATGTGATGAACCCTCCATACACATCCATGAACTATGGGATTTGGAGAGCTTCCGGGTTGGTGAACACCCAGAGGTGCTGGGAGGGTGGTGCACCCAGAGAGGGCATGGAAGCTCCTCGCCCCTTCCCTCATACCTTGTCTAGTGAATCTCTTCCATCTGGCTGTTCCTCAGCCATGTCCTTCATGATAAACCCGTAACCTTTTTTTTTTTTTTTTTTTTAGCCATGCTGCGCCCCTTGTGGGATTTTAATTCCCCAATCAGGGATTGAACCCGGACTCTCGGCAGTGTAAGCACGGAGCCCTAACCACTGGACCTCCAGGGAATTCCCTTTCATTGTTAAAAAATTTGTTTTATTGAAGTATAGTTGATTTACAATGCTGTGTTAATTTCTGCTGTACAGCAAAGTGATTCAGTTATACATATATGTTCTTTTTCATATTCTTTTACGTTATGGTTTAACACAGGGTATTAAATATAGTTCTCTGTGCTATACAGTAGGACCTTTTGTTTATCCATTCCATATGTAATAGTTTGCATCTGCTAATCCCAAACTCCCATATTTTTTTCTTTTTTAATTGAGATTTAATTCACAGGCCATAATATCCACCATTTTTTTTCCTTTAAACAATTTTACTTATTTATTTTTTTAAAGGAGCAGTCTTTTTAAAAATTAATTAATTAATTAATTAATTATTTGGCTGCAGCGGGTCTTAGTCGCAGCACGCGGGCTCAGTAGTTGCAGCACATGGACTTAGTTGTCCCACGGCATATGGGATCTTAGTCCCCTGACCAGAGATCAAACCTGTGTCCCCTGCAATGGAAGGTGGATTCTTTTTTTTTAATATAAATTTATTTATTTATTTATTTATTTATGGCTGAGTTGGGTCTTCGTTGCTGCGCGCAGGCTTTCTCTAGTTGCAGCGAGTGGGAGCTACTCTTCGTTGTGGCGTATGGGCTTCTCATTGCAGTGGCTTCTCTTTGTTGTGGAGCATGGGCTCTAGGTGTGCGGCCTTCAGTAGTTGTGGCACGTGGGCTCAGTAGCTGTGTCTCGCTGGTTCTAGAGTGCAGGCTCAGTAGTTGTGGCACACAGGCTTCATTGCTCTGCAGCATGTGGGAATATTCCAGGACCAGGGCTTGAACCTGTGTCCCCTGCATTGGCAGGCAGATTCTTAACCACTGCTCCACCAGGGAAGTCCCAACAATTTTATTTTATTTTATTTTATTTATTTATTTATTTTTTTTTTGGCCACACCTCGGGGCTTGCAGGATCTCAGTTCCCCAACCAGGAATTGAACCCTGGTCACGGCAGTGAAAGCACCAAATCCTAACCACTAGACCACCAGGGAACTCCCTAAACCCGTATCTTTATAAGGAAACTGTTTTCCTGGGTTCTGTGAGCCCTTCTGGCAAATTATTAAACCCAAGAAGGGGGTCATGGGAACACATGATCTGTAGCCAAGTCAGACAGAAGTTTGTGGGTAACCTGGGAACCCACTACCTGGGATTGGCATCTGAAGTGGGAGCAGTATTGTAGGACTGAGCCTTTAACATGTGGGGTCTGTGCTAAATTCTGTCAGTGTCAGAATTAAGTCATAGAAATCTTAGTTGGTGTCCACAGGAAATTGGAAAATTGGTGGGTGTGAAAAATCCCACACATCTGGTGTGAGAAGTGTTGGTGTGTGACTGTGAGTGTAGGAGGGAAAGCAGGGTGTTTTTCCCTTTTCAGGACCTCAGGGCACAGAGGCCCCATAGAGCCTCCCTGGGGCTGAGAGGTGGCCCAGGCCAGACAGCCCTGGTGAAGGGCCAGGTTGGGGCTGGTTGGGGGTGGGGAAGGCCCAGGGCTGCTAGGGTTGGAGCTGGGCCTCAAAGGACTCAGAATCCTGGGATTTGGAGCCCACTTCTGGAAAAGAGTCAGGCACACACAGTAGGCACTGAATACATGTGCATTCAGTGAATTTTTATTTTTGCCCACAAGTTAACTTTGTTCATACCTCAATGGTAAAATGTTGCCTCACAGCATTCCCATCCCCAGGAAGGTGGGCTCTCCAGTCTGTAGGGGGCTTGGAGAGGATTCTTGCCAACACATTTTAGGGTTCTTGTTCTTGTTCATTTTTACCTGCAAGAGAAGGGGGTGGGGTCAGGCAGGGTCAGGCAGGGCCCAGGGCCCAGAATTGACCATGGGAGGAGGACAATGGTGGCCAGTTGGGTGGGGAGGCCAGGCCAAGGGAGGGGGTCCCACTACCCTCTTGCCACCTCACTTGTGCCTCCCCCAAACCATGCCCAGCCCTCCCTCTTACTCAGGCACTCCCTGACCCCTACTTCCGGCCACCCTGGGACCTCCCACGGTGCAAGCTTCAGCTTGCTCTGCTCTTCATCCAGCTGTATAAGGCCATCCCGTCAATCATTATTACCGCAGTGTGCCACACTGCCGACCCGGAGGCCATTAATTTCAGGGCCGGAGGAAACGGGGCAGGGTGACCCCACAGGATGGAGACAGTAAGGGGACTGTAGGGCTCAGGGTCCCAGGCTGACACGGGGGCAGGAACCAGAGAAAAGACAGGGACACTCGAGATGCCCCCTCCCCAGCTGAGCAGAAAGAATGGGCTCCAAGGTAGTTGCCAGCCTTGCCCCACCCTCTGTAATGACAATCTGGTGGCCTCAGGGCAGTGACTTGGGGAGCTCTGCCTCCTCACAGCTCATGAAGATGGCACCATCCACCCCCTGGGCTGGTGGGAGGAAGCAAGTGGACATATGGCGGCACCTGGGACAGAGCTGGCTGCAGGGAGTGCTTCCAAGTGAGCCAGGTACAGGCTCCAGGGTCTGGGGGGAGGGGGTCCCTCTGGCTCCTCAAGCACGGCTCCAGACATGCCTGGACCCCTGGCAAGGGATGGAGGCTGAGGGGTCCCTCAGGTCCCCTGAAGCTCCTGGCCTGTAGCTGGTGATGTCTTGGGGTCTCAGTCCAGGGGAAGCAGCCCCCTCCTCCACACCCCATCCCTGGAGACTTTATTTGTCCTGGAAGCAACCAGGGTCCTGTTCTTGTCCTGGTAGCTGGCGGCTGGGCCTGGTCAGGCCTGGCTGATTGCGAGGGAGGACATGTCTCTCACCATGTTGATGGCCATTGCCGTGGGCATCTCTCCTGCCACCATCTTCTCAAGGTATCAGAGCTCACCCCTGTGTGTGGGGCGGGGACATGCCTAGTCATCTTCCTTCCTACACACTCTGATTCCCCCAAGACCCCCGGGGATCCCCTCCCCAGAGGCTGAGGCCAGGGCCTTGGGCTCAGGAGTCCCTCCACAGGCCTGACTCTGGGTTGGGGGCCCATTGCCTCCTGGGCTCCCCCCAGCCCTGCAGAGCCACCTTCCCCAGCCGCAAAGGGAACACATCCCAGGGGCCGTCACAGCGCCTGCTCCTTCCACCCACCCCACATCACTGCTCTGCCAGGGGCCTTGGATCTCTGCAGTTCTGGTTTCTGGTTTCTGGTTTTGACAGGGGAGGCAGCGGCAGAAGGCTGGAGCTGAGAGGAGGGTCACATGTCCTGCCTCGCCTCACTCGGCCAGTGGCTGTCCTGCTCCTGGCCTCACTCCTTCCAGGCTACAGCTCTGGCTGGACTCCTCCCAGGGCCCCTTCGGGCCTATGGTTGGTGACAGCTTCCCCTGGGGTCAGCCCTCATGGCTACTGTACCCTGACCCACTTCAGGAAACTGTCTCCTGAGGGAGCTCCTGCAGCCGCTGGTCTGGCCCCCTCCCTTCTGCCCTCTCCTCTTGCCCATCCTCCTCAGCCTCCTCCAGCTGCCCCCTCCAACTTGCAGCCCCAGGCTTGGCCACTGGGCCCATCTCCTCTGCTTCCCATGTCATCTGGGAACACCCACCAGCAGTCCCCTGACCCCCGCCCCCACTCTGCCCCCTTTCAGGTCCACCAGGCAATTTTGAAATTTTGTTCCTGCTCAGGATCCTGATGCCCCCCCTCCCCCATCTCACTGCTCCCAGCAGGATCCTCTGGTCCTGAGAACATGCCATGGGACAAGCCTGGAGCTGACTTGAGGGGGATGGTCCTCTGGCAGGTGACAGTGGGGTGGGGGACCCCAGGGATTGCTGGGTGCAGAGGAAGGAGCAGCTTGGCACCCTCCCTCCCCTGCCCCACTCACACTCCCTGCCCAATTCCCCCTACTCCCTAGCCAGTTCAAAGGTACCCCCACATGCTGGTGGGGCAGCTCTCCTGCCCTGGTCCCCTGCCCGGCACCGGGTCCTCACCTTCTGAAGGGAGCCAAGCTCTCTCCTCTCTGGCTCTTAGCCTCTAGCTAGGCCAGGACAGGAAATGGACTTGGGCATGCTCTTTCCTTGCTCCTCCCTCCTGTGCCCCCATGATGGCTTCTTAGAAAAACAGTGGCTTCACTGAAACCACGTAACATTTTTCTGAGGCTATGATGGTTCATTTCATTTTCTCTTTCACCTGCTCTACAATAAAAGCATTTAAGATATACCTAGTTGTGGGACACGTGGGCACCGTGGGTGCAGGTGAGGGGGAGAGGAAGCACCCAGCTCCTGGGCAGGCTTCCCATGTGGCTGGTAGAGGAGGAATGTAGAGGCACTGGGCCACTAGCTGTAGGAAGTGGGGCCAAAGACTCCACAGTTCTGAGCCCTTTGGAGAGGAGGCTGAACTCCTTGTGTAAGCACAGCTTTAAGTGCAGCCCCTATGTCCAATCTCTGCCCTCTCAGTCTGTAGCCCCCAGCTCATACTCATTAGAATCCCTGGAGCCAACATTTTTGGCAGGAGATGCTTACCCTGGGAGCTCGCAGCTGGGAGCCTTCAGTCCTGGGAGACTTCCTGGAGGAGGTGATACTTGGGCTTGGGAGAGCAGTGACCAAAGGGTGTCCTGGGGAGGGCTAGCAGGAGGGAGACTGAGGCTTCCTGGGGACAGGTCCTGTGGGGGGGGCCCAGGGTCCCTGACACATACAAAATGCCACTCATCTTACTATCTGCCGTCCACCACCCACCATCCCTGTATCTCTGCATGTAACTACCTACCTTTGTGGAGAATGCAGCCTGCCTGATACGTGTGCCTTGACAACCAGGAGAATAGAGTTCCTCTCTTAACATGAGGTTGTTTCACAGTTACTTTAACTAATATCCTATAGATCGGTATTTAGCTTTTTCCCATTTTTTTTCATATTATGAACTTGTGCCAACACTATGCATGCATGGATGTCGCCTTCTGATCCTCAGCCGGCACGGCACTCTGTGACCCCTCCAGGGAGCGGCTCCCACCAAGGCTCTGGGGGCTCTGCAGTGTGAGAGTACCAGTTGGGGGAGTACCGCTTTATATTTTTATAAAATATGTTTATATTTTATAATTTTTAAATGATGGGATTTTGGTTGATCTTTTACTTTTCAGTGTTTGGGGGTTTTTTCTCAGTATTTTTTAAATTAAAAAAGTGGCGGGGAATTCCCTGGTGGTCCAATGGTTAAGACTCCATGCTTCCACTGTAGGGGATGTCGGTTGACCCCTGGTTGGGGAACTAAGATCCCACATGCCATGCAGCATGGCCAAAAACTTTTTTTAAAAAGTACCACGTCTGGCAGTTATAATTCATAAAGCCTCAACTGCTAACCTCTCCAAAGAGACTAAATATGCAGTCCTAACAAAATTAATTTAGTGCTTTAAAAACTCTAGAAACCCCCAAATTACGGAGAGCATCCACCTTGAGAAGAAAGGGATGGGGAGCATGGTGCTGCCCTGGGCCAGGGCGCGTTGCACAAGGACTGCCGGCCACAGGGAAGAAGGCAGTGCCTGTGAAGGCTCGGGACCAGGACAACCCTTGTTGTCCATGGAAGGGCTTCCCTTAACAGGGTCCTGTCCTGGGCACAAGATCAGGGGCATCTTCCAGGGCCTTGGATCCAAGGTTTCTTCGGGGGCCAAGTGCTGCTGGGAGGCTGCTCAGGCAGACACTCTGACTGGTGTGTGCCCCCCTCAACCTGAGCTGAGGCTACCTGGTCCCAGCCAGGCTATCGAGCCCACACAGGGCCTGGAAGCTACCAGGCCTGGCCAGGACCATGCTTACAGGCCTGTGGGAGGGGGCGAGCTGGGACTACGGGCCTCCAGATCAAAAGACCATGTTGGAAACCCTCACAGGTGGCCCAGTGTGCCTCAACATCAGCCCTGGGAGCTGCCCTCCTGCTGGGGCCTGGTCTCCCTCTGGAAGGGAGGGTGAGATCCTTTTCTAGACCTCCTGCCCTCCCACCCCATTTACACCCTCCTTGCTGTTCCCATGATTGGTAATTGCCTATTATTTGTTTGTTTATGGTCTGTATTGCCTTGGGTGGAATGGCAGCTCCAGGATTCCTGGGTCCAGAAATCAAGAGGTGGAGGTGGGAGAGGCTCCACTCACCCCTGCCCCAGGGGTCACCAGCACCTCAGGCTCCAGTGGTCCAGCAGCTTAAGTTCCAGAAGGAGGAGTGCTTCCACTGGGGTGTTGCGAGGAGGCTGGGGAATCAGAGGTTGAAGGCACTGGCAAGGCCTGTCTGCCTGGGGGAACAAGCAGAGGCAGGTGTGCACATTGATTCTTCTTCACGTAGAAGGAAAAGAGGCTACAAAAAGGCCTGGTTCTGAGGCCCTATTAAGGAGTTTGAGAGTTTATCCTGAAGGCATTTGGGAGAACTTTAAGCATTTCAGAAGGTTGCATTTTAGAAATCTTACTCTGATGAGATAGAGTGTTAACCGTGGTTGTTTCTGGGGGCAAGGAATTGCCTCTCTGCAGTTTGACTTTTCGCTTATCTGTATTTTCTCATTTTCTACTATGACTATGACTTACCTATGTGGATGGGGTTTCACGGGGCTGCCATAACAAATGTCACAAATGGCATGGCACAAAACAACAGGAATTTGTCTGTCACAATCTGGAGGCCAGAAGTCCTAAATTGAGGTGTTGCAGAGCCTCCCACCCTCCAACTTCTGGTGGCTACTGGCATTCCTAGGTTTGTGGCTGCACCACTCTAATCTCTGCCTCCATCTTCCCGTGGCCTCTCCTGTGCATCTCTGCGTCTCCTCTTCCTTTAAGGACATCAGTCACTGGATTGAAGACCCACTCCAAACTCATGGTGATTTCTTCTGGAGATCCTTAACTGGTTACCTATGCAAAGCCCTTTATTCCAAGTAAGGTCACATTCTGTGGTTCTGGATGGACATGAAGTTTGGGGGGGCCACTAGTCAACCTACTACACTGTAGGATACAAATAAAGTTTCAAAGGAAAATTTAAAAATCTTTTTGGAGGTCCCATGAAGGTTGGAGGGGAAGCCCAGAGGCTGGGAGCCTGGAGAAGAGTCCACCTTTAGGGTCTAGAAAGGAAAACATTTGTTCACACAGAGACCTGCATAGTAACGTTCATAGCAGCACTGTTCACAATAGCCAAAATGTGGAAACAACTCAAATGTCCATCAGTGAACACATGGGTAAACAAAATGTGGTATATATACATTCAGCAGG
>NW_006780388.1:1985196-1989029 GCF_000442215.2 Lipotes vexillifer
TCAGCAGGATATTATTCAGCCATAGTAAGGAATGAAATTCTGATACATGCTACAATATAAACCTTAAAGACATTATGCTAAGTACAATAAGCCAGATACCAAAGGACAGATATTTTATGATTCCACCCTATGAGTGTTGGGCTGCACACAACAGGCCTACAAGGCCTGCACTTGCCTAGCTTTAAGAATGAAGAAAGAGGGCTTCCCAGGTGGCGCAGTGGTTGAGAGTCCACCTGCCGATGCAGGGGACATGGGTTCGTGCCCCGGTCCGGGAAGATCCCACATGTCGCAGAGAGGCTGGGCCCGTGGGCGCCGGCCGCTGAGCCTGTGCGTCCGGAGCCTGTGCTCCGCAACGGGAGAGGCCACAACAGTGAGAGGCCCGCGTACCACAAAAAAAAAAAAAAAAAAGAATGAAGAAAGAGCCCGGAGTCATCAACACAGATATCAATGGTTTAATGGATAGGGGATTCTTATAGTTATCCATTTTATACATATTAGTGTATATATGTCAATCTCAATCTCCTAATTCATCACACCACCAACTAATAAGAACCTGCTGTATAAAAAATTAAATAAAATTCAAAAAACAAAGCTGGCTTACACACACACACACACACACACACACACACACACAAATAATAATAATGGATAGGGGGGATCTTACATGTCTGAAGCAAGGTCCCGGAGCAGCTCCCCACCGTGTGCAGCTGACGGTGGGCAGGACATAATGGCAGTCTTCTCTGTGGGGAGGGGTGGGGGGTTTGATTACCAGTTATAGGGGCACGCCCCTCACTGCCCCTTTGATAAGAACAATCACTAGCTGGGGCCTGGGGCAAGTACGTAGGAAGGTCAGTCATGTGCTTAAGATATAGGTGAAGCAGGCACTGGTCAGGCAGGGGAATATACAGAGAACAGCCATCTCGAGTGGCCTGACCATACAATGAGGTACCTAGAATAGGCAAATTCATAGAGACAGAAGATAGAATAGAGGTTACCAGGGGCTGGGGGGAGCGGGGAGTGAGGAGCTGGTCTTTAATTAGAGTCCAGAGTTTCAGTTTGGGGGATGAAAAACTTCTGAACGGCTTCCCTGGTGGCGCAGTGGTTGAGAGTCCGCCTGCCGATGCAGGGCACACAGGTTCGTGCCCCGGTCAGGGAAGATCCCACATGCTGCGGAGCGGCTAGGCCCGTGAGCCATGGCCGCTGAGCCTGCGCGTCCGGAGCCTGTGCTCCGCAACGGAAGAGGCCACAACAGTGAGAGACCCGCATACAGCAAAAAAAAAAAGAAAAACTTCTGGAAATGGATGGTGGTGATGGTTGCACAATATCGTGAATGTATTTAAATATTTATTTTTTAAAAAAATTTATTTATTTATTTATTTTGGCTGAGCCAGATCTTTAGTTGCGGCATGTGAACTCTTAGCTGTGGCATGCATGCAGAGTCTAGTTCCCAGACCAGGGATCAGACCCAGGCCCCCTGCAATGGGAGTGAGGAGTCTTAGCCACTGGACCACCAGGGAAGTCCCTGTGAATGTATTTAATGCCACTGAATTGTACACTCAGAAATAGTTTAAATGGTAACTTTTATGTTTATGTGCATTTTACCACACACAAAACAACTGCACTAGAATACCATTTCTCACCTATCAGGTTAGCAAAAATGGAAAAGCACAGAAATGTATTCTGTTGGTGAGGTGGTGGGAAAGTAGGCCCTCCCATATTTTGCCAGTGCAAACTGGTATAACCCTTACTGAGAGGACTCTGTCCTTACTAACAAAACTACATTCATCTTTACCTTTTGCCCTAGCAATCCCACTGCTAGGAATTTACCTTGAAGATATACCCCCTAACAATATGAAAATACATATGCTCCTGGTTACTCATTGCAGCATGGTTTGTAATTAGAAAATATCAGAAACAATTTAGATGCTCATATATAAAAGAGTGGTTAAATAAAAGTCCATCCATACATCTCTGTGAACTGATATGCAATGATTTCCAGGATATATTGCTAAGTGAAAAACAGTAAAGTGCAAAAGAGTATCTATAGTATGTTAAAGGAGTCTAAGAATGCAACATGCATGGTTTTGAATTTTCTTTTGTTATTAAGGATATTATCAGAACAATTGATAACACCTCTATATAAGGTTTGTAGATTATAGTATTATTTCCATGTTACTTTTCATATTTTGAAAACTGTGCTGTGGATATGTAAAGGAATTCATAGTTCTCCCCATAGGAAAAGGAGATTGTCACGAGCATTAACTGCAGTGATTCATGTACAGAATTTAGCACAAAATATTCAGTAAATACAGGGAATAATATCATTGGGAATTTGATTAAAGGGAAGGGTCTCACTGAAGGTGGTGGGTTTTAAGAAACCACCACCTTCACCCTCAACCTCAGAAACACCAGCTTAGGCCCAGAAAAGACACAGCCTTTGCCACTTTGCCATAAATTACTCCAAAGGTTCATCCAGCTCATGGAAGCACTTGCCACAGTTCAAGGAGGCAAGATTACAACATCCCAGGCACCGTACACCGAAGCTACAGTTCCTACGCCAAGTGGTGGGTGGCCCAGTTACAGCGTCTGAGATGATTTTATCCTTCCCTGGTTACAAAGAAAACTAACATTAAACACAATCAAACTCAAACGGACCACAGTTCATTATGTGTCTGCCACGTGCTGGGTCCTGTTGAGGGTGCAAGACCCTCGAGATAACCAGGACTGCTGAGTGCGAGCCCAAGGTGTTGCCTGCCTGCGAGCCCAGCTTCTTCAAAGTCTGCTCTGAGGGAGACTGGCTGGTTCTCAGGCTCAAAGAAAACGGACTTAAAACCATTAACCTAAGACATTCTGCAAGAAGGGTAAAAAACTTAAGGGTGTTTGTAACGTTTTTGCCCGGCCACGACGTATATAACATGTCCCAGGTTCTGTAGGCGAAAATCACATCGCTGCCTAGCCGCCTTACTCGGAGATCATAAAAAAAATCATTCCCCAGGGGCAGCCGGCCAGGTTCAGCGGCTGGAAGCTGCGAACACCACGGCCTCCTGGCTCAGCCTTTGGCTCAGGCCCTGAGCCTGTAGCTGGGCTCTGGGGTTCCGGGGGTGTCCGCTGGCCGGGGTCTGGGGGGCGGGTTCTCCTGGGTGCAGAAGGACGGGTGCGGCGCGGCCCCGGGCTCGCCCCAGGAAGCCTGCGATCACTTGCAAGCAGCTGTATCAATGGGCTCGGGCTCATCGCCTCCCAACACGGGGAGACAAAATGGCGGCCGTGTGGGGGCAGGGAGGGCGAAGTTACGTACGGGTTCCATGCCACGCTAGAACTACAACTCCCAGGATGCTCTGGGTCGAAGGCGGGAGGCCAAGGAGAGCGCTAGCGTCGCTAGGCCCTGTGTCCTCCCGCCCCCTACTGGAAAGTCTCTGGAATGCGTTGTTTGCTCCGGTCCGCCCCCCCCCCCAGACCTTCCTCGCAATTGGCTGACGGGAATCGTAGTTCTTCGACGACAGAGTTGAACCTCCTTCGGGCCTTACGAAACTACACTTCCCGGTGCAGTTTCGGCGCCTGCGCACAAGGCCGCGGGGCGTACTACGGTTCCCGGCAGGCCCTGCGACGCGCGCAGCTGCGTGCTGACGCACATAATTGGTCGTGCTGACGTGCAGCGCGGCCCAGGCGGGGTGCGAGTGGCGCAGTCGGAGTCCGCTGCGGCCCCGGAGGAAGCGAGGAGTCGGCGGTGTCGGCTGAGGCGGGCGGACCGGCGAGGCAAGGCGGCGGCTCCAGGCCCCGAGGGGCTCAGGAGTTCGAGCAGCGGCAGCGGCAGCGGCAGCACCTCTCCCCCTCGG
>NW_006780388.1:1989091-2000575 GCF_000442215.2 Lipotes vexillifer
GAGCCGGGTGGGGGAGGGGCGGCGGCTCCGGCGCAAGGCCAAAGCGCGCGGAGAACGGCTCAGGCCGCCGCGCGCACGCGCGCTCGCTGCCCCTAGCTCGCGCGCGGACGTCCTTGCTTGTCTGCCTCCCCTCCCCCCTTCTCGCGGTTCTTGTCGCGCGCGGGCTTTTATTCTTCCCTCCCCCATGGCAACGGCGCGCGCCGCCGATTGCACTCGGGCTCGCGCGCGCTCTCGAGGGGGGAGCGCGCGACTCGGCTTCTCGCTTCCCCGACGCGTGCGGCGAGGAGGCTCTCCTGCAGCTGTCTTTGCCGACATTTTCTCGGCGAGGAGGGGGCTACGGCGTCCGGGGCCCGCTGCCGGTTCCTTTCCCCCGCGCTTCTCCGGCGTCCGGCCTACCCGTCCCTCCCGGGGGCCTGGGGTCGGGCCCGGAGCCTCCCATACTATGGGGCGCCGCGCAGCTCCCTCCCCCATTTCTCAAGGCTGAAAATAGGCCTTGGCCGCTCAGCCAGTGCAGAGAAGGCCTTGAACTAGATGCCCGGGAGAGTTAGGCAGTTTGGATTCATTATTGTCTGTCGTGAGGTATTAGGAAGAGAAGGGTTCTAAACGTTTTAAAAAAAATTTACGTATTTGGTCTAGGTATGTAAAGGCAGATCACATGCTCCTTTCTTTCTTGTACTTTTTCATCGTCTCCCCCAAAGTTGTGTTACGGCTGTTGAGGCTGCCAGCCCTTCCTTGAGGAGAAAACGCTGGACTTTGTCATTATTTGGCACACAACTTTTCTAGGCCTTGGTTTTCACTCGGACGCTTCTTTAAGATGTCTTCTGGGTCAAAAATTGAAGAATTGGTGTGTTTCCTCTTGAGTGTGAGTCTAGGTCTCTTCCTGAGCTAGTATTTTAGCTTCTGGGGTTTCATAGTGTCTCCTCAGCTACTACAGTGCCCCAGTGCTGAGCTTGTTGTGCTTATTACTTTTGTCCATTTTCTTGCACACTCTCCTCCCTTTTTGGTGTGTTTTTTTTCTTGAATACCATAATACTGAATTTCAAGACCCCCTTCTGCCTGGTTAGTTGGGCATCGTGATAATTTTCCAACAGAAAAAACTCCTTTTTGTCTTTTTTTTTTTTTTTTTTTTCGGGCTTTTACTGTCAGCCTTTAGCTTGGGTGATCTTTGCATACCCACAGTCCTGGACCCTAGTTTAAGTGTCCTTATTTAGGTTTTGGTCATCTGTGTTGGTGGTGTTAGTACACTCCTTGGTCCATCCATCCTTTTAGTGTTTTGAGCACTGTCTTAGATGCTGTGGTATTTCTGTTTGTTTGGGGTTTTTTTTTTCCTTCTTTTTTGGCCTATTCCGTAAAAGTTCTCCAGTCTATTGTGATTTAATATCCTTTGCTTAGCAGCTGCTGGTTATCCTTTTCCAGGGAGTGGGAGGATTATTGTGTGAGGTGGTATGGAAGTGTGGGTGAATGGTTAAGCTGAAGAATTGATTGCAGGTCAGAAGCATTCTGCAAGGGAAGCAGAAACTGGGTAGGGTGTAGAGAGCCAAAGAAGGCCTAGCTTTAGAATAAGGAGGAGAAAATTTGAGAAAATAAAAGTGAGGGTTGGAAGATTTCTTGTGCTGTAAAGAAATTTTTCGTTTCTTTGCACAGTTCCACTTGCCTTTCATAGATTTAGCATCATTTGTCACTCCTTTAACCCCGTATTGTTATTTCGTTTTGTTTTGCTTTCAGATCTCTAGAGTCTGCAACTGGGATTGGGCAGGGACCCAGCCTTAGAGTTGGGGGGTAAGGGGCTCCAAACTGTTCTAGAGTTGTCCTAGCTCCCTTTCTTTCAGCATCTCCCTGTATGGGGTGGGGTGGGGGTGGGGCTTTAGTACATTCTTCCAGGTATTTGTATGATGCTTATTTCAGAATTTTTTAAATGAAGCTTTTCTTTTATCCAGTTCTATGTTTTTCCCCTTTACTTTCACTAATCTCTCCACTTTGTTCCTTGGGTTCTTTCCTGGGATCATTTTCCCTCACACATTTCCCCATGTGAAACTATCTCGGACAGGATGAGTTGGAGAAAAAAAACAGTACATATAGCTGGAGAAAGGAATAGAGTGTACGTAGCCAAGAAATCTAATCAGTAAAACTAGGGTTAGAGGGCTCTTCAGAGTCATGCTGGGGTTGGGACAGATTGAGAGGATAGAACCTGGTAGGAGGCACGTGATAATGAGAGGGTTAAGAATGGCCTGGAAGAGAAAAACTAGGAAATGAGATAACGGGACTGTTAGGGAAAGTTGACAGTTTGACATTAATGAAAGTGAGGTATGAAGAGTGGGGGTTTTGTAAGTGTAGGGGAAGGAATGTAGAGAAGGTATGGGGACAGTTGGGACAGAGGAGGCTTGTTTGGTGTATTTAGAGCATTGAGTTGAAAATGTAATATTTTACAGGAGCTAGTGAGAGTTTGGTGAGCCACAAACTATGTGAGAAATCCTATTGGGAAGGAAATTGAAGGAATATGTTATTAGGATAGTTGATTGGAAATGGCCCCTTGCTTAAGAGGTGAAGTATAAGAGGATTACATATCCAAAGTTCGTGTGTTTCTGATGTGCATGCTGGCCTTTAGCCTGGGCCACCTTTTGGATATCTAGGGGCTGTTCAGTCAGATTGTATTCATAATTTCTGGCTACCTTCAGGGTAGCCTGAAATGCTTAGGTCAGTTGTTGAAGAGTCTAGACTTGGACTGCAGGCCTTTGGGTGCCACAGATCTTCGTTTGGTGTTTGTTGTGCCCTGATTGGAGGCCTCAGTCAGTTGCCAGGGGTTAGGAATTAGAGTAGTTGGTGAAGATACCAGTTGTGTATATTGGGGCTAAAGGAGAATAAAGAGAGTGTGTAGAGAAATTTGAGAGAAATGGGATCTTTGTTTTGGGTGGAAACAGGAAAGCTAGGTGAAAACAAGAGTGGCTCTTGCACATTGTGGGGAAAGGCTGTAAGAGCTGGGCTATGATTTGGTGGAAAGAAAGCAGTGTTGGAAGGATGAAGAACAGGTTTTTTTAGGAGACCAGGAGGATTATGTATGCAGCTAAAGGAGGTTTAGCGTGGAGAGACATGTTGAAGTAGGGTTGAAGAAGAGCAGGGATTTGGGTGGTGGTAAGTGGCTAGTTTGGGGCCAGGGGCCTGACCCGTGTCTCCCCGCTCCCCTTCAGGAGCGGTGGTGCCCCACCCCGGGCACGGGGCCATGTACAACGGGATCGGGCTGCCGACGCCCCGGGGCAGCGGCACCAACGGCTACGTCCAGCGCAACCTGTCCCTGGTGCGGGGCCGCCGGGGTGAGCGGCCTGACTACAAGGGAGAGGAGGAACTGCGGCGCCTGGAGGCTGCCCTGGTGAAGCGGCCTAATCCTGACATCCTGGACCACGAGCGCAAGCGGCGCGTGGAGCTGCGATGCCTCGAGCTGGAGGAGATGATGGAAGAGCAGGGGTGAGGGAGGGCTGGGGGAGAGCCAAGCACTGAGTGAGTGCAGAGCTGGGGGAGTTAGGTGGGATGTAGGGAGCTTAGGGCTGGTTGAAAGAGGCCTGGAGAGGACTTGTAGAAGGGGAGGAGGTAAAGGAGCTAGCAGATTGAAAGGAGTTAAGGGACAGTTCAAAGTGAGAGATGAGGAACCTGTGTCTGGGATATAAAAGGGAGCCTTTTATGAGTTATTTAGATGGAGGCATATGGGGAAAGAGGGGGGCCATTGAGAAGCAAATATGTGCTTTAAGGGAGAGGTGGGGAAGCAGACCAGGGAAGAGACAAGAGCTAGCTAGGTAAGCTGATATGTGTTGTCATTGGTAGAGAAAAGGAAGGTAAATGGATTTTAGGATTGAGGCCTTGGACAGTAGTAGCAAAGGCAGGAAAACAGGAATTGGAATAATACCCGGATAAAAGGGATCATGGGTTGGATAGGGAATTGAGATTTTGGAAAAGGAACATATTAACGCAGAAAACCTTTTAGAGCAGTGGTTTTCAAACTTCAGCAGTGGCGCCCGTTTCATATAATGCATGTTCCTTTGGAATCCTAGGAAATGAAAGACTTGTTCTTGTTGATTGGATTTGGGGAGGAACACCTGGAACTCTGCCTGCTTAACTTTCCTCTCTTGGCCCCTGGAGTGTAGCATGTTTAAAATCCACTGTTCTAGAGGGTGTAGTCAGTGGAGGGAAGAAAGATGACAGGAAAAGAGCAGGATTTAATAGAAGGGCCCTTTGGGTGACAGTGAGTGAAAAGTTGTATGTGTGCATGGAAAGGGAAGGGATCCTGCTGGGAACGAGGGAACTGTAAACCTGGGACTGGGGAGAGTGTCTAGTCAACCTCTAACCCTGAAGGCTTTTGTTCTCCAGGTACGAGGAACAGCAAATTCAGGAAAAAGTGGCGACCTTTCGACTCATGTTGCTGGAGAAGGATGTGAACCCTGGGGGCAAGGAGGAGACCCCAGGGCAGAGGCCAGCGTGAGTGTTTCCCTCTCTCGATTTTCTCTGGACTCTATTCTGCTTTTGCTGTTCTCTCTGTTTAGTTTGGACTTTCTCCCTGCTCTTGTCTTCATTTTCTCATGGCTGTTTGTGTGAATATGACTCTGCATTTTGTTCTCTATCTCCTTTAGACCTTTGACCTTTTCTCCTCTAGGGTAACTGAGACTCACCAGTTGGCAGAATTGAATGAGAAGAAGAACGAGCGACTCCGAGCTGCCTTTGGCATCAGTGATTCCTATGTGGATGGCAGCTCTTTTGATCCTCAGCGTCGTGCTCGAGAAGCTAAACAACCAGTTCCTGAGCCACCCAAACCTTACAGGTACACAAGACCAAGAAGCCAGTATCAGTTTCTCTTCCTAATTCTAAGCACTCTGCTCCATTTTTTGTGTGTGGACTATGTCTTTTTAAATTCTTGAGATTTTGTTTTTCTGAAGTTGAAATGTCTAAGAAAGTTTGTCTTAGCACCCATCTCTGCTGTTTTTCATCTTTCCTCAGCCTTCTCCGGGAGTCTAGCAGTTCTCGCTCACCAACCCCAAAGCAAAAGAAGAAGAAAAAGAAGAAAGATAGAGGACGGTAAGTTAGTTGGAAAGCTCTTCTAGTAGCCAGAAGACCAAACCTGTCATGTTTTTTCTCTCTCTCTGGAAATAGAGTATTCTTATTTCTAGGAAGTAGGAGAGAGTTGTCAGAAAAGTCAGGGAAGAGGGAGTTACCATTCAGGTCTCAGCTGGTAGAAGAAATAATGTGTGCTGCTTCAGTGGGGAAGGATTGATTCTGCACCTCTGCAGAACTGATGAGCAGCATTTTGGAGTTACGTTGTTGTTTCCATTTTGGGGTTTGTTGCTATATAATAGGAAGGTACCTACGCCTCTTGGAGAGTAAACAAGTTCTGGGCTTAGATCGGCACATTGGTGCTATTGGAGTTGTTCTGTGCTTTAGAAGCCTTTTTGGGGATGGATTATAAGTGGGTGGGCCAGGGAAGGAGGCAGGCTGAATGACCTGTTTCTGAACCCACGTTTAGCAGGTCAGAGAGCAGCTCTCCTCGACGAGAGAGGAAGAAGAGCTCTAAGAAGAAGAAGCACAGGTATGAGGTGGGAATAATTGGAGAGGTTTGGTGAGTCCAGGCCTAGGTAAAAAAATAATAGTTTTACTTACTTTTTACCAACAGGTCAGAATCTGAATCCAAGAAAAGGAAGCATAGGTAAGAGCTCTTTGTGGCATAGGGAACATAGTGGCACATGGAGCGGTGAGCCATTGCTTGATGGCCTTGCTGGCTCTTTGGGTGTTTTTTTCTTGGAGTAAAGCTCAGTTCCTTGATCTCCTACTGTCAGTAACTCAGTTCTTTCCATTTTACTTCTCATTTTATTTCTTTCTTTAAAAATGATTTTTATTTTAAATACTTTTGCCTTATTTCTCAGGTCTCCTACTCCAAAGAGCAAACGTAAATCTAAGGACAAGAAGCGGAAGCGGTGAGTGAATTAGAGGGGAATTTGCTTAGCGAGTAGATGAGTGCCACTTGGGGATAGGGCAGAATCAGTCACGTCCCTGACTGGTAAAAGGTTGAAGGGTGGATAAGGGGAACCTAGTGCAGGTGTGACAGCACCCTGAGCTGTGGTGGTGGTCTTCCTTCAGGTCTCGAAGTGCAACACCAGCCCCCAAGAGCCGACGGGTGCACCGTTCAACTTCTGCAGACTCTGCTTCCTCTTCAGATACTTCCCGCAGTCGGTAAGGGGTGGTCCAGGAGGAAGGGAGGGAGAGGGACTTGTGGGTTAATCAATTTAATATTTATTGAGCGCCCACGGTGTGCTAGGCGCTGCACAGACCATTCGGAAGACACGGTCCCTGCCCTCTAGGAGCTGACAGGCTAAAGCAACAGGATGGACAGACATATACATTTCCCCTTCTCTTTTTTTTTTGTTTTTTGTTTTTTGTTTTCTTTTGTTTGTGATTTTTTGTTTTGTTCTGATATATATGGACTGCCAGAATAGGGAGGGTGGTGGTTTGTTCGTGGTGTCTGGGGGAGGAAGGAATCCTTACCCTGGCTTCCTTAATCGGGGAAGGCTTCCTGAAGGAGGTGGGCTCAGAGGTGAGTTGTGAATGAAGCGGGTAGGGAATGGACTGGGTGGAGGGTTTTGGGAGGTTTGGGGGAGGTAAATATAAAGGGGTAGAGGGAGAACATTTTTGGGGATTGATGTTGAGAAGAGGAGGAGCAAAGTGAACTGGACTTGAATTTCAATGAGTTACTTGAATCTTGTGAGTAAGAGAAGGTTCTTTGGAAGAGGGTTATATTGAAGAAAGGTGGATGGGAGCTGGGGAGGGGGTTTTCTGTTCTCCCTTGAACTGATTTTCTTCCTCTTTTCCCATCCTCGATTACCTCCCTCAGGTCTCGAAGTGCTGCAGCTAAAACCCATGCAACTACCTTGACTGGGCGAAGTCCTTCCCCTGCTTCGGGGCGTCGAGGGGAGGGAGATGTACCATCCAGGGAACCAGGTATCACCAACATAGGGCAGCCTAGTAGCCCGGAGCCTTCTACAAAGCAGCCCAGCAGCCCTTATGAAGACAAAGATAAAGACAAGAAGGAGGTATGTTCCTGAGTTAATGGATATTCTTTGGTTTGCAGGGCTGTGGATTCAGGATAGGTGTGTGAAGTTAAGGGAGAAGTAAGGTCCGGTTTTGTTTTGTGCATTCCTCTCAGTTATTCATAAAGTTCTCTTTTGCATCTGTAAATCCTTTAGAATTGTGGTTTTCAAACTTTACTGGGTGTTAATAAGTTTTACATCCCTGTCTTCTTTGTACTTATAAGTTAGTACAACTGGAACAAAAAAATTTTTTTGAACTACACCTAACTTTACTACTTAGTGTCTCTAGTATCAACTTCATTAAATGCTGGTTGTGGCTCATTAAAACTTTTCAACCCACTGGGTTGCTGCTTGCAGTCTGAAAACACAACATGGGAAAGATCTATTCAGTACCTGTTCTTTTATACTTGCTATTAAAATTCAAGCTGTAGGGCTTCCCTGGTGGCGCAGTGGTTGAGAGTCCGCCTGCCGATGCAGGGGACACAGGTTCATGCCCCGGTCCAGGAAGATCCCACATGCCACGGAGCGGCTAGGCCCGTGAGCCATGGCCGCTGAGCCTGCGCGTCTGGAGCCTGTGCTTTGCAACAGGAGAGGCCACAACGGTGAGAGGCCCACGTACTGCAAAAAAAAAAAAAAATTCAAGCTCTAATCATGTTTTCTTACTTCAACAATCACAGTATAATTTTAATTGCTTTTTGCTAAATTTTTAGCTCTCCTGTCTGTTTTCCAAGTTACCCAGAGTTGGTTTTCCAAACTGCAAGTTGGATCATTTCAGAAACGTAATTTACTTCCTATTGCTCTTGACTTTAATATTTAAACCTTTTATAACTTGGTCTTTTTCTGTATTTCCCTGTACTTCATCTTCGTCTTTCTTATTCACATAAGTCATGTACTCAAATTTTTGTCTTTTTTTTCTTTTATTTTAATATAGTTATTTTTTAAGGGTGAAGTTAGTCATTTTGGGAAACTGTTTTATTTTTCGCCTTAAAAATATCTTCTTTCTTGCACTCAGCATTTTGTAATGTTTGTCTGTTGTGAAATATAGTACATTAATTTGCATTATGTTTTTTCTCTCTGGATAGAAGACTCGAGATTGTAGACTCTGTTTTCGTACTTTTCTCACTGTGTTTTATATTATGTAATCTCTTGTTATTGAATGAATGTGACTGCCTGTGGTGAGGAAAAGGACCAGTTGGTATAATGGGGTGCATAGAGGAAAAGTTTCATAGGAAAGGGTGTTGGGATCTTACAGGTGATAGGAAGTTTTGGTGCTTACATACCCGTATCCTTACTCTTTTTTCCACTCTTAGAAATCTACAGTTCAACCTAGCCCCTCTCCGGAAAGGAGCAGCACAGGGCCAGAACTACCTGCTCCCACTTTGCTCCTTGCTGAGCAATATGGCGGCTCCCCACAACCCCTTGCAACAACCCCCTTAAGTCAGGAGCCAGTGAACCCCCCTTCTGAGGCTTCTCCAGCCCAGGGCCATTCACCACCTAAGTCTCCTGAGAAACCTCCCCAATCTTCTTCAGAGAGCTGCCCGCCCTCCCCTCAACCTACCAAAGTTTCTCGGCATGCCAGCTCTTCCCCTGAAAGTCCTAAACCTACACCAGCTCCTGGGTCCCGACGAGATATTTCTTCTTCTCCTGCATCCAAGAGTCGCTCACATGGCCGAACAAAACGGGATAAGTCACATTCTCATACTCCTTCTCATAGAGTGGGGAGGTCCCGTAGTCCTGCCACTAAGAGGGGGCGGTCTCGGTCTCGAACCCCTACCAAGAGAGGTCATTCTCGGTCCCGGTCACCTCAGTGGCGTAGGTCCCAGTCTGCACAGAGGTGGGGACGATCTAGGAGCCCCCAGCGACGTGGCCGCTCTAGGTCTCCTCAGCGACCAGGCTGGTCCAGGAGCAGAAATACACAGAGAAGAGGCAGGTCTAGGTCAGCAAGACGAGGCAGGTCACACTCTAGATCCCCTGCAACTAGGGGCAGATCTCGTTCTAGAACACCCGCCCGGAGGGGCAGATCTCGGTCTAGGACACCTGCCAGGCGGAGGTCACGATCTAGAACACCCACTAGGCGCAGGTCTCGGTCTAGAACACCAGCCCGGAGGGGCAGGTCTCGGTCTAGAACACCTGCTAGGCGCAGATCTAGGACCCGGTCACCAGTACGACGGAGGTCTCATAGTAGATCGCTAGCCAGGAGAAGTGGCAGGTCACGCTCTAGAACCCCAGCCAGGCGTGGGCGGTCACGCTCCAGAACCCCAGCCAGGCGTGGGCGGTCGCGCTCCAGAACCCCAGCTAGACGAAGTGGCCGGTCACGCTCTAGAACACCAACCAGGAGAGGGAGATCTCAGTCTAGGACACCAGCAAGAAGAGGAAGATCCCGTAGTAGAAGTCTAGTTAGACGGGGAAGATCTCACTCTAGAACACCACAAAGAAGGGGCAGGTCTGGCTCATCGTCGGAGCGGAAGAACAAATCCAGAGCATCACAAAGAAGGAGCAGGTCCAACTCAAGCCCAGAAATGAAGAAATCTCGAGTTGCTTCGAGGCGGAGCAGGTCTCTCTCTTCACCAAGGTCCAAAGTAAAATCCCGCTTGTCTTTGAGGCGAAGCCTTTCAGGGTCCTCTCCACACCCTAAACAAAAGTCTCAGACACCACCAAGGCGCAGTCGCTCCGGATCATCCCAACCTAAAGCCAAATCTAGAACACCACTAAGGCGAAGTCGCTCTGGTTCTTCTCCGCCTCCTAATCAGAAATCTAAAACGCCATCAAGACAGAGTCATTCCAGTTCATCTCCTCAACCTAACGTGAAATCTGGAACGCCAAGGCAAGAGTCTTTAACAAGTCCCCAGGTAAATGAACAGTCTGCAACACCACAAAGACAGAGCCGTTCTGAATCATCACCTGACCCTGAGGTGAAGTCTAGGACCCCTTCGAGACATAGCTGCTCTGGGTCTTCTCCTTCTAGAGTGAAATCTAGCACACCTCCAAGACGGAGCCGATCTGGGTCATCATCCCCACAGCCCAAAATGAAAGCAGTAACGTCACCAATCCAAAGCCATTCTGGCTTCTCTTCTCCAAGTCCTAGTAGAGTGACATCTAAAACACCTTCAAGGCAAAGCAGATCAGAGTCTCCATGCTCCAAGACAGAATCTAGATCATTGCAAAGACACAGCCATTCTAGATCCTCCTCTCCAGATAACAAAGTAAAACCTGGAACACCACTAAGACAGAGTCACTCAGGGTCTACTTCGCCATGCCCCAAAGCAAAGCCCCAAACTCCACCAGGGCATAATCTTCCTGGATCAAAGTCACCATGTTCCCAAGAGAAGTCTAAAGATTCATCAGCACAAAGTTGCTCTGGATCTTTTTCCCTCTGTGCAGGAGTAAAGTCCTGCACACCACCCTCATCTCTGCAACAGAAAGGACAATCTCCAACTTCACCAGACTCCACATCTGGTACTTCAAGTCCAGAAATGAGACAGAGTCATTCTGAATCTCCATATCTGCAGTCCAAATCTCAGACACCACCTAAGGGTGGCCAGTCCAGGTCCTCATCTCCAATCACTGAGCTGGCACGCAGATCTCCAACAAGACTAGATAGAAGTGAATTGTCAGCAGGTCCTAGGCTGAAATCTGGAATGTCTCCTGAGCAGAGCGGGTCCCAGTCTGACTCTTCCCTATATCCTGCAGTGGACTCTAAATCTCTTCTGGGGCAGAGTAGATTGGAGCCTTCTGAACCAAAAGAAAAAACGGGCTTACTCCTTCAGGAGGATGTTATTGCATCATCTCCAAGACCAAGAGACAAATTGAGTCCTCCTCCTGTGCAGGATAGGCCTGAGTCCTCACCAGTACTCAGAGACACCCCTAGAACTCCATCAAGGGAAAGAGGTGGTGTTGAGTCATCTCCAGATACAAAAGAACGAAGTAGTGCATTAGCTAAGCCAAGCCAAGATGAGGAATTAATGGAGGTGGTAGAGAAGTCTGAAGAATCCTTAAACCAGGTCCTGCCCCATTTGTCTCCAGAACTTAAAGAAATGGCTGGAAGTAACTTTGAATCATCTCCTGAAATAGAAGAAAGACCTGCCATGTCTTTGACTCTTGACCAAAGCCAGTCACAGGCTTCTTTGGAAGAAGTCCCTGCAGTGGCCTCAGCTTGGAGCGGGCCACACTTTTCTCCAGAACATAAAGAACTGTCTGACTCTCCTCCCAGAGAGAATAGCTTTGGATCACCTTTAGAATTTAGAAACTCTGGCCCTCTTGCAGAAATGAATACTGGATTTTCTCCTGAGGTTAAAGATTTGAATGGACCTTTGCCTAATCAGCTGGAGACAGATCCATCTCTAGATGTGAAAGAACAGTCAACAAGGTCTTCCAGACATAGCAGTTCTGAGTTATCCCCAGATGCAGTGGAAAAAGCAGGAAT
>NW_006780388.1:2000613-2006261 GCF_000442215.2 Lipotes vexillifer
AGGAATGTCTTCAAATCAGAGTGTCTCTTCGCCAGTACTTGATGCTATACCTAGAACACCCTCAAGGGAACGAAGTAGTTCTGCATCTTCTGAAATGAAAGATGGTTTACCCAGAACCCCCTCAAGGAGAAGCAGGTCTGGGTCTTCCCCAGGACTTAGAGATGGGTCTGGGACTCCCTCAAGGCACAGCCTATCTGGGTCGTCTCCTGGAATGAAAGATATACCTAGAACACCATCCAGGGGAAGGAGTGAATGTGACTCCTCTCCAGAAGTAAAAGCTTTGCCTCAGACTCCTAGGCCAAGGAGTCATTCTCCATCATCCCCGGAGCTCAACAATAAGTGTCTTACCCCCCCGAGAGAAAGAAGTGGGTCAGAGTCATCAGTTGAACAGAAGACTGTGACTAGTACTCCTCTCGGGCAGAGACGTCGGTCTGGATCTTCTCAAGAACTTGATGGGAAACCCAGTTCATCGCCTCAGGAGAGAAGTGAGTCAGACTCTTCTCCAGATTCTAAAGCTAAGACACGAATGCCACTTAGACAAAGGAGTCACTCTGGATCATCTCCAGAGGTCGACAGCAAATCCCGGCCTTCTCCTCGGCGTAGTAGGTCTGGCTCATCCCCTGAAGTTAAAGATAAGCCAAGAGCAGTACCCAGGGCACAGAGTGGTTCTGATTCCTCTCCTGAACCCAAGGCTCCTGTCCCTCGGGTCCTTCCAAGACGAAGCAGATCAGGTTCATCAAGCAAAGGCAGAGGCCCTTCGCCTGAAGGAAGCAGCAGTTCTGAGTCCTCTCCAGAACACCCACCCAAATCCAGAACTACTAGAAGAAGTTCTAGGTCATCACCAGTGCCCAAGACCAAGTCTCGTACTCCGCCTCGCCGTCGCAGCTCTCGATCATCTCCTGAGCTGACTAGGAAGGCCAGACTCTCCCGTAGAAGCCGTTCTGCATCATCCTCACCAGAGACCCGCTCTAGAACTCCCCCAAGACGCCGAAGAAGTCCCTCAGTGTCTTCCCCAGAGCCAGCCGAAAAGTCAAGATCCTCACGCCGGCGGCGTTCAGCTTCATCTCCACGCACTAAGACAACTTCAAGGAGAGGCCGTTCTCCTTCACCAAAGCCTCGTGGGCTGCAGAGGTCCCGTTCCCGCTCAAGGAGGGAGAAAACCAGAACAGCCCGTCGTCGAGATAGGTCTGGATCTTCTCAGTCAACCTCTCGGAGAAGACAGCGGAGCCGGTCAAGGTCTCGGGTTACTCGGCGTCGTAGGGGAGGCTCCGGTTACCATTCAAGGTCTCCTGCCCGGCAGGAGAGTTCCAGAACCTCCTCTAGACGCCGAAGAGGCCGCTCTCGGACACCCCCAACCAGTCGGAAGCGTTCCCGCTCACGCACATCACCAGCCCCATGGAAACGCTCCAGGTCTCGGGCTTCTCCAGCCACTCACCGGCGATCCAGGTCCAGAACACCCCTGGTTAGCCGACGGAGGTCCAGGTCTCGAACTTCACCAGTCAGCCGGAGGCGATCAAGGTCCAGGACATCAGTGACTAGACGAAGATCTCGATCAAGAGCTTCCCCAGTGAGTCGAAGGCGATCTAGGTCCAGAACACCACCAGTAACCCGCCGTCGTTCAAGGTCCAGAACACCGGCTCGCCGACGCTCCCGTTCTAGGACTCCACCAGTGACTCGGAGAAGGTCCAGATCTAGGACCCCACCAGTAACCAGAAGGCGATCTCGAAGCAGAACCTCCCCTATCACTCGCAGAAGATCAAGATCCAGAACATCCCCGGTCACCCGAAGGAGGTCAAGATCTCGCACGTCTCCTGTAACTCGAAGGAGGTCTCGCTCTCGAACTTCTCCAGTGACACGCCGCCGATCTAGGTCCCGAACTCCTCTAGCTCTTCGGCGCCGCTCTAGGTCTCGAACCCCATTGTTAGCACGCAAGCGTTCTCGAAGTCGCTCACCACTTGCTATTCGCCGCCGTTCTAGGTCCCGTACTCCAAGAACAACTCGGGGCAAACGGTCGTTAACAAGATCTCCTCCAGCTATCCGCAGGCGTTCTGCATCCGGAAGCAGTTCTGATCGTTCACGTTCTGCTACTCCTCCAGCAACAAGAAATCATTCTGGTTCTCGGACACCTCCAGTAGCACTCAATAGCTCCAGAATGAGCTGCTTCAGTCGTCCTAGCATGTCACCAACTCCTCTTGACCGCTGTAGATCACCTGGAATGCTTGAGCCCCTTGGCAGCTCTAGAACACCCATGTCTGTCCTGCAGCAAGCTGGTGGTTCCATGATGGATGGTCCAGGTCCCCGAATTCCTGATCACCCAAGAACATCTGTGCCAGAAAACCATGCTCAGTCTAGAATTGCACTTGCCCTGACGGCTATCAGTCTTGGCACCGCTCGGCCTCCTCCCTCCATGTCTGCAGCTGGCCTTGCTGCAAGAATGTCCCAGGTTCCAGCTCCAGTGCCTCTCATGAGTCTCAGAACAGCCCCAGCTGCCAGCCTTGCCAGCAGGATTCCTGCAGCTTCTGCAGCAGCTATGAACCTGGCCAGCGCCAGGACACCTGCCATCCCAACAGCAGTAAACCTGGCTGACTCAAGAACGCCAGCTGCAGCAGCAGCCATGAACTTGGCCAGCCCCAGAACAGCAGTGGCACCTTCGGCCGTGAACCTTGCTGACCCTCGTACCCCCACAGCGCCAGCTGTGAACCTGGCAGGAGCCAGAACCCCAGCTGCTTTGGCAGCTTTGAGTCTCACGGGTTCTGGCACAGCCCCGACTGCTGCAAACTATCCGTCCAGCTCCAGAACACCGCAGGCTCCAGCCCCTGCAAACCTGGTGGGTCCTAGATCTACACATGCCACAGCTCCTGTGAATATTGCCAGCTCAAGAACCCCTCCAGCCTTGGCCCCTGCAAATCTCACTAGTGCTAGAATGGCTCCAGCCTTGTCTGGTGCAAACCTCACCAGCCCTAGGGTGCCCCTCTCTGCCTATGAGCGCGTTAGTGGCAGAACCTCACCACCACTCCTTGACCGAGCCAGGTCCAGAACCCCACCAGGAGGCCCAGGCTCCAGAACCCCACCATCTGCCCCAAGCCAGTCTAGAATGACATCTGAGCGGGCTCCTTCTCCTGCCTCTAGAATGGTACAAGCTCCCTCACAGTCAGTTCTTCCTCCAGCTCAGGATCGGCCTAGGTCCCCTGTGCCATCTGCTTTTTCTGACCAGTCCCGATCTTTGCTTGCCCAGACCACCCCTGTAGCAGGGTCTCAGTCCCTTTCCTCTGGAACGGTGGCAAAGACCACATCCTCTGCTGGTGACCACGATGGCATGCTCTCTGGCCCCGTCCCTGGGGTGTTCCACCCAGAGGGTGGGGAACCAACTGCCTCTATGGAGGCCCAGCAGCCTTCTGCTTTGGCTGCCCTGCAGCCAGCAAAGGAGCGGCGGAGTTCGTCCTCCTCGTCCTCCTCTAGCTCCTCCTCTTCATCGTCGTCGTCATCGTCATCGTCGTCCTCCTCCTCTGGTTCCAGTTCTAGCGACTCGGAGGGCTCTAGCCTTCCCACTCAACCTGAGGTAGTACTGAAGAGGTGAGGGGACTTTTAGAACTCTTCTACGGGGAAGGTTTTGGGGATGGTTCGTGGGGGTGGGGAGGGAGAAGCCCTATCCAGAGGTTCTTGGCTCTCTGAAGAGGTATGGGGACCATGATCCTTAAGCTGGGGGTAGAAGAGAATGCCGGGGTGGGGGTTAACGGGGGGGAGGAATGGGACAGGTAAAAGTCTCCGAAGGTTAATTCTCTAGAGGATAATGATAAGTTTTCCGTCTCTACAGAGGACAGAACTAGAGGAAATGGACTTAATTTTACAGCAGGAGGGATGGCAGTTAGACCTCAAGAGGAACTCCCTGGGCTGGAAGGATCTTCAGAGGTCATCCTATCCCTCTCCCTGCCTCCAGGCAGGACGGCCCCTCCCCCAGCCAACCCACACACACAGAGGCCTCCCCATGCTGTGGCTCTCCTCTCTGAGGACGGAGAGGACGGAGACCACCCAGCCTGGCTTCCACACCTGAGCCCAGGGACCTTATTCCTCCATCAGGGACATTCTTGAGGTTTAATCTTGATCCCTTTTGCTGCGGGCCCCAGCCTGTTGCTTGTGTTAGCAGAGGTTGGGTCAGTTGGGGCCACTGCTCTCCAGAGAATGCACTCACTGGCTCTCGCTTTGGAGAGTTCCCAGGGCCTTTCTCAGGCACCCCTCCCCCACTGCCGTTCCTCCAGGCCAAGGAAGGTAGGGTTGGGGCTGGGGCAGCTTGTCTCCTTGTGACGCCCTCTTCTCCCACAGGGTCCCCAGCCCCACCCCAGCCCCAAAGGAGGCTGTTCGAGAGGGCCGTCCTCAGGAACCGACCCCAGCCAAGCGGAAGAGGCGTTCTAGCAGCTCCAGTTCCAGCAGCTCCTCCTCCTCTTCATCGTCCTCTTCTTCCTCCTCTTCTTCCTCCTCCTCCTCCTCTTCCTCCTCTTCGTCTTCCTCTTCTTCCTCTACTTCTTCCTCCCCCTCCCCTGCTAAGCCTGGCCCTCAGGCCTTGCCCAAACCTGCAAGCCCCAAGAAGCCACCCCCTGGCGAGCGGAGGTGAGTGCTGCCTTGCTTGAGAAGGAAGGGGTGGGGTGTGACCCTGGGTTGTGAGATCCCTGCTGGACTGTGGTGTCTGCTTGTACAGTAGGAGTTGGGCTCTCCTCTCCCTGCTTACTCTGTTGTGCCCTGTTCTGGCAGAGGGCTGTCATCCAAGTGGGTGCTCAAGCCAGAATTGGGGAGTCCTAGGTTCCTTCCTCTCCCTGCCCCTGACATGCAGCCTGGTCCCAGGTTCCAGGGATTCTAGCTTTTAAGTCTCCCCGTTGCTACTGCCAGGGTCTGGCCACCGTCATCTTCTCCCGACTCTATCCACAGCCTCTTCCCTGTCTCCCTGCCTCCACGCCATTCTCTTCCACACGTAGCCAGAGGGATCTTTCTAAAATGCACATCTGGTTACTCCCTTCACTCCACAAATCCTTCCGGGACGCCCTGTGGCCTGCAGGATAAAGCCCCACCTCTGCGGGAATGGCGTGTGAGGCTCTTCACCAACTGGCCTTGCCTGCCCTGTGTTCTCCTCTCCTGCCCGCCCCCACACATGCCCTGTGCTCCAGCCACACTCAGCAGCGCCTTGCAGTCTAAGGAGAACCCCATGCCTTTGGACATGCTGTTCCTCCTGCCTGGAATTCCCTTGTCCGCCTGGTGAACTCCTCGTTCTGCAAGACTCCGCTCAAACAGCACCTTCAAGAAGACTACCCTGCCCCTTCCCTGCCCTGCCCCATGTCTCCCTCCCCTGGGTCCCCAGACCCCATGTACATCGGTCCTGAGGGGCTGCTTCCCACACGTGGGGCCAAGCGAGCCTCCCTTGGCCTTCCTTCACCATCAGACTGAGCCCCTCCAAGGGCAGGGACTGTCTTTATCTTTGCCTCCCCCGCTGCACCCCGTGCCCCGCCTGTTGGGGTACTCGGTGGATGGTGTGCGGGCGGATGGGTGAGTGAGCGGATGAAGGTGGGTCTGAGGTTGGCCCTGCGTGGTATGAGGTTTGGTGGTCAGGACCTGGGGTGGGGTGGGGGTGGTCCTGAGTGCTGGCTTGTGGGTTTGAAAGA
>NW_006780388.1:2006372-2008674 GCF_000442215.2 Lipotes vexillifer
AGTGTGGCACTATGGGGACCTACTCTGATCCCCAGGTCCCGCAGCCCCCGGAAACCAATAGACTCCCTCCGGGACTCCCGGTCCCTCAGCTACTCGCCTGCGGAGCGCCGCCGCCCCTCTCCCCAGCCCTCACCGCGGGACCAGCAGAGGTAGGGTTGCCAGTGTGTGCTGTCCTGCCAGTAGCCCAGTCTGGCCGCCACTGATTTCTGCAAAATAAGTTCTAAGGCTCCAAGGTACCAAGGGTTGGTGGTGTCCTGTGTGTGGTCTCATGTCTGTCCTTCATTGTAGCAGCAGTGAACGGGGTTCCCGGAGAAGCCAGCGTGGGGACAGCCACTCCCCGGGCCACAAGCGCAGGAGGGAAACGCCCAGCCCCCGCTCCGTGCGGCACCGTTCCTCCAGGTATGTGTCTTTGTCACACTCTAGGGCTGGGCTCACTTCTGAGAGCTCCAGGGCTGGCTGGGGCCTCTGCATTGATTATTCTCTTACATTTCAGGTCTCCATGAATCTTTTTTGGGGAATTCCACCATACCCCAAGTTCTGGAGCCACAGGACGTGCCCCCTTTCTCCCCAACAGAGCCCTGGGAGGGGGTCTTTGTCTGTCCTCCCCCACAACCCTGGCAGCATCCTGGGGGGAGGGCTCCCTTCTTTCCCTCCCTCTTCCCTTTTTTTTTTCTTTGTTCTGTGAAATGTTAATCTCTGTGAGTTTTTCCTGGTTCACATGTTTTTGGGGGGTTTGGGGTGGGTGGGAATGAGAATGGGAGTTGCGGGAGGGGAGGATACAGTTTGGGACTCCCAGGTCTTGACTCAGAAAGGATCTGGGAGGCACTGCCCCCCTTTTAGCCCCGAGTTCTTGGGGGGGATGATGGTTTGGTACTTGCGGACCTGTGTGAGGTATACCCGGAAAAAAGGGGCAGTTGAAATTAGTTGGCTCCTCCTGGCCTCCCAGTGAGGTTGTGGCCCCCTCCCCCCCAACTTTTCTTCACGTTTCTTAAAGGCATTTTGGTTTTTTAAAATCTGTACAGCAAGAGCAACTTTTTCTGTCAAATAAAAATGAGAAATGCAGGAATTGGGTCTATAGATTGTTTATTATGGGTGGGGAGAGTTAGTTAGGAGAGGAGCTGCCCTTATTCTGTGGCTGCATCCCCCTTGCAAGGGGCATACCTTGGAGGAGCCTCATGGGGTGGCTCTAGGCTGTGGATCCCCCACAGAACCCACTCAAACCAACACACTCGTTCCAGCTGGGAGCCAGCATGCTCATGCTAGGAGGGGGCTGGTCACTCTGACGGAACAAAGCCTCTAAACCTTTTATCCCCAGGCTGAGCAGAAGGCTGGCCTGGGGCCCTGGGTTCCTCTCCCCATTATGGCCTTTTGAGGGGGTAGGCTGGGCTGGGGGTTGGTAGCTGGACTCAGAGAGCTTGGGATGCAGCAGGCTGGCCTGGAAGAGGCTGAGGGTGGGGTGGGGTGAGGCGGGGCACACCAGTGAGGTGATGCCTGAGTCAGGAGAAGGTGTGTAGAAAGAAGCAGCAACCAGGTGGACACCCAAATCTCTTTTATTGGGGGGGGTAGGGCGGTTGGGGGACCTCTCACTGCACAGCTTGTTCATTGGCGCTGCTTCCTGAGTCCTGTGGCTTCATGACATCCGGCAGCTCGGGTGGGCTGGAGAAGGGCTCGATGCGCAGGGCCTCAAAGGCCTCATCTGGTGGAGAGGGGGGCCACTGCAAAGTGAGTCTCCCACCCATACAGAACCAACCTGATCCTGATCCTGCTCCCCTCCCCCAGCCTGGCCATGCTAGGGCCTTTTTCCTCACCCTCTGCATCCCTCAGCCTCCGGGATTGCATCCACCTACAATCTCCCCCATCACCTTGTTCCCTTCACACCTCTTGCTTCTCATTTACTTTGAATAAAATCTCGTGTCATTATGTCTCTCCACATGTCTCCTTGTGGTCCCCATGTTCCCACATCAACCTCTTTCTTGCCTCAAGATCTCTGCATTTGCCACTCCCTAGCTTGACACTTAGAATGGCTGGCTGCCTAAGAAAGGCATCCAGGGGCAATCAAATATCACCTCTTCAAGGCCACGACAGTGAGAGGCCCGCACACCACGATGAAGAGTGGCCCCTGCTCACCGCAACTAAAGAAAGCCGTTGCACAGAAACGAAGACCCAACACAGCCAAAAAAATAAATTAAAAAAAAAAATGTTTAACCAAAAAAAAAAAAAAAAAATAAAAAAAATTGTCAACATCAATCATTTAAGTTCCCCGAATAGCGAGTCTACAAAGAGTTATTTCGGGGACCAGGGG
>NW_006780388.1:2008876-2044991 GCF_000442215.2 Lipotes vexillifer
TTCCTGCTGTTACTACTTCACAGATCAAATGAACACAACTTTTTCTTCTACATGGAAAACTTCTCTCCACCTGGCTCAGGGATCTCAACCAATTAGGCTCCCCAGGGGAAGTCGGTCAGGTCTGACAGCCAGTCCCAAATGTCAACAGCTCTGAGGTGAAGACACATGGCCCAGCTTAATAACAAATTCATCTTCCAAGCCACAAATCTGAGTGACAATTCATGCCTTCATCACCTCTCCCCATTCTTTGGAAATAAAGTCTGGAAGATGCTATTTAACACCAGATGCTATCATATCTCCCTAACTAAGCAAACCATTTTGGGGGGTGGGGAGAGACCCGTCTCTGCACAAGGAAACAACTACCCACCCAGAAGTACGTTTTTGCAAGTGGAAGCAGATGGACTACAGTCCACACCACAGCCCCTATCAAAACAGCAATGACACACCTGAAGTGATGCCACCAAGGGTCCACAATCTATGCCATAAGTGGGGGTCATGGGGAGAAAAAAACCACCTCACTGTGCTGTAGTTTTTTTCACCTGCAAGATGGTTGAGTAGCTGCAAGTCTATAGGGTGCCTTTGTTCAAATTAGAGGAAGAGACACTTTTTCTGGAAGAATGCAGCCTGGCCCTGGCTTAGGAAGAACAGATGTGCTTTCAGCCCTCCCTTACCTGCCTCAGAGAACAGCCTTGTATATAGTACCCACCCTGTACAAAGTCTGCACCAGCCCCTCACCTGCCTCACTGTCACTGTGAGAGTTGAGGGAACGCACACAAAGGCCCGTAAGACTGCTTTTTCCTGAGCACTTGCAGGGCCTGGGGTGCACAGGGGCTCACACTGCCTTGCTGTGAGGCTGGTCCCGGTGTCACTCCTTTATGGAGACAAACTCCAGTCTGGGAGGTGAGGGGCATGAAGTAGCTGCCCAAAGACACAGCTGCTGAGGCCTCACATAGTTTATCCTTATGAAACTAAGAAGTGCAGCTAAGGCTATATGCTCCCTCCTGAGCCCTTGCTACATTTTCTTATAAGAAGCTAGAAAAATAACTCCCTGTAACTTCATCCAGATTTACCCAGCCATTCACACAGCCCCTGGGTTTGTCTACAGCTGTGAAAACACCCTATAACCCCTGTTTAAATTTCCAGAGACAAGGGATAAAATGTAAATCTTTTTCTTGGCAAAAGGAGCAACATAAACCACCCCCACCCCTCAAGTTTCTAAACTTTGGTCAGGGTGGAATGTGGTTAAGGAGAGTACAGGCTCTGGGGCAAGAAAGGGCTGAACCTGATCTAACCTCCTCAGGCTTAGTTTACTCATCCTTAAAATGATCACAGTACAACTCTGGCCTGTACAGAGATGCTGGGGGAGTAAGTGATGTACCACGGAGACACTGGCTGGCATGGTGCCCAGCTCAGACAAGGTCCTGGCAGCCTGCAGCTGAACTGTGGCCTCCCACATGACTGCCAGCAAGCCTCGGCGTCCATGTCTCCCAAATGGGGATGGCAGTGCTTACGCCTCAGGGCTATCAAGAGGATTAGATGGGACAACAGAAATAAAATGCAGAGTGCAGGGCCAGGTGCTCAGTAAGTTCTCTGTAAATGTAAGCTGGTACTGTGACTAAGAATCTTTGAATCCTACATGAAATGGGCTTCAATTTCTACAAGTATCTCATGTGCTTCTCATTGTTTTTAATGGGGAAGCAAACACACTATTACAGGATATTGCCTGCATTTGGTGAACTGGGAGACATGGTCCAGGAGGAACAACTGCAGGCTCCCTGACCACCCCTTTCTTTGGCCATTTCCACCCTGTCGCTGCCCCTCTCACCTGCCCTGAAGGCTAGCCCCACAGTGGCTGGGGCCTGAGGCCGTGCTGTCTGGCTGGTGAAGCCACACTCGCCCAATGTCTTTCCGTCGTCCAGAAGCTGGTCGTCCTGAGGAGAGAGGCAGGCAGGGTCTCAGAAGAGGCCCCAGGAGGGGCAAGTCCCAAAGACTTCTCTGGTCAGCAGCTACACTGAAAGTCAGAAGACGGAAAAGAAACAGCCCCAAGTAGGGCCCAGAACCACCCCAGAGTATATCAAACAGTTTCCAGGACTACACCCAAGACTTTCCAAATCAGAACCTCCCAGGGTAGGGTAGGGGTCTGGAATCTACACCCCTGCAACTCCAGGTGAATCTAATCTAATTTCAATCTACACCCCCTGCAACTCCAGGTGAATCTAATTTCAAGTGTCAGTGACCCCATCTGGCCACAGGCAGACCTGGTTGAATCCCAGCTCTACCACCTTGCACAAGGTGGTTGATCTTTTTGATGTGAAGTTTCCTTATCTGTAAAATGGGAGTTATTGGAATTCCCAACTCATAGGGCAGCCAGAGGCTTCAATGAGCAAAGGACCTACAGAAAGCACGGAGCACAGCAAGTGAAACAAGCTCAGGCAGTAGGAAGGGTCCTTATTACAGAAGCCCCAGCAGGTAACAAGAAGAAAAGGCCTTTAGAGACAAAGGGGTTCTGAAAGCTCAGCCTGCAGCAAAAGATCAGTTTCCCCGTTTCCACCCAGAATCAGATCAAGGAACTTAGGTGAGGGACCTCATGCTGCCAGAAACTTGAAATGAGGGGCCAACAAACAGGACTCCCCAATGAAAACCCCAAATCCCACGACATCCTTGCTGGATAATTGCAATTGGTTTGTAAGGGGGAAAGGGGCGGGGGCTTTTAGAACATCAGCAGTAAGTTGGGGAGTAATAAACAGTTGTTGGGTGAAGAACTGGTGGGACCTGACTCATCTCAACACCCTCCATTTCTCCATTTCTTTGTATTAAGGCGTGTCTGGGGCGGGGGGCGTGTAAGAGTCCTGCACACGATTAAGCATCGGGGTTCAAATCCTGACTCTGCCAACAACCTTGGCCTCGTTAAGTGGCCAACTCCGAGCCTGTTTCCTTAACCGCAGAGCAGGGAAATCAAGGGCCGGCACGTCGCGGGTGGGACCGCTGTAGGGATCAGATGTGACGCTGGCCCTCGGCGCTCAGCATAGGGCCTGGCGCGCGACTTTCAAGCCATCCGAACGGAGACCCCCGGTGTAGTGACCGCTATCGGGGCTTCATCTCCCCGAGTTCGAGCAACGGCCCCACGCGGCGGAGTTCCGGCCCGCTGCAGCCGGTCGCTGATGTTTACATCAACGACTGGGTCGCCTTGCGCCCACGGCCAAGCTCGGGCGGCGGTTCCGAGCAGCACGGTCCCCCAGCCCCCGGCCGCCCGGAACCGACGGGACCGCACCTTGTACAGCCGCTGCTCGTCCGGCGGCCGCTTGAGGATGCCCTCGACGATGCGCTTTAGCTCGAACACAGTGCTCGACTCCTTGGCGTCCGTGAAGATGGTGGTCTTGTGGCGCCGGATCATGAGGAACACGTCCTGGGGGCGGCGGGCCGGGGTGAGCGCGGAGCCCGGGCCCCCCCGCACGGCCCACCGCCCTTGCCGCCCCCGGCCCCGGCCCCGGCCAAGCGCCCCTCCCCCAGGGCCCGCTTACCATCGCGGCGGCTGCCTCTCCCCCTCGACGCGCCGGCGCGGCCGCGCTCCGCCCCGTTCCCGGCAGCCCGCGCGCTGTTCCCAGCGTGCCCCGCGCCTGGCGGCCCCGCCCCACAGCCGCCATTTTAAGTAGTCCGCAAAGGGGGCGCTACGGCCGAGCCTCAGACTGCGGACTGGGCGCCGTGGCGCGGGGCGGGGCCGGTTGGCGAAGTGGCGGAGGTAGTGGGAGGCCGACAGGGACCGAGCGCGGGAGGGACGCAGGGCGCGGTGGCGCCATCTTGGGTGTGGCAAACCGAGTTCCCCATGTTGATGCAGTCTAGGGGACTCCCGTCCTTGTGGGGAATGTCAGCCTTGTGGGGACTAACTTCAAGCGTAGGGTGTCTCACAGCCTAATGAGAGTGAATGAATGATGTGTCTCGGTCATCAGGGCGGCAAGACATTCACATCTCAGTGAGACCTGGGCTGCCAGGTTTGGGAGTCTGACTCATGATTATGGGTCTTCCTGGCGGGTGTTTTGAGGAGGTGTTAAATTCTGGATCTTGGGCTTCCCAGGTGGCGCAGTGGTTGAGAGTCCACCTGCCGATGCAGGGGACACGGGTTCGTGCCCCGGTTCCGGAAGATCCCACATGCCGCGGAGCGGCTGGGCCCGTGAGCCATGGCCGCTGAGCCTGTGCATCCGGAGCCAGGGCTCCGCAATGGGAGAGGCCCAAAAAAAAAAAAAAAAAAAAAATTCTGGATCTTTCGGCCGCCGTATTAGGGAACAGCCCCATGTCCCTGCCCTAGCCTTAGTTGTAAGGATTATTTAAACCAGTTTACCGAGGCTTTAGGGCCTGTAAGGATCCTTGGAAGCTGCTTTTGGGGTTAGGGAGTGTGTAAGCAGCTCTTTGCAGGAAACCGCCCTCAGCAGGAAGCCCCTTTTCTTGTCACTTTAGCAAAGCTATATTGTAACTAACTTTTTTTTGGGGGGGGCATACTGCTCACCACGTGGAACCTTAATTCCCCTGACTAGGGATCCAACCCCCTGCCCCCCTGCGTTGGAAGGTGGATTCTTAACCACTGGCCCACCAGGGAAGTCCCTGTAACTAACTTTTAAACCAGGCACTGCCCCTCCACCCACCCCATGTTCTACCCATCTCTGGCCCAAGCACACCTTTCAAATCTTTTAATTACACAATACCTTGCCAAACTTGTTGGTTCTTTAGAGAAATGAGCAAGTATTTAACAGATGACCAGATCTCTTCCCTAGCTTTCCCTTCAGTAACCTGAACAAACTGTGACTAAACTGTGTGAACAAGATAACATCTAGAGGAAGAGCCCAAGAAGTTGACCAGCCTGCATGCAGTGGAGGGATGGCAATAATTCTGACCCGCTATCTCAACAATTAACTGAGATTACTTCCCTTCTGCCCTTTAAAATTTCATGGCCGAGCACAATCTGTGGAGGTGGTTTTTGGGGGACGCTGAGTCTACCATCTCCCCAGATTGTTGGCATTCTGATTAAAAGCACCTTTCCTTTGCCACCAACATTTGTAAGTATGCAATTGATTGTGAGCAGCAAGCAGCAGGGCCCCCATTTGATAACAAGGCCTGGCAAACCTTGGAAGAAGCAGCATGCATGGCCAAAGTTGGTGTTCACGCTTCCCAGGAGGAGGGTGCCCTGGGCAACTGCCCGCCTTTCTGCCCAGGTCCACTCAGGCTCCAGAAGGGCCTGTGGACTTGGTTTCCCTCTCTGGCTGCCCTTCGTACCTACTGACAGCCTAGGCCTCCCTCCTTGGTAGTTGGATGCTCTCCTGCGTCGCCCCAAATTGCAGTTATACTAGAGCAAGAAAAGGAGGCTTTTCTTTCAACCTCTCCCAGGGAGAGGGAGAACCTCAGCTGAGTCATTGCTGGCACGTGCCAGAGAAGGCATGCCGTGGCACCCAGTGAGAGAGGAGCCAGTGGTGACCCTGGATGCTGAACAGCTCAGCAGTTGTTGAGGCCACAATTTGAGGATTCTTTGGAGTGGGTGGAATCTGAAGATGCTGCTGCCTTGGCCCTGAATCAAGCTGGCGGCTAGCCATGCAGGCTCTGGGCTCAGACCTGCTGGGATTCAAATCCTTGCTCTGGCACTGAGTGTGCAGCCTTGGGCAGTTAACCTCACCAAGGCCCAGTTTCCCCCTCTCTGAGATTGGAGAATAACTGTTTATAAAGTTTGTGGAGCCTTGCTGTAAGCAGATGGGGGGGAGGTCCCTGGAGAGAGAACCCAGCATGGTTTTCTTGACAGAAGAGAAGCCATTTTTGGCCTAAGCCACTTTGTGATCTAAGCCTGGCCTCATTGCAAGCCCTTTTCATGAATATGCATGTACCCTTAGCCTAAAATTCCCCCAATTTTGCTGTTCGGGGAGACACTGCTTTGGGAAAGATCCCTGGTGTTCTCTTCACTTGCTGCAAATAATAATAAATCCTTCCTTCTCCCCATCTTTGGCTTGGTTCTGGTCTTTTCGCTTGACACCAAGAGGCAAACCCAGTTTGCAGGTAACATCACCAAGAGTTAGCACTCAATAGATGTTTCCTAAACTATAGCTATAGTTATCATTTTTGACTTCTGGCCTCTGGCTCCTCAGGAGTCCTTTGAAGTCCCTTTCCTTCCTGGGACTCCTCCACACCTGTGCCTCAAGGCAGCCCTTTCCCTCAGATGGGATTTCTGTGCACCCCATTGTGCTATGGTGGGTGGGTCGGTTGCAGGAGGTAACTGCAGTCCTCGTGTCAGTGAGTACAGTGACACCTCCTGCAGTGGGAATGGGGTCAAGAGAAGTTTGAAGGAGGAGCAGGGGCTGAGCCCCCAGCCCCCCAGTTCTGTGGTCTAGCTGGGTGCAGGCCCTCCTTCCTGGGGGCCATGACAGACAAAATGGGAGTCTCAAGATGGTGGGTGAGCCAGCTGGCCAGCTGCTCTTGCTTCTCTGCACAGGAAGTCCTCCTGGGCCCTTTCTGCCCTGTGGCCTCAACCACCCAGCGCTCACGATAGAGACCCTCCCCGGCCTCCAAACTAAGCCTGTAGGGTATCAGCCTGGTGGGACTTCTCCTTTGGTCTACTTAAACTTTTTAAAGTGTTGATTAATAAACAGTAATTGTCAATCATCACTCGTTACTAGTGTGCCTCTAGTTGTGTCATACAACTGGTTTCATTTCTATGAGGGAAGTGACAGTTCAGTGTGGAATTAGAGTCAGTCGCCCAGATTCAAATCTGGTTCCACCTCTTGCCTGCTGTGGGTCTTAGGGCATATTACCTAGCCTTTCTGGGCCTGTTTCCCCATTCGTGAAATGGGAACACCTCACGGGTGTTCAGAGATCAGCTGAGAGCCCGCCAGTGCCTGGCGCAGCCTGCGTGCTCGCTGGGCAGAACTGAGTCATTTTGACTCTCCCTACAGCCATGATAGGGTTGGTGTTACCAGTTCAGATTGTAGATGGGGAAACTGAGGTTGAGTCAGTACTCCTGGGAGAGGCTGGGCCATCTGGTTGCAGCTCTACCAACTGGAGCAGGTGAGCGGCTAGAGAATGCTTGCTTGGACAGGAGCCTGATGTCCTGTCCCCGGTGGGTTCTGAGGACTATCCTCGCCGCCCCAGGGGCTCCCTCCTGGCAGGTCAGGCAGCCGTTGTGAGGCCAGGGGCAGGATGCTACTGATGCAGGGCCAGGTCCATACCCCACCGCCACCGCCACCGCCACCGCCACCGCCACCGCCACCCCCACCCCGCCCTGCCCCAGCCCCAGGCCCAATGACCTTGCTGACAGGCGGGATGCAGCAGCACAGGGTGCCCTGCCACTGAGCCTGCTGGACAGAGAAGAGCTGTAGCTTGTCCAGCCCTGTGAGGCTGCCACAACAGGAGCAAGCAGAGAGGAGGCGGGCCTGGAGGCCACACTGTTGGAGTGGGAGGAAGTGGAGAGAACCAAGGCGGTAATACCCTCTTTACCACCCCCAGCTGCCTCCAGAATCAGACCACCTGGGCTCAAATCGCAGTCTACGGTCTACCAGCTGTATGCCTTTAGGCCTGTTTTCTCATCTGATAAATGGGGAAACCCCCCCCTCACAGAGTGTCTAGTGAGAATCTCATGAGATGGTGCAGTAGAGCTCTCTGCACCGTGTCTGGTGAGGGTTTAACGAGGAGTAGCAGATTTCTGCTCATTTCCTTCCGTGGGCAGCCCGCCCACTCCACTTCTAGGACACCCCTGCTTAGCTCTCACCTTATGCTTCAGAAACACTTGGCTCTGGGACTTCCCTGGTGGTCCAGCAGTTAAGACTCCACGCTCCCAATGCAGAGGGCCCGGGTTTGATCCCCAGTCAGGGAACTAGATCCTCCATGCCGCAACTAAAGATCCTGCATGTTGCAACGAAGATCCCGTGAGCCTTAACTAAGAACCAGCACAGCCAAAGAAAGAAAGAAAAGAAACACTGGGCTCTGAATGGGGATCCATTACTCTAATCATGGCAGGTCCAAGACTGAGGCATCCTGGCTCTCAGTCCCTGGCTTGTTCTGGTCTCAGTACCTTGGGAGGCATCTTGAGGAAGTTCTCTGGGCTGGCCCCCGGCTGAGGGCGGGATGGGAGGACGGCCAGCATCACCCAGCAGGGGCGGCCAGGGTCCCACCGCAGATGTGCCCACAGCCTTTTGCCCACAGAATTCATGGGAAGGCCAGGCCTGGTGGCTGGCCATCTGCCTCCTGGGGCACTTTCACTGCAGTGGGGCAAAATCTATATGAGTTTTCTATTGCTGTGTAGCAGATGACTACAAACATAGCAGCGTAAACACTAATTTATTAAATCACTACTCTGCGGGTGGGCTAAACTGGGTTCTCTGCTTAGGATCTCACTGGGCTGAAATCAAGGGCTTGGCCTGTCAGGGTTCTCATCTGGAGGCTGGGAGTAGACTTGGCTTCCAAGCTTGTTCTGGTTGTTGGCCAAATTCAGTTCTTTGCAGTTGTAGTGCTGAGGTGTTCCTTTCCCTGCTGGCTGTCAGCCAGGGGCTTTCTTCAGCTCCTTGCCACGTGGCCCCTCCATCTTCAAAGCTAGCAATGGACAGTCATTTCCTTGGTGTTGAATCCCTCTCATATTTGAGTTTCTCTGACTTCTTCCAGAAAAGAAGGGCACACAGACCAGACCTAGCACTGACTCACTGCCTGTCTGACTGGAGCTCAGCGTGTTAAATATGAGCAGGAAGGGAAGGGAGGGAGTGTGAGACCCTGGGACACTCGGGAGGCTCCTGGAGGAGGGTTGGCAGCTTGGGTTTGGTGAGCCCCAAGGAGGAGGCAGGGGATAGACAGATGAATGGATGGGTGGATGGCCCCTTAACTTTATTAGGCCTCTAAGCCTCTAAGTCAGAAGGGGCAGGGTGGGGGATGTGTAGATCCCCACACAGACCAGGCAGCTGAGGGACTCCAGAGTCTGCCTTCAGGTCAGTGTCACTGCATCAGAGGCTGAGGCTAGCCTGAATCCAAGGGCTGTAAGTAGCCACATTGGTATAGACACCTGGACGGTTGGGCAGGGCACAGCCCTTGCCCCAGCTCACCACACCCAATTGGACCCAGCGCCCAGACCTCATGCAGGTCAGGGGTTCTCCAGAGTCACGTTGCAGGAGAAAAACCAGCTTAGGTCCCAGCCCTCCAGAGACTTTGGGTCCCAGGGCTGCAGTCCCCCAGGTGGTGCCTCTGGGTTGGGGTCCAGGACACTGAGCCCTGGAGGTGGTACCTCCTAGGTCCTGGGTTCTAAGGAGGTAGGGTGCTGGCCATAGCAGCATAGACTCCAGAGTTTCCAGGAAGCTTCTCGCACCTGGCAGGCATCCTTCTGTCCCTTGACATAGCCGGTGCACAGGTTCCCTGGCAGCACTATGTGCTTGGCATGAGGAACATTGGTGCCCATGTGGTAGAGGAGGTCACAGGTGCAAGTATCCAGCAGTGGCACCCGTACTCCCTGCAGAGGTCGCCACTCTGGGAGTGGCACTGGAGAAGGGGGACTTCTAAGAGCTGGGAGACAGTGAGGTGGAAGAACTGGGAGGATGTTTGGGTCCCTGGAGGTCACGCTGGGTCCTGGATTGGGGCAGTGAGGGGCTGGGATTCCTGGTCAGAGAGAGGTGGAGAGATCGCCTGTCCCGCCCCAATGCCCCAGTGCCCCGCCCTCTGCCTCACCTCCTGAGTGGAGGCTGCCCTAGTCAGTGACTCAGCATGGTGTGCCTGGTGGTGGGCAAGGCCCAGGCTCAGGCAGGCAGATGGGCTGGACTTATGTGCTCAAGGGCACTGGGTGGCGAAGCTGCAGCAACGCCAGGTCTCCTCGGGCCCCGTCCTCTGAGTAGTCCGGGGGCAGCAGCACCCTCTGCACGGGCACCAAGAGAACGTGGGGCGAGGCAGGACACAGGTGCAGTGCCCCGAGGCACACGGGGTACTCAGATGGCAGCGGGTCTAGTTAAAGCAGCTCCTTCTCCACCCCCAGTAGGGCCCCCATTCCCGCCACCCTCTCACTCAGAGCCTGGGGACCATGCTTCCACCAAGTGGCGCGCCGCCTTCCGTGGGTCTTGCTGCACCCGCCCCTGCCCCCCTCGACGTTGAGCCCTCAGAGTAGGGGAATGCCCCTTGTCCAAGCCTGGGGTGCCTGCTCACCTCAGGAAGCAGTGTGCTGCCATCAGCACCCACTGGGGGGCGATGAGCAAGCCCACACACACGTGCCCCGCAGTGCTGGATGCTCGCCTGCCTCTGCCACTCTCCGTCCTGGGTGTCCCGGCCCCCCACGATGAGACTTGACACGTGAGGCTGCCCGCAGGCTGTGGGAGGACAAGGGGAACTCAAGGGCAAGCAGAGGAGCGGGGAACTGGGAGGAGGTTGGGGGCAGGGAGACACAGGGCTAAGGTTGCGGGGGTGGGGTGGGGGGGTGGGGTGGGGTGGAGGGGGGTTGGCACACTGGAGGAGGAAGCAGGGAAGGGACTGGATTATGGGTTTGGTGTCAGATAACAGGGTGAGGGGAGGGAGGTCAGAGATTAGGAATGAGGGTGCCCTCTGGTTGGAACCTGCAGAGAAAGGAGGAGGATCTAGCCCCCGCAGAGGCCCTTTTGTCTTCCTTTAGACCCTGGTTTGTCCCAGACCTAGCCCTGTGGCCCAGGCTCTATGCCCTATGCCCAGGCCCCAGAGACCACCCCTGCCCCGCACCCACTGTGAGATTTGGCCACCTTAGGTCTCAATACAAGCCCTGGAGCCCAGCCCCTCCCCCATCTTGTATTTCCATTGCCTGACAGCTGCTGCTGTGTGCCCCCCACCCCTAGACCCCGCAGCCCCTGGATTCTGTTCTCACACTTGCAGCTGGTGTCCTCCTTGCTAACTGGGCTGGGGGACGACCTGGGGGCTTAAAGACCCAGGAGGGGGTGGGGGCCTGGCCAGGAGGTAATTAAGGAGGTCAGGGTGGGGCTGTGGCTTCAGGCCCAGCCTTGAACAAAGATGCTTTGAACAGTGCTTTTGAGGTGGCAGGAAAGGGACACCTGGACTTCTCAAAGGAAACCTGGCTTGGGCCAAGGTGCACAGAACTGGGGGCGGGAGCCTGTGCCCAGCCAGGCAAGTGGGGGGGCGATGTGGGGTGGGGATGAACGGGGGTCGGGGTTGTTTCGGTCAGTCCACAAAGCTCCAGAGGATCCTTGGCCACTCATCTCTGAACCTGATCCTGCCTCCTGGCTCCTTGCAGTGCTCAGTCACTGGGGCTTCTGAACAGCATTGTTCTGTCCAGAAATCCTGGCCGGGACAGCCTCATACAGAGCCCAGACTCCAGGCCTTGCATAGCCCCTCCCAGCCCCAGCTCTGCACAGTTTTTTTTGTGGGGGGGAGGGGAATGAATGTCTTATGCATATCTTGTTTAAACCTGGCAGCTCTCCTCGCTTAACCCTAGAGGCAGGAGCAGACTTGACCTTGGGAAACAGTCTCCTCTTCAATTTGGGGTGGCCAGGACAGCAAGGCTGCTGGTCTTGGGTGAGGCTGGGAGATGCTGGGGACAGGGCTCAGTTGGCGGGCTGGGCTTGGACTGTGCCCACCTCCCAGAAGGCTCTGGAACCTCCTTCTACCAAATCATCCAGCAGCCCTCCACTTGGTTCTTCCTCCTGGGGGCCTTCCTGCCCAGCACACCTCCTCTGCCACGTCACAGTGGGAGTTGATGTGTGATAGAGGAGGTTTGATCTGTTTGTCCTCCCTCCATGAGGCAGGGTCTGGGTCTCTGTCCCTGTCTTAGCTCAGGCTGCCAGAACAGAACACCACAGACTGGGGAGCTTAAACACAGCTTATTTCTCACCATTCTGGAGGCTGGAAGTCCAAGAACAAGGAACTGGCAAGATGGGTTTCCCTCTGAGGCCTCTTCTCTTGGCTTGTAGGTGGCTGGCATGTCACTATGTGATCACACGGCCTCCTCTTTATGTCTGCTGGGCATGGGGGTGTGTGCTGGTGTCTGTTTTTAGAAGGACATTAATCCTATCGGATCAGAGCCCACCCTCAAGACTTCATTTAACCTTAATTACTTCCACAGACAGTCACATTGGGGGTTAAGGCTTCAACATATAAATTTTGGAGAGGACACAGACATTCAGTGCATACCAGTCCCCCATGGCCTGAACAGTGCCCAGCACAGAGTGGGCACTGAGTCTTTGGGAGTGAAAGGGGCCAGCAGGGCATCATGCCGGGAGTGAGGGTGAAGGATATGAACGAGGGGACCTAGAGGTGAACCGGTCCCAGCCCCAGCCCCTCCACTCGAAGTGAGGGAGGGCAGCCTCAGGCCTGACCTCTGCTGTCCACACTCTAGGAGCAGGCTCAAGCCCACGCTCAAGGACTCTGGAGTCAGCTTGTGGAACGCCCTCCCTCCAGCCCTGAGACCTTGGGAGAGTTTCCTCTTCTGTAAAACCCGCCTCCCAGGTGGTTGTGAAGATTAACTGGGTTAGCCCACGCAGAGCTTGGAATAGTGCCTGGCTGATGTAAATGCTATAGAAGTGCCACAAGAATAAAAGAAGCACCTTCCCCAAGGCTCCTGACCTTTCGTTACCCCGGATTCAGCTGCCATTAGAGGGCTTGGCAGGAATGGAGCCAGGTGGGCAGTGTTCCCCTTGGTGCAGAGTTGGGGCAGCTGGAGAGGCAGGTGGGAGTAAGAGTAACCAGGGACCCTGGGAACACATAGCTATCTCTGGAGATATGGGCCAAACCTTGAGAGGGGAGTTCACTGGAAGGCGGGATGGAAGGAGCTGCGTGTCTGCCTGTTGAAATTTAGGTGAGGCGGGAAGCCTGGAGGACAGACACCTGGGTGCAGGGACCAGGAAACAAATTCCCACTGAGAAACTGGCTTATGGTGGGAGGATCTGGTACTGATTGAATATTGGACAATCAAACCTGAGAGGAGTAGGAAAGGAACCTCGTTCCAGGGGCTCACCCCAACCCAGCCCCTGTCTCAGATTGAGAAACTGAGGCACAGACCCCTGCTGGGCCCACATGCCCTTCAGTCCCACCCTTGAGTCACACTGCAGAAATGGCCCCTCAGCAAATGTCATCTACTTGCCCTTCTCACAACTATCCTTCTCAGGGCCATAGCTGAGTCATCCCCACGTTTTTCTGGTGCTGGACCTGTCCCCACTCCCAGGGGAGGGCAAATGACCCAAACGGGGGCCATCATCCCACCATGTCCTCCAGGTCACAGTGATTGATCAAGAGGTAACACATGACCCCAGACCAGCCAATCAGAATCCTTCCCTGGGATTTTTACCCTGGAGGAGGGAGAGAGGACCCCTTGGGGCCCAGGCAGGGGGCAGCCATAGCTGCAGCCACTGGCGAGGACTCTCAGCTGGCCTGAGAGCCTGCAACCTTCCAGGCTGAGAAAGAGGGTCCTGTGAAGCTGGAGCTCCTCATTCCAGTCATCCTTGCCCTTGATGGGCTGTTCTTTATCCTTCTAAAGCAACTCTCCTTCACTCATGCTGGTACTAGGGGATTCTTTTGCTTACAACCAAAGTCTTTAAATGCCAAGGATGAAAACAAAATAACAGTTCAACAAAGGTGCAGGGGAGGTGCCCCCTGAGCTGGCTGCCCTGCCAGTGTGTTTCAGTATGGCGGTGCCCAGCCCACCATCTGCAGCACAGGACTCATCTCTGACGAGTGCCCAGCCCTGCCCTTGGCCAGATCCCAGGGGCACCCTGTAGACCTGGCAGCAGCAGGAGGTGGGAAGGGGTGGCCTTTCCAGGATCCAGGTGGCATGCTCACTGATGTCCCAGCAGAAGCTGGGCCCTTTGGGATGGCCACAGCCAGACCCCACACCATGCTGACCCAACAACCAGGGGTCATCCAAAGCAGCCTGAAGGGGGACAAAGGTGTGGGGTGAGTCAGGCCAGGGGGAGGGGCATGCCGTGGCACCTGGCTGGAGTCCTCTTGAGCCTCTGGGTAGGTGGCCCTGAACAGGACCCTATGGGTGGATGTGCACCTGGGTGGGCTTGAAGGTATTTCTGTGGATGAGTCTGTCACATGGGCACTGGGCCACCAGAGGCTACTCTGCCTGCGCTGGAGGAGGGGCAATGTCCAGGCAGGCCTGCAGGGCAGTGTCGCAGTGTGGCCAGTCTGGGGCCAAGCGCTTAATGGGCATTAAATCACACTGTCCTCCAGTAACACAGGGGACCCCAGGACAGTGAGTGTTCTGCTTGGGGTCAACTCAGAGGGCCTTTGGGGGAGGTGAGTGGGGGCACCCTCAGGTTTTGGCTGTTGGGGAGGGCAGATGGGGGAGTGGAAATCTCAATGCAGGTGAGTCTTACAGGAGACCTGGGAGACCCCACCTGCCTGGTACCTGCTGGCCCCTCTGAGTCAGGCCATGCAGTGAGAGGTGGACACAGGCCCTTGTGAGCTGAGTGACTTGAATAGTTCTGTCACCTTGCTGGGCCTCAGTTTCCTCACTGTGATAAGGGGGAAGAGAAGCTCCAGCCTTGCAGGGCTGCCTAGGGGCATGAAGCCTGAGCGTGGTGTCCTACAGCCTGTGTGGCTGTCCTGGTGGGCAGAGGCGAGGAGGGCACCCTCCCAAGACGCCTCCACCTGCCTCTTCACAGAGACAAGCTGTCAATCGATCAGAACTTCTCATACCTTCTGCTCTCATAGCACCTCTGGATCTCATGAAAACGCAGATCTGCCCAAATCCTTCTAAAGCAACTCTCCTTCACTCATGCTGGTACTAGGGGATTCTTTTGCTTACAACCAAAGTCTTTAAATGCCAAGGATGAAAACAAAATAACAGTTCAACAAAGGTGCAGGGGAGGTGCCCCCTGAGCTGGCTGCCCTGCCAGTGTGTTTCAGTATGGCGGTGCCCAGCCCACCATCTGCAGCACAGGACTCATCTCTGACGAGTGCCCAGCCCTGCCCTTGGCCAGATCCCAGGGGCACCCTGTAGACCTGGCAGCAGCAGGAGGTGGGAAGGGGTGGCCTTTCCAGGATCCAGGTGGCATGCTCACTGATGTCCCAGCAGAAGCTGGGCCCTTTGGGATGGCCACAGCCAGACCCCACACCATGCTGACCCAACAACCAGGGGTCATCCAAAGCAGCCTGAAGGGGGACAAAGGTGTGGGGTGAGTCAGGCCAGGGGGAGGGGCATGCCGTGGCACCTGGCTGGAGTCCTCTTGAGCCTCTGGGTAGGTGGCCCTGAACAGGACCCTATGGGTGGATGTGCACCTGGGTGGGCTTGAAGGTATTTCTGTGGATGAGTCTGTCACATGGGCACTGGGCCACCAGAGGCTACTCTGCCTGCGCTGGAGGAGGGGCAATGTCCAGGCAGGCCTGCAGGGCAGTGTCGCAGTGTGGCCAGTCTGGGGCCAAGCGCTTAATGGGCATTAAATCACACTGTCCTCCAGTAACACAGGGGACCCCAGGACAGTGAGTGTTCTGCTTGGGGTCAACTCAGAGGGCCTTTGGGGGAGGTGAGTGGGGGCACCCTCAGGTTTTGGCTGTTGGGGAGGGCAGATGGGGGAGTGGAAATCTCAATGCAGGTGAGTCTTACAGGAGACCTGGGAGACCCCACCTGCCTGGTACCTGCTGGCCCCTCTGAGTCAGGCCATGCAGTGAGAGGTGGACACAGGCCCTTGTGAGCTGAGTGACTTGAATAGTTCTGTCACCTTGCTGGGCCTCAGTTTCCTCACTGTGATAAGGGGGAAGAGAAGCTCCAGCCTTGCAGGGCTGCCTAGGGGCATGAAGCCTGAGCGTGGTGTCCTACAGCCTGTGTGGCTGTCCTGGTGGGCAGAGGCGAGGAGGGCACCCTCCCAAGACGCCTCCACCTGCCTCTTCACAGAGACAAGCTGTCAATCGATCAGAACTTCTCATACCTTCTGCTCTCATAGCACCTCTGGATCTCATGAAAACGCAGATCTGCCCAAGCAGTTCCAAGCAGCCCAAGTCGGTCCCGCTGGCCTGGTCCCTTGGCCATGCTGAGGCTGGGTTCTGGGACCCCAGCGTTGCAGTGGGGGGAGACATGCTTGATGCTGCCCCTCCACCCAGGCCACCTATGGAGCTTGGAGCCCCCACGCCCCCAGGACAAGCCTCAACCACGGGGAGTCAGGAGAGAAAGGGCCATGCCGGATCCTCGTCCCCCACAGGCAATGCTGAGGTGTGTCCCCGTGATTTCTCAGGGGATCCTGGCCAGACAGCGCCTCAGCTGCCCACAAGGGTAACCTCCTCATCTGGGCGAACGTCATTGGCTCTCACCCTTCCTGCCTCAGTTTCCCCACTCTTCACTGGGGCTTCTTGGTATCGCCTCCCAAATAAATTATCTGCACCCTCGTCCTGGTCCCAGGTCAGCCTTTGGGGGACCGTGGTGAGACCAGGAGCGTCTGGCATCTGTGTGGTGGGGAACACGGCATGAGCGCTAGGGGTGTTTGGGGGCATTTCCTCCCCTGCACTCCACTCCAGCCTTCCTAGCCCCCAGGGACCCTGTTGCTACTTATGTCCTCCTGTAAATTATCTTTCTTTTTTAAAAATATTTATTTGGCTGCGCCAGGTCTTAGTTGCAGCACACGGGATCTTTGTTGCAGGATATCTTTAGTTGCGGCATGAGTGTTCTAGTTCCCTGACCAGGGATTGAACCTGGGCCCCTACATTGGGAGCACAGAGTCTTAACCACCAGACCACCAGGGAAATCCCTGTAAATTATCTTTCTGATTGAACCAACCTGAGAGGGTTCTGTTGTTTGCAACCAAAACCTGTATAGCACAAATGGGTGACGATGGTTTAGGAGTTAAGGAGTGGTCTTCGAGTGGATGGGACGCGGGTAACTGTGAGGGTATCCAGGAATCCACCCAGGGCCATAGAACGTGGTGCAAGGCATCAACATGAACATGCACACGTTTATTAGCAAAGGGGACAGAAGGGGACTGGGCCTGGTCCAGCAGGCAGTCCTGCCACTGGCGTGCCCCCAGCCCTTGGCGCATATGTCTGGAGCTGCAGTAACTACTGCACCCTCATGGGCTTAGGTGTGCACAGGCCAGCTGCAGGAGTCAGGGATCCCCGAGCAGAGCGAGGGGCAGCAGCAACTGAGAGGGGTCTGGCCTAGGTGTGCTGCGGCCCACCAGCATCTGGATCCAGTTGAAGTAACTACAGACACTGGTGTAGATGCCAGCCTGATTGCACCTACCACAGCCCACTCCCCAGCTCACGATTCCAGTCTGAATCCACAGCCCATTCTTTTCACAGACCAAGGGTCTGCCTGGGTCACCCTGGGAAGCAGTGTGGGTGAGCAAGACCTGGGGTGGGGCAGGAGGGGCCAATGGAGAGGCTGGTAGAGCAGGAGGGGCTGTGGAGCTGGGCAGACTGGCTGCAAATCCCACTCCTCCCCCTGGAAGCAAAAAAACTTCAGTTTCTGCATCTGCAAAGGGGGGCAATAGTCTATCCACTCAATTTCACATAAGGATCAAAGGAGGTACAATTAATGTAAAACGGGAAGCTTGTTTATAGGCTGGATAAATGAGGTCTACAATGATTTTCTCATGAATGAACTCTAAGGGTGGATTGGTAGGGGGTCAAGGTGGTTGCTCTCAGGCCCAAGATTGGGAGGGGTGGTACCCAGTTTCAGTATGGCCCTCATTGGGGCAGGGGTACTCACTTTGCAGGTGTCAGTGGTGCCATCCTCAGAGCCAGGACAAATCATATTATTACTGCTGTGACTGCGGTAATCAGGCTGATGGAACAGGTAGGAACACCTGGATTTGTTTATGATGGAGACTTTCACTTCCTGAAGATTGTAGGGAGGTGGCAGATCTGTCGGGGTTGAGGGTGGGAGAGAGAAAGACAACAACCTTAGCCTCTCCTCTGCCATCTGGGGAAAGGGGGTATGAAGGGGAGTGGACTTCCTGGAGTACCTACAGTACCTGGGACATTGCTCTTGATTCCTCTGCTCTAGTCCAGCACCCAGCATGTGGTGGGTGATGAACAATATCACAGAAGGACCCAATGGATGGACAGGCTGTCATAGCACCTCCCTGAGGCTTGGTTTCCCTCTCTGTAGCCTGCAGATGACAGGCCCTGCCTGAGCCAGTGGGGAGAGACCATGGCTGAAGCATACACAGGGGGAGGGGCTGATGCAGCTGAGCTTGTTTATAATTAGTATAGCTGCAGGATCCAGGCTGAAGTTTTCCCAAATTTGATGAAAGATATGAATCTACACATTCAAGAAGGTGAACAAATTCCAAGTAGGATAAACACAAGGAGATCCACACTGAGATACATTTTCATCAAAATATCAAAACGCAAAGACAAAAGGAGAATCTTGTAAACAGCGAGAGAGAAGCTACACATCAAGTATAAGGGATCTTCAACAAGATTGACAGCCACATTCCTTTCAGACACCCTGGAGGTCAAAAGGCAGTGCAATGACATATGTAAAGTGCTAAGAGACTAAAACAGTCAACCAAGAATTCTAGATCAGGCAAAACTATCCTTCAAAAAAAATGAAGGCAAGATTAAGATATTCCCAGATAAGCAAATGCTGAGAGTGTTCATCATTAGTAGGCCTGCCCTACAAGAAATGAAAAAGGGAGCCCTTCAGGATGAAATGAAAGGGCAGTAGCCAGTAACTTAAACCCATAGGAAGAAATAGAGAACACTGGTAAACGTAACTACACAGGTAAACATACAAGCCAGTATTATTATAGTTTTGGTTCATACTTTTTTTGCTATACAATTTAAAAGACAAATGCAATTTAAAAGACAATAATTGTAAATCTCTGCTACACAGAGATTGGTTACACAATATATAAAGATATGGTTACACAATATATAAAGATGTAAACTGTGACAATAACAACTTGAGAAGAATAGAGTTGTATAGGAACAGAACTTTTGTATGCTATTGAACCTAAGTTGATATTAATTCAAAATAGACTGGTATAAGTTTAAGTTATTAACTGTAATCTCCAGGGAAACTGCTGAGAAAATAAATAAAAAATATACAGAACAGGAAATAAGAAGGAAATCAATACAGTACACTAATAAAAATCAATTAAACACAAAAAGGAGGAAATAAGGAACAAAAAAGATATAAGACTTAGGTATAGATATAGATATGATATAGATATAAGATATCTATATCTTCTACATCTGACAAAATATAGAAAACAAATTGAATAATGATAGAAGTAAATCCTTCCCTATCAGTAATTAATTTTAATGTAACTATTAAACACTCCAATTAAAAGGAAGAGATTGGCAGAAAGGATTAAAAACAGAGATCCAACTATATCCTGTCTACAAGACAATAATTTTATTATTTTTTAATTTTTTAAAATTTATTTATTTATTATTTTTGGCTGTATTGGGTCTTTGTTGTTGTGCATGCGAGCTTTCTCTAGTTGTGGCAAGTGGGGGCCACTCTGTTGTGGTGCACAGGCTTCTCATTGCGTGGTTTCTCTTGCTGCAGAGCACAGGCTCTAGGTGCGCAGTCTTCAGTAGTTGTGGCACATGGGCTCAGCAGTTGTGGCTCGTGGGCTCTAGAGTGCAGTCTCAGTAGTTGTGGCTAGTGGGCTCTAGAGCGCAGGATCAGTAGTCGTGGCGCATGGGCTTAGTTGTTCCGCGGCATGTGGGATCTTCCCAGACCAGGGCTCGAACCTGCGTCCCGTGCATTGGCAGGCAGATTCTTAACCACTGCACCACCAGGGAAGCCCGACAATAATTTTTGATCCAAAGGTAAATATAGGTTTAAAGTGAAAGGTTGGAAAAAGAGATTCCATGCAAATAGTAACCAAAAAGAGCTGAGGTTGCTATACTAACATCAGACAAAATGGATTTTCAGTCAAAACATGTTACAAGAGTCAAAGAAGGGGGACTTCCCTGGTGGTCCAGCAGGTAAAACTCTGTGCTCCCAATGCAGGGGACCTGGGTTTGATCCCTGGTCAGGGAACTAGATCCCACATGCATGCTGCAACTTAAGAGTCTGCATGTCGCAACTTAGAAGTCTGCATGCCACAACTAAGAAATCCCACATGCCGCAACTAAGTATCCCACATGCTGCAGTGAAGATCCTGCATGCTGCAACTAAGACCCAGCGCAGCCAAAATAAATAATAAATAAATAAATAATTAATTAATTTTAAAAAGAGTCAAAGAAGGACATTATATGTTGACAAAAGTGGCAAGTCCTCAAGATATAATAATTATAAATATCTACACATCTAACAACTGAGTCCCAAAATACATGAAGCAAAATTGATGTAACTGGTGGGAGAAATAGACAGTTCTACGAGAACAGTTGGAGATTTCAATGCCCCACTTTTAATAATGGGAGATTTCAATACCCCACTTTTATTAATGGATAGAACAACCAGAGAGAAGATCAGTAAGATAACAAAGGACTTGAACAGCATTATAAAGCAGCTAGACCTAAAAGACATATACAGAACAATCCACCCAAACAAGAGCAGAATACACATTCCTTTCAAGTGGATGCAAAACATTCTCCAAGATAGATGACATGTCAGGCCACAAAATAAGTTGCAATAAATTAGAAAAGATTGACATCACAGAAAACAGTGGATTGAGGCTAGAAATCAATAACAGAAGGAAAACTGAAAAATTCACAAATATGTGGAAATTAAACAACATACTCCTAACCAATGGGTCAAAGAAGAAATCACAAGGAAAATTAGAAAGTATTTTGAGATGAATGGAAATAAAAACACAACATACCAAAACTTATTGGATGCAGCAAAAGCAATTCTCATAAGGAAATTTATAGCTGGAAATGCCTATGTTAATAAAGGAAAAAAATCTCAAATCAACAATCTAACTTAAGGAACTAGAAAAAAAAAGAGCAAATTAAAGCCAAAGGTAGAAGAAGGAAGGAAATAATAAAGAGAGGAATGGAAAAAAATCAAACTAGGGAACAGAAAAACAATAGCGAAAATCAACAAAACCAAAAGTTGGTTCTTTGAAAGATCAACAAAATTGACAATGAAAGTGGGGACATTATTACCGACCTTAAAGAAAAAGTAAGGACTATAAGTGAATACTATGAACAATTGTATTCCGACAAATTAGATAACCTAGAGGAAATGGACAAATTCCTAGGAACACACAAAATACTAAAACAGACTCAAGAAGAAATAGAAAATCTGAACAGACACATAACAAGTAAAAAGATTTAGTCACTAGTCAGAAACCTCCCAGTGAAGAAAAGCCTTGGGCCAGATGGCTTAAATGGTGACTTCTATCAAACATAGGAAGAAATTAACATCAATCATTCTTCCAAAAAACAGAAGACGAAGGAACACTTACTAACTCATTCCATGAGACTGGCATTACGGTGACACCAAAGCCCAAGCAAGTTATCACACACAAAAAGAAACTACAGGGCTTCCCTGGTGGCGCAGTGGTTGAGAGTCCACCTGCCGATGCAGGGGATACGGGTTCGTGCCCCGGTCCGGGAAGATCCCCCATGCCACGGAGCGGCTGGGCCCGTGAGCCATGGCCGCTGGGCCTGCGCGTCCGGAGCCTGTGCTCTGCAGCAGGAGAGGCCACAACAGTGAGAGGCCCGCGTACCGCAAAAAAAAAAAAAAACTACACACCAAAAATGCTCAACAAAATACCAGCAAACTGAATCCAGCAGCATATTAAAAGAATTCTACACCACGACCATGCAAGATTTATCCAGAGTGCAAGGTAGGTTCAACATACGAAAATCAATCAATATAACATACTACAGACTACAGTAATAGAATGAAGGAAAAAAAAAAACCCACATGGTTATCCTAATTGATGCAGGAAAATCCAACACTTTCATTATAAAAACACTCAATAAACTAAAGATAGAGAGAACTTCCTTAACATGATAGAGATCATATGTGAAAAACCCACAGCTACAGAATTGTGAAAGACTGAAAGCTTTCCCCCTAAGATCAGGAAAAAGACAATGATGCCAGTTTTTTGCCACTTCTATCTAACATTTTACTGGAAGTTCTAGTCAGAGCAATTAGGCAAGAAAAGGAAATAAAACACATCCAAGTTGGAAAGGAAGAAGTAAAACTATATCTATTCACAGGTGACATGATCTTATATATAGAAAATAATGAAGAGTACACAAAGAAGGACTAGAATTAATAAATGAATTCAGCAAATTTGCAGGATCTAAAATCAAGACACAAAAGTCAATTATATTTCTATACACTACCAATGAACAATTTCAGAAGGATATTAGAAAAGAAATTTCATTTTACAATAGCATCAAAAAGAATAAAATAGTTAAATTTAATTGAGGACCTGTACACAAAAAACTACAAAACATTGCTGAAAGAAATTAAAGAAGACATAAATAAATGGAAACGTATCTTCTGTTTATGGACTGGAGACTTAATATTATTTAGATGACACTACTCCCCCAAAGCAATCCACAGATTCAATGCAATCCCTACCCAAATTCCAATGGCCTTTTCAGTGGAAATTGACAAGCTCATCCTAACATTTAGAGGGACTATCAAGAGACCCCCAAATAACAAAACCAATATTTGAAAAAGTAAACAAAGTTGGAGAATACACACTTCCCAATTTCAAAACATACTTGGAAGCTACAGGAGTCAAACAATGGGGTCCTGGCAAATGGATAAACATACAGACAAACAACAGAATTGTGAGTCTAGAAAATAAACCCATTCTTCTTTGGTCAACTAATTTTTGACAAGGGTACCAAGATAATTCAGTGGAGTAGAGAATAGTCTCTTTAACAAATGGTGCTGGGACAACTAGATTATCCAAATGCAAAAAATGAAGTTGGACCCACTACTTCGCACCATAAACAAAGATCAACTCAAAATGAATCAAACAGGGCTTCCCTGGTGGCGCAGTGGTTGAGAGTCTGCCTGCTGATGCAGGGGACACGGGTCCATGCCCCGGTCCGGGAAGACCCCACATGCCACGGAGCGGCTGGGCCCGTGAGCCATGGCCGCTGAGCCTGCGCATCCGGAGCCTGTGCTCTGCAACGGGAGAGGCCCCAACAGTGAGAGGCCCACGTATCGCAAAAAAAAAAAAAAGAATCAAAGATATACATATAACAGCTAAAACTATAAAACTCTTCAAGAAAACATGAGGGTAAATCTTCATGACCTTGAATTTGGCAATGATTTCTTAGACATGACATCAAAAGCAAAAGCGCCAGAGAAAAAATAATCTGAACTTCATCAAAATTAAAATATTCTGTGCATCAATAGATACTATCATGAAAGCGAAAAGAGATGTGGTCCACGAGTCTTGGCTCAGTCCTGCATCTGAAGTGCTCTTCCCCCATCAACACCAGGGACTGACAACATGGAACAACCTGGAAGGAAGGAGCTATGATGCCTCTTTCGAAGAAACTGAAGAGTTAAGTAAGAGGATTCAAAACACAACTTTCTGACACTAAAGCCTACCTGTTCTGCAGAACTTCAGCTAAGTCTTCATTTCAACGTTCAAACCTTTAGCTCTTCGTCCTTTTCCTGGAGATTATTGCCTCTTTCCTGGCATCACTTGGCTCTCTAAGCATCATGAACCCCATTAGGCCAGCTGGTCTTACCCTTAGCTACATATTAGAATCACCTGGGATGCTTAAAAATATCCCAATGTCTGTGCCACATCCCAGACCAATTAAATCCATGGAGTGAGACCCAGGAACCAGTTTAAAAAAAAAAAAGAAGAAAAAAGGAAAAAAAAACCCCACAGAATAGGAAAAGATATTTGCAAATCATATATCTAAAAAGGGTCTAGTGTCCAGAATATATAAAAACGATTACAACATCACAACAAAGACAGCTCAGTTTAAAAATGGGTTGGGGGGCTTCCCTGGTGGCACAGTGGTTGAGAGTCCACCTGCCGATGCAGGGGACACGGGTTCGTGCCCCGGTCCAGGAAGATCCCACATGCCACGGAGCGGCTAGGCCCGTGAGCCATGGCCGCTGAGCCTGCGCGTCTGGAGCCTGTGCTCAGCAACAGGAGAGGCCACAACAGTGAGAGGCCCGCGTACCGCAAAAAACATAAATAAATAAATAAATAAATTTTAAAAAGTGGGCTGGGAATTCCCTGGAGGTCCAGTGGTTAGGACTCTCTGCTCTCACTGCTGAGGGCCCAGTTTCAATCCCAGGCTGGGGAACTATGATTCCACAAGCCACGTGGTGTGACCAGAAAAATAAAAGGGTAAGGGACTTAAATAGCCATTACTCCAAGGAAGATATACAAATGGCCAACCAACACATGCAAAGTTGCTCAACATCACTAGTCATTAGAGAAATGCAAATCAAAACCACAGTGAAATACCACTTCACACCCACTAGGATGGCCAAAACAAAACAAAACAAACAAACAAACAAAAACCTGGAAAATAACAAGTTTTTTATTGAGGAGAATGGAGAGAAATTATAACCCTCATTGTTGATAGGAATGTAAAATGGAGCAGCTGCTATGGAACACTGTCAGCTCCTCAAGAAGTTAAACATAGAATGACCATGTGATCCAGGATTGCACTCCTAAATACATTCACAAAATAATTGAAAAGAGGAATTCAAGCACAAATTTGTATACTAATACAAATACCCCAAAGATGGAAACAACACAAATGTCATCAATGGAGGAATGGATAAACAAATTGTGCATCCATACAATGGAATATTATTCAGCCATAAAAGAGAATGAAGTTTTGATACATACCATAATATGGATGAATCTTGAAAACATTATGCTAAGTGAAAGAAGCCAAACATGAAAGGTGACACAGTGTATGATTCCATTTATATGAAATGTCCAGAATAGGTAAATCCATAGAGACAAAAAGTTGGTTAGTGGTTGCTAAGGGCTGGAGGGAGGGGGTAATGGGGAGTGACTGCTTAACGGTTATGGGATTTCCTCTGGGCGTGATGAAAATGTTTTGGATCTTGATAGAGTTGATGGTTATGCACTGTGAATGTTCTAAATGCCATTGAATTATATACTTTAAAATGGTTAATGTTATATGAGTTAAACCTTAAAAAGAAAGGAGTGAAGTACTGACACACACTAAAACATGAATGAACACTGAAAATATTATGCTTAGTGAGAGAAGCTAGCATGTAGTGTATAACTGTATTCATATGAAGCATCCAGAGTAGGTAAATCCATTAGAGACAGAAAGCAGATTAGTGGCTGCCAGGGGCTATGGCCCTAGAACAATGGGAGAATTAGGAGTAATGGCTAATAAGCATGGGATTTCATTTTGAGATGATGAAAATGTTCTGTAATTAGACAGTGGTGATGCTGGAACCACTCTGTGAATATACTAAAAAAAAAACCATCTGAATTGTATGCCTTTTTTTTTTTTTTGGCTGCACCGCACGGGGTTTGGGATCTTAGTTCCCCAACCAGAGATCGAACCCACTCCCCCTGCAGTGGAAGCCCGGAGTCTTAACCACTGGACTATCAGGGAAGTCCCTGAATTGTATACTTTAAAAGGATGAATTTTATGGTTTGTGAAGTACACTTCAAAAAACCCCCAAAACAAACAAAAAAAACAAACAATGCCTGATGCCTTTCTGACAAGTCCACCCCAAAACCTCGCACACCCCCGCAGGCTGGGGGTGTGGCCTGGGCCGGTGAGGGGCAGGAGGGGCCTCCCTCTCTGGTTTCTGGCTCACAGACTCGGAAGGGAGGGGGAGCTGAGTGTGGGTACAGAAAGCCCTGCTCTACAGGGGGGGCGGGGTGTGGAAAGGAGGTGAGGAGGGATTGCTCAGCGGGCCAAAGCCAAAGCACAGTGGCACACAGACCAAGGTGGGGGCCACTGCAGCTGGTGTGGCTGGCACAGAGCGTGGTGAATAACACTCCCCTTCCCCACCCGTCTGTCCCCAACCTCACTCTTTTTCTCATGGATGTCCCCCCAGCCATTCACCCAGCAGTCATCCCGGTTCTTGAACTCAGAAGAGGAGGACAGGACACAGACGGGCTGGATGTGCTTATTGAAGGTGACAGAGGAGGACAGCTTCAGCAGGGAGCTGTCGTCCTGCAAATACTTCCTGGATTCGGGGTATATAATAATACTCTTCACCCTGTAACGATGGAGGTAGGCCCGCAGGATCCAAATGGGTGGTGTAACACACAGCTCGCCAAACTGGACCGACCATTCGTAGGGATCTCTGTTGCTGGCAGGGGAGGAGAGAGCCATCGGGGTCCTCAGAGGGAGGGTGGGCCACCTGAGCACACCTGGGGCTGCTCCCTGAGCTGAGACCCCTGGGCTGCTGCGGGGCTCACCCCAGGCACCATTAGCAGGTCTTCCTTCAACCAAAGAGGCCAGGGTAGAAACGGGGAGAGCCCAGACAGCCCCAAACAAAGTCCCACACCTGGGGGCTTGGGGGGGTTGGCAGGAGGGTGCCTCCCCTGCCAGCTCATCTGGCCAGTCACTCAACCACCTGTCAACTCCAAAAACCCTTCTCAAAAGGCAACGAGCAGGTGCACGGGCGCCACAGCAGGCTGGGCTCAAAACAGCTTCCGGGGCCACTGTCACCACAGGCCAGGCTCCGTGTCCAGCACTTACTTCAGCTCATTCCTCCCCCCGCGTGGGGCGGGGGAGGGGTCACCTCTCCTGGGAGGTGGGGTGAGGAAGGTGGAGGTTGGTGGTGCCATTTGGGGACAAGTGAAGCGAGAAAGAAAAGAACAAGACAAACAAATGTGCGTGGGAATGTTCTGGGAGAACGTTCTGGTAGAAACCGCACAGGGTTTCCTCCCGGAGCGCCCTGGGGGACTCGCGTGGGTGCGTAACGGGCTGCAGCCGGGGCTGCGCCTCAGGAGCACACGAGGGCCGTGTCCACGTGGGGCATGCGCGCAGGTCCCGGTGCAGACCCAGGGCCCGGGGTCAGCGGGCCGCCCGCCCCCAGACTCATTTTTGGAAGCAGGGCGCGGCCGAGAGCACCCAGCGGCGGTTGAGCAGGCTTGCTCCGCAGTAGTGGGAGCCCCATAGGCGCAGGCTGCCCTGCCACGGCCAGCGCCCAAGCTCTGCATCCTTTCCACCCACTATGCGTGTCGGGACAGTCCGTTGGCCACATGGCCCTGGGATGGACAGACGGACATCAGGCTGAGCTGCGGGAGGCAGGCCCACCCCGTCCACCCTCACCCACCGGGTGGGAGAAGGAAAGGGGCGCCCCGGGGAACCGCGCGTCCAGGGGTCTTGCCGCCCAGGAAGAAGGGGACGCTGGGGACCTGCCCCACGTGGTCCACAGGCGCCCGCCCCTACCGCACACCCGGGGGGGGCCCCATCAGTTACATGCGAGCATAGAAGAGTTCTCGAAACCTGGGGCGGGAAGAGGAAAAGATGAGTCGCCCTTCGCGCTCCGGCTCAGGTGCCCTGCGCAGGGAAGCGCGCCCCCTGGACGCCTTACCTGGAAGCAACAGGTCCCTATCCCGCAACGCTGCGAGTAGGAGAGAACGTGAGCTCCCCTTGGTCTCCACGCGCCCCACCCTTCCCCCATCACCCCTAGCTGCGCCGGCAGCCCCCGCCTCAGCTCACCCTGCCTCGCGATTTCGACCCGCACCAACAGTTGCGCGAGCAGAAGCGTCCCGACCCGCGCGCCCATGGCCTCTTCTCGCCGCCTGGCGCCCCCTCTGCTTCCGCCAGCTCCAAGGCCCGGCTGGGGCGCCCCCTCGGGGAGAGGGAGCCACGGGAACCCTGGCCGCCCCCTTCCCTCAGCTTGACCTCTCTGGTCCAAGGGCTGTTTGGGAGCCTGGACGTCACAGTGCCCCGGCTTTGAGCTTCTACTGGGGCTCGGTCCCACAACTACGTACCTTGTTATGGCCCAGGAGCCAGTGTACCCAGACGATCCCTTTCTTGTCTGCGACCCTGGGGGCCTGGCTGCCCCCCATGCTGCCCTCTTTTCTACCCATTCCTTCCGCTAGGAAGGACCAAGGACCTGCCCCATAGCCAGGGCTCCCGTGAAAGCACATTAGCAAGTCCTCACTGAGACCCCCATCGGGGGTCTCATACTGTGTCATCTACTGTTAAATGTGATGATCCGTTACAGGACCCACAGAATAAATGTTGGCCTGATTTGACCATCTAGAGGGCTCTTAGCCTCCATGTCTGCCTGCTGCCCAGCAGCAAGCCTCAACTAACTCTATGGAGTCTACAGGTAGCTTCCCTTCCTTGCGGACAATATTGCAGGGCACCAGAGTCACCAAACTGACTCTCTCATAGATGTGAGCAGACCACTGAGTTGGGGTCCACAGGACCACCCTCTGAGTCAATGATTTTTTAGGAGGATTCACAGAACTCAGAAAAGCTGTTGTACTCCTGGTTATGGTTCCTTACAGTTAATGGATACAGATAACATCAGCAAATGTCAAAGGTGCAGAGGAGAGTCTGGAAGAGACCAGGTGCAGGCTTCCAGTTGTCCTCTTCCAGGGGAGTCATGTGGGCAGTGTTTAATTTTCCCAGCCATGACGTGTGACAACACTCGTGAACTTTTGCCAACCAGGGAAGCTCACTGAAAGTTTGGTGTCTAGAGTTTTTACTGGGGTTTCATCACATAGGCATGGAGGGCCCATGTGGCCAACCTTATTTCTCAGACTGCAGCCCCTCCAGAGGTCCAGCTGATCCAGTGTGACCCAAGGCCCCGCCATAAATCACATCATTATCATCAACTATCTGGAGTGGCCTGAGGCCCCAGGTCTACAAAGACAGTCTTTTCAGGCAGGACATTCCAAGGGCTCAGAGGTTATTTCCTAGGAGGTGGGCAAGGGCCAGTCCTTTCTTTGGATTGTGCAGGGTTTGAACATCCTAGGCCTGTTCAGTTAACCTTTTACTGGACAGCAACCAAGGATGAAGAAATATTTGCAGAAAATCTGCACATGCACCAGAAGGATCTATTTCAATAAACTGAACTGACTCCAAGGAAACCTGAGATAATACAGTAAGTCCCCTACAAACGAACGAGTTCCATTCATAAGTCCAACAAAGTTAGCCCAGGTACCCACCTAACACAATCGGCTATATAGTACTGTGCTGTAATAGCTTTATAATACTTTCACACAAATAATACATAAAAAACAAACACAAAAAATAAAGAAAACTTTGAAAACATATTTATTTATTTGGCTGTGCTGGGTCTTAGTTGCAGCACACAAGATCTTCGTTGTGGCATGCGGGGTCTTTAGTTGTGGCACTTGGGAATCTTTTAGTTGTGGCATGCAAACTCTTAGTTGCGGCGTGTGGGATCTACTTCCCTGACCAGGAATCGAACCTAGGCCCCCTGCACTGGGAGCATGGAGTCTTAGCCATTGGACCACCAGGGAAGTCCATAAAGAAAACATTTTTTTTTTTTTTTTTTTTTTTTTGCGGTACGCGGGCCTCTCACTGTTGTGGCCTCTCCCATTGCGGAGCACAGGCTCCGGACGCGCAGGCTCAGCGGCCATGGCTCACGGGCTCAACCGCTCCGCGGCATGTGGGATCTTCCCGGACCGGGGCACAAATCCGTGTCCCCTGCATCGGCAGGCGGACTCTCAACCACTGCGCCACCAGGGAAGCCCGAGAAAACATTTTTAATCTTACAATACAGTACCTTGAAAAATACAGTAGTATTAGCTACATCACTGCTGCTTTTATGCTTACTTCCGGACATCCTGGGCTTGAAATAAAGATACTGTACTACTGTACTCTATACAGTACTGTACACTAAAGTACACAAAAGCACAACCATTTGTATAGGATGCATGCATGTGACAAAGTACACCAGACACGTGAACTAACTTACGTGATTGGACATTCGAATGCACATTCAAATCTTTGAAAGTTCACAATGTTCAGTTTCATATGTAGGGGACTTACTGTACATGGAACAGCAGACAACTTGGAAAATTCTAACTGGTGTCCTCAGAAAGCTTGAAGAGGGGTTTATCAGCATTAAGTAAGAATTATACTATAGAAGACCAATCAGAGAACAAGAGTGTTTGGAAGTTTAAAATATTGCTGAATTGGACTTCCCTGGTGGCCCAGTGGTTAACAATCTGCCTGGGAACACGGGTTCGAGTCCTGGTCCGGGAAGATCCCACATGCCGCGGAGCAACTAAGCCCTTGCGCCACAGCTACTGAGCCTGCGCTCTAGAGCTTGCGTGCCACAACTACTGAAGCCCACGCATCTAGAGCCTGTGCTCTGCAACAAGAGAAGCCACCGCAATGAGAAGCCCATGCACTGCAATGAAGAGTACCCCCGCTCGCCGCAACTAGAGAAAGCCCGCGCGCAGCAACGGAAGACCCAACGCAGCCAAAAATAAAATAAATAAATAAATAAAAATTACTTTAAAAAAATATTGCTGAAGTTGGGACTTCCCTGGTGCTCCAGTGGTAAAGAATCCTCCTTGCAATGCAGGGGATGCTGGTTTGATTCCTTCTCAGGGAACTAAGATCCCACATGCCACGGGGCAAATAAGCCTGCATGCCACAACTACTGAGCTCACGTGCCTCAACTGGAGAACCTGCGTACCGCAAACTGCAGAGGCCACACGCCCTGGAGCCTGTGCCCCACAGCTACAGAAGAGAAAAACCGCACACCACAACTAGAGAGTAGCCTGTGCACTGCAACAAGGAGGCCGCATGCCTGAACAAAGATCTTGAGTGCTGCAACTAAGAACCCATGCGGCCAAAAATAAATAAATAATAAATAAATCTTTAAAAAATAAATAAATGAATAAAAATAAAATATGGCTGAAGTAAAACATTTTAGCCAAAAGGCTGAATAATAAAATGGACATAACTAAAAAATGAATCGGCAAACTTGAAGATAAAGTAGTGAAACATGGTCAGAACTTAGAGCAAACGTTTAAAAGGGGCAGATTACATGAGAGAAAAATGTAGAGATGTGGAAGGATATTCAAGATCAGTTCTTTTGTTTATACATTTTCCATTAAAAAAAATGTTTTAAGTGAAATAAAGTAAGGGGTTGAGAAAAGGAGACCAGGCCAGGCTCTAGAATCCCTATTAGCAGACCATCAGAAAGGCAGGTCTGTACATGATATTGGTTCCATATCGGCCAGGTTATCTGTCTACAGCACTCTGAATTCTCGTAGATTATTTAAGTCTGAAGAGGAAGAAGTGTCTCCTCCACTTTGTATATTCTTAACATAATGTGAGTAGAAACATGGAATGTAATGAACACACTTGGAAAAAGAGGATTATGAAAGCTAGTCCATTGCTAAGCCAAATGTTTTGCTAGGTGTCCTAGTCCACTGGGCTGCTATGAAAAAATACCATAAAGTGGGCAGCTTATAAACAACAGACCTTTATTTCTCACAGTTCCTGGGCTGGAAGTCTGAGATTCAAGTGCTGGCCGATTCCGTGTCTGAGGGCCTGCTTCCTGGTTCATAGCTTTTGCCTTCTCTTTGTGTCCTCACATGGCAGAAGGGGTGAGGGAGCTCTCTGGGTTCTCTTTTATAAGGGTACTAATCTAAACAACAAGGATTTACTGTATAGCACAGGGACCTGTATTCAATATCTTGTAATAAACTATAATAGAAAAGAATTGAAAAAATATACATATATATGTATAACCGAATCACTTTGCTGTACACTGGAAACTAACACAATATTGTAAATCAACTATACTTCAATAAAAAATAAATAAATAGGACTTCCCTGGTGGCTCAGTGGTTAAGAATCCGCCTGCCAATTCAGGGGACACAGGTTTGAGCCCTGGTCCAGGAAGATCCCACATGCTGGGGAGCAAATAAGCCCCTGCACCACAAGTACGGAGCCTGCGAGCCACAGCCACTGAGCTTGCATGCCACGATTACTGAAGCCCGCGCACCTACAGCCCATGCTCCGCAGCAAGAGATGCCGCCACAGTGAGAAGCCCGCTCACTGCAACAAAGAGTAGCCCCCACTTGCTGAAACTAAAGCCCGCGCACAGCAACAAGGACACAACGCAGCCAATAATAAATAAATAAATAAATAAACAGGGACTTCCCTGGTGGTCTAGTGGTTAGGATTCCGGGCTTTCATTGCTGTGGCCCAGGTTCAATCCCTGGTTGGGGAACTGAGATCCTGCAAGCCGCGCAGCGTGGCCAAAAAAAAGAAAAATTTATATACATCTACACTAATCCCATTTATGAGGGCTCTGCTCTCATCACCTAAGTACCTCCCAAAGTCCCCACCTCTGAACACCATGACCCTGGGGGTTAGGATTTCAACATACGAACCTGGGGGAGACAAACATTCAGATCACAGCACCAGGACTATGCATATTTTAACTCCTCAGTATCACACTTAGCAGGTGACCAGGTACCTGTGAGCACAAAAAGGGTTATTGAATGGTTGTGAGTTCTAAGGAACACTTGATGATGATGATAGGACCATCAGGATGTCTTTATTTTTATTTATTTTAATTTTATTTTTAAAATTTTTATTGAAATATACTTGATTTACAATGTTGTGCTAGTTTCAGGTGTGCAGCAAAGTGATTCTGGTTTTTGTCTGTTTGTTTTTTGACCATGCTGCACAGCATGTGGGATCTTAGTTCCCTGACCAGGGATCAAACCTGTGCCCTCTGCAGTAGAAGCATGGAGTCTTAACCACTGGACCACCAGGTAAGTCCCAGTTTTATACACGCACATACACACACACACGTGTATATATATGTTCTTTTTCAGATTCTTTTCCATTATAAGTTGTTCTAAGATATTAAGTATAGTTCCCTGTGCTATACAGTAGGTCCTCATCGGTTGTCTATTTTATATACAGTAGTGTGTGTATTTTAATCTCAAAGTCCTAATTTTTCCCTCCCCCCCTTCCCTCTTTGGTAGCCATAAGTTTGTTTTCTATGTCTGTGATTCTATTTCTGTTTTATAAATAAGTTCATTTGTATCATTTTTTTAGATTCCACATATAAGTGATATCATATGGTATTTGTCTTTCTCCTTCTGACTTACTTCACTTAGTATGATAATCTCCAGGTCCATCCATGTTGCTGCAAATGGCATTACTTCATTCTTTTTTATGGCTTAATAATAGGGATGTCTTTATTTATTTTTACTTTTTATTTTAAAATATTTATTTATTAAACAACCCATACATTGTTAGTATAGACATCGTGCAAGGTTAAAACATATTCGAACATCAAGATCCATATTCAGGGCTTCCCTGGTGGTGCAGTGGTTTATAGTCCGCCTGCCGATGCAGGGGACGCAGGTTCGTGCCCCGGTCCGGGAGGGTCCCACGTGGTGCGGAGCGGCTGGGCCCATGAGCCATGGCCACTGGGCCTGAGTGTCCGGAGCCTGTGCTCCGCAACGGGCTAGGCCAAGGCAGTGAGAGGCCCGCGTAAGTTCTAGAGGCTGGAAGTCTGGGGTCAAGGTGCCAGGGTGGTTGGGCTCTGGTGAAAGCTCTCTTCTTGGCTTGCAGATGGTTGCTTTCTTGTTGTGTCCTCACATAGCAGAGAAAGAGAAAGAGGAAGAGGAAGAGGAAGAGGAGTAAGAGAGAGAGAGAGAGAGAGAGAGAGAGAGAGGGAGACAGGAATGTCTTTAAATCAGACTTACTATGAAATACACTGGCTCTTACATAATTCTGATAATCTAGGAGTTCTCAAACATAATTTCTGGGACCAAAAAATCCCAATCTCAAGCAGGCAGAATGTGCCTTTATCCCCATAAGATGTCAGTAAATCATATGAAACTTATGTTTCTTTTGCAATAACAAAAATCCATAATACTGTTAGTGGAGGTACTTTACTATTTTACAAGGATTCCAGCAAGTCTGTTCCAATAAGGGCCAAGCATAAATAGGCTGAGAAATTTAACTTATTGTAATTTCTTTATAAATGTATTCTTTTAATTTTGTTTTGATTTAAGAATATATATTGGTGGAAAAATTGCAAACAAGATGAAAGTGGCTGTGGAGTATCACATAGCAGATAATCGCAGATAAAATAGAACCCAAGCCTTGAAGTCTTAAGAATGAGCTATAGGGATATTTTACATTGATAAAAGTTACAAGCCACTGAAAAGATGTAAGAGGCATGACCCTTTATGCCCCAATAACAGAGCTTTGACATACATAAAGCAAAAAATGTTCTAAATACTCAATAAACTAATAAATCCACATCTTTTAAATCAGAAATCAAGAGATTAGGTAGAGGAAAAAAGCCACAATGTAGTACTGAGTATTCACTGAGCATGACTTTGGTTTAAACCAAGCATTTGGGGCTGCTCAGAGACCCAGTGAGCCCCTTCGAGGGGAGCTGCCTGATGGCTAGGTTGATGCGAGGGTCAATTGAGGAGAATGGGTACTTAAAACAAATTTTTTTATTGGAGTATAGTTGCTTTACAATGTTGTGTTAGTTTCTGCTGTACAGTAAAGTGAATCAGTTATATGTACACATATCTCCTCTTTTTTAGATTTCCTTCCCATTTAGGTCACCACAGAGCATTGAGTAGAGTTCCCCGTGCTATACAGTAGGTTCTCATTAGTTATCTGTTTTATACACAGTAATGTATCTATGTCAATCCCAATCTCACAATTCATCCCAGCCCCACTTTCCCTCCTTGGTAACCATAAGTTTATTCTCTACATCTGTGACTCTATTTCTGCTTTGCAAATAAGTTCATCTGTACCATTTTTCTAGATTCCACATATAATTGATATTATATGCTATTTGTTTTTCTCTTTCTGACTTACTTCACTCTGTATGACAATCTCTAGGCCCATCCATGTCCCTGAAAATGGCGCTATTTTGTTCCTCTTTATGGCTGAGTAATATTCCATTGTATATATGTACCACATCTTTATCCATTCCTCTGTCGATGGACATTTAGGTTGCTTCCACTTCCTGGCTATTGTAAATATTGCTGCAATGGACATTGGGGTGCATGCATCTTTTTGAATTATGGTTTTCTCCAGATTTATGCCTAGGAGTGGGATTGCTGGGTCATATGTTAGCTTTTTGAGAAGTGGAAAAAATTTAGGAATCAGGAAAGTCTCCCACATTCCTTCTCCCTGCAGTGCCCAAGGCTGGTCAGCTCTCCTTTCTTGATCATACAAGCCCCCTGTTCTGTGGCACTGGTCGTGTCTGTCACAGGAGTTGTGAGCTGGGGATCCCACTGTGGGCTCCCTAAGATGTTGGGTGTTTCCACCAACATCAGCGTCTACACCACATGGGTTGTCAGCACAACCTGGGGCTCAGCTCGGGATGTCAGGAACTTCTCTCCAAGCCTTGCTAGGATCTTATCTTTGCTCTGTTGTTGCTTCTGGGACCGCTTGGGGGCACCCCCGTCTCCCCGTGGCTTGCCTCGCCTACCCGGGCAGTCAGCCCTGCAACCTCAGCCCCTGCATCCCAAACTCATGCCCTCTCTCTCTGCTCCCTGCCAAGAGTGTAGCAGGTGGTTCCTGCAGGGACCTACTCCCCAAACCCTCCGCAACAGTCACCTTCAACCATACACCTATCCTCTGTCCTCCAGGGACCTTCTCTGGTTCCACCCCCCCACCCAGCCCCATGACAAGCCCCCCTCCCAATACCCACATCTATCCCTTTTTAGACCTCAGCCCTGGGCCCCAGCATCTGCGTCTCATGTGTCCCCAGGGGCCCCCAAGATGCCCTCTCTCCCTCCTTGCCACCCCGTGGACCCCCAGGGCCAGAACCTGCTTCTCACCCACCATTCAAGGCTGAGTCTCAAGGAGCACGCACGTTCAAGGATTCCTTGGGTGGTTTCTGGGACTCTTGGGACTGGGGTTTCCAGCGCCCAGTGCTGGGCTGGTGCCTTTGCAGACATGTCTATCTGAGAGGCAGTAAAGCCTAGCTGGCAGAAGGACATTCCTCTGGCTTGGTGATCCTCCCTGTGCCTTGCAGCCCCAGAGGGGTGCATGAGAAAGTATCTTCCACGTGTAGGAGCTTAACCACAGGGCGTCACCAGATGCTCACAGCAGCCCTGCAAGGTGGACATTACTGTTACCTCCATTTTTCAGACAGGGAAACTGAGGGCTGCAAACCCCGGGGCTTGCCCGAGCCCACTCTTCCCAGCAGCCCTGTCCCTGGCTCAGTGGCCAAGAAAGCAGTAACATATCCTGGGGTTCCTGGCAGGGCTGCGGGGGAATCCACATCACCCTGACATGGACGGTGAGGGCTCGGGGCCAGGCTGGGCTTGCTCTTTCC
>NW_006780388.1:2045014-2062392 GCF_000442215.2 Lipotes vexillifer
TCTTTCCCTCTTTCCCCAACCCCAGTCTTTCCAGGGGAGCCCAGGAACTGGCTGGAGAAATGTAAGCCAGCAGCTGGAGGAAGGAGCACAGGGCTGGGACCCTGTGTGTGTGAGTGGGGACCCCTGCTGGCCGCTGCGCAGGACAGAGGAGCAGGAGCAGGGCCCTTTGGGTCCTCCATCAGCGCTTCAATTCCACATTCACTGGGTGTGTCACATACAGTCCCTGGAGGAAGCCGACAGCTACACACCCAAAGGACCGAACAAGATCATTTTGAACATTGCTAAGTTCTAGGGAGGAAATACAACAGGTCAGTGAGAAGGACAGTCAGTGGGGGCATATGGGGTTGGCTTTAGATGGGAAGGGGACAGGGAAAGCCTAGCTGAGGAGGTGACATTAGCACTGAGACTTGAAGGCCCAGAAGAAACCTGCTGCGTGACCATCTGGACGAGGGGTCTGCAGGGAGAGGCCGGCCTGAGGCTGGAGCAGGCATGGCATTCACCAGGAAAAGACAATAGGGGCAGGAGACAGGCAGGTGGCCAGAGGGAGGAGAGAGCTCTCAAGAGTCATAGGCAGCCCCGAGGATTGTACAGGACCTGCGGCTTAAGTGATCCTTCAGGCTGCAGGGGAGGAGGAGTTCGTGGGCTGTCCCCACAGCACTGGAAGGTAGGTGCTGGCACTGTGTCTCGTCTTGTGCAAGGAGCCAAACTTAGCCCTGATCCAGGGAGCTCACAGTGACTGGCCAGTCACAAGCGCTGTGGTGCCAAAGGCCACAGAGGGGGACCGTCTTAGGGGAAAACTCCAGCCCTTGCTGCACACAGTCTGACCCTGTGTCCACCAGCCAGAGCCCATGCCCACTGTCCCCTCTGCAGTGTGTGAAGTCCAGGAGGTTTGATGACAGGCTGGCTTCATCCTCTTCAGAAGTTTCCATTGTCCCCAAGCATCAGGTGTCTCCCCCGTGTCTCCACCAGTGTGCCTGGGTCAAGGACACCATCTGGGAACCCTCCCTCCCACTTGACCAGGCAGGGAACCTGCTCTGCCTGCTCCTGCCTCCAGCGGCTCATTTCCTCGGCAGTCACCACCCAGGCCCTGCTGAGGGTGCTGCCGGGCTGGGCCCAAGACCCAGGGCTCCCGAGGGGGATACACACCTGTGGATACTCCTGCAAGTCTAGACTGGCTCCCCTGCCTGGAGGGACCCCCAGAAGCCAATGCTGGGGGACTCATCACTCTGAACACCTCCACATCCCGGGTAGTGTTCAGGACACACAGAGCGGCACCAAGCAGGCACAGCCTTCCCAGGTTCCCAGTCCGTAGAGTCACCGGTCACAGGCACGCTGGGGTGAACAACCCAGCGACGTCTCTCTATCCCTTTCTTTGGCGATTTCCTTCCCCCCAGGACCCAGGGCAAGGAAGTTTGTGAAGGGCAGTTTCAACTTTCAAGACTAAGTCCTGAGGAGGGTGATAAAAGGGGCGGGGGCCTGCCACCAGGGGGCAGCCTGGGCTGCACGTGGGGACTAGCCTGAGGCCAGCATAGGGAGGGACAAGACGCAAGATCATCATTTCCCCAAGAAAGGCTTGTGAGGGGTCTTCTCTTCCTGGCTCAGCCCAACAGTGCGAGACCCCCCATGGGGGTCTCAGTGAGGACTTGCTAATGTGCTTTCACGGGAGCCCTGGCTATGGGGCAGGTCCTTGGTCCTTCCTAGCGGAAGGAATGGGTAGAAAAGAGGGCAGCATGGGGGGCAGCCAGGCCCCCAGGGTCGCAGACAAGAAAGGGATCGTCTGGGTACACTGGCTCCTGGGCCATAACAAGGTACGTAGTTGTGGGACCGAGCCCCAGTAGAAGCTCAAAGCCGGGGCACTGTGACGTCCAGGCTCCCAAACAGCCCTTGGACCAGAGAGGTCAAGCTGAGGGAAGGGGGCGGCCAGGGTTCCCGTGGCTCCCTCTCCCCGAGGGGGCGCCCCAGCCGGGCCTTGGAGCTGGCGGAAGCAGAGGGGGCGCCAGGCGGCGAGAAGAGGCCATGGGCGCGCGGGTCGGGACGCTTCTGCTCGCGCAACTGTTGGTGCGGGTCGAAATCGCGAGGCAGGGTGAGCTGAGGCGGGGGCTGCCGGCGCAGCTAGGGGTGATGGGGGAAGGGTGGGGCGCGTGGAGACCAAGGGGAGCTCACGTTCTCTCCTACTCGCAGCGTTGCGGGATAGGGACCTGTTGCTTCCAGGTAAGGCGTCCAGGGGGCGCGCTTCCCTGCGCAGGGCACCTGAGCCGGAGCGCGAAGGGCGACTCATCTTTTCCTCTTCCCGCCCCAGGTTTCGAGAACTCTTCTATGCTCGCATGTAACTGATGGGGCCCCCCCCGGGTGTGCGGTAGGGGCGGGCGCCTGTGGACCACGTGGGGCAGGTCCCCAGCGTCCCCTTCTTCCTGGGCGGCAAGACCCCTGGACGCGCGGTTCCCCGGGGCGCCCCTTTCCTTCTCCCACCCGGTGGGTGAGGGTGGACGGGGTGGGCCTGCCTCCCGCAGCTCAGCCTGATGTCCGTCTGTCCATCCCAGGGCCATGTGGCCAACGGACTGTCCCGACACGCATAGTGGGTGGAAAGGATGCAGAGCTTGGGCGCTGGCCGTGGCAGGGCAGCCTGCGCCTATGGGGCTCCCACTACTGCGGAGCAAGCCTGCTCAACCGCCGCTGGGTGCTCTCGGCCGCGCCCTGCTTCCAAAAATGAGTCTGGGGGCGGGCGGCCCGCTGACCCCGGGCCCTGGGTCTGCACCGGGACCTGCGCGCATGCCCCACGTGGACACGGCCCTCGTGTGCTCCTGAGGCGCAGCCCCGGCTGCAGCCCGTTACGCACCCACGCGAGTCCCCCAGGGCGCTCCGGGAGGAAACCCTGTGCGGTTTCTACCAGAACGTTCTCCCAGAACATTCCCACGCACATTTGTTTGTCTTGTTCTTTTCTTTCTCGCTTCACTTGTCCCCAAATGGCACCACCAACCTCCACCTTCCTCACCCCACCTCCCAGGAGAGGTGACCCCTCCCCCGCCCCACGCGGGGGGAGGAATGAGCTGAAGTAAGTGCTGGACACGGAGCCTGGCCTGTGGTGACAGTGGCCCCGGAAGCTGTTTTGAGCCCAGCCTGCTGTGGCGCCCGTGCACCTGCTCGTTGCCTTTTGAGAAGGGTTTTTGGAGTTGACAGGTGGTTGAGTGACTGGCCAGATGAGCTGGCAGGGGAGGCACCCTCCTGCCAACCCCCCCAAGCCCCCAGGTGTGGGACTTTGTTTGGGGCTGTCTGGGCTCTCCCCGTTTCTACCCTGGCCTCTTTGGTTGAAGGAAGACCTGCTAATGGTGCCTGGGGTGAGCCCCGCAGCAGCCCAGGGGTCTCAGCTCAGGGAGCAGCCCCAGGTGTGCTCAGGTGGCCCACCCTCCCTCTGAGGACCCCGATGGCTCTCTCCTCCCCTGCCAGCAACAGAGATCCCTACGAATGGTCGGTCCAGTTTGGCGAGCTGTGTGTTACACCACCCATTTGGATCCTGCGGGCCTACCTCCATCGTTACAGGGTGAAGAGTATTATTATATACCCCGAATCCAGGAAGTATTTGCAGGACGACAGCTCCCTGCTGAAGCTGTCCTCCTCTGTCACCTTCAATAAGCACATCCAGCCCGTCTGTGTCCTGTCCTCCTCTTCTGAGTTCAAGAACCGGGATGACTGCTGGGTGAATGGCTGGGGGGACATCCATGAGAAAAAGAGTGAGGTTGGGGACAGACGGGTGGGGAAGGGGAGTGTTATTCACCACGCTCTGTGCCAGCCACACCAGCTGCAGTGGCCCCCACCTTGGTCTGTGTGCCACTGTGCTTTGGCTTTGGCCCGCTGAGCAATCCCTCCTCACCTCCTTTCCACACCCCGCCCCCCTGTAGAATGGTCGGTCCAGTTTGGCGAGCTGTCTGCCACACCATCCATTTGGAACCTGCAAGCCTACTACAACCGTTACAACGTGGAGCAGATCTTTTTGAGCCCCAGGTATCTGGGGGCTGCATTGTATGACATCGGTCTGCTGAAGCTGTCCTCCTCCATTACCTACACCAAGTACATCCAGCCCATCTGTATCATGGCTTCCTCCTCTGAGTTCAAGAACCGGACTGACTGCTGGGTGACCAGCTGGGAGGACACTGAAGATCAGGGTGAGGCTGGGGACAGATGGGTCTGGGGCAGGGGAGGGTGGCAATGCCATGTCCACTCATTCTAGCTGCACCAGCCTCAGTGGCCCCCACCTTGGCAGCATCCCCTCTTTAGCCTGCTCAGCATCCTCTCCACACTGGCTCTCCACTCTTTTTTTTAATATAAATTTATTTATTTTTGGCTGTGTTGGGTCTTGCTCGGGTTTTCTTTGGTTGTGTCCAGCGGGGGCTACTCTTTGTTGCAGTGCGCGGGCTTTTCATTGCGGTGGCTTCTCCTGTTATGGAGCATGGGCTCCACAGCTCAGGCTCAGTAGTTGTGGCGCACGGGTTTAGTTGCTCCGTGGCATGTGGGATCTTCCCGGACTAGGGCTCGAACCCATGTCCTCTGCATTGGAAGGTGGATTCTTAACCACTGTGCCACCAGGGAAGTCCTCTTTTTTTTTTTTTAATTTTAGATTTTTTTTGATGTGGACCATTTTTTTAAAAAGTCTTTATTGAATTTGGTTACAATATTGCTTCTGTTTTTTTATGTTTTGTTTTTTTTGGCCATGAGGCATGTGGGATCTTAGCTCCTCGGCCAGGGATGGAACCCACAACCCCTGCACTGGAAGGCGAAGTCTTAACCGCTGGACCGCCAGGGGAGTCTGTGGCTCTCCACCTTGCTCCCCCTTAAAGAGCAGTGCTTTCTGTACACACACTCAGTTCCCCTCCCTTCTGGAGACTGTGAGCCAGAAGCCAGAGAGGGTGGCTCGCCAGAAGCCAGAGAGGGTGGCTCGCTGGCCCAGGCCCGAAGCCCCAGCCTGCAGGGGTGGGGCTGGGGAGCGCTGTTTCAGGAGGGCCTCCTTTCCACCGCAGCAGGGTGCTCACCACCACCCCCACTGCCAGCCAGCCTCCCACTCCGGCTTCTCCATCCCTTCTGCACCTGCCAGAGTGGCCTCCTGTCCTGGAGTGCCAGCTCCTTTTCTCTCCTTGAAATGTCAAGCCATGCTCCAGCCTTGGCTCCCCACTGAATCTCTGTGGGGCTTCTTGCGCTGTCATGAGCTGCCACCTGCTTCTCTCTCACCATGAATCCTCTGAAACCGCTGGACACAGGCCCCCCAGAGGGGCTTCGGGGGCTCTAGCCTGACAGACTGGACGGCGCCTCACACTGCTCCCTGGTCCAGCATGGCCCTGCCTCACCCTTAACCACAGCAACTATATAGATAAAGCTCCTCTCATGCGCTCTGTGTCCCTGGCACTGTTCTGGGTTCCAGGGACTCTCTTCCTTCTGAAGCCTACCTGCCAGTGAGGCTGGGAACATTTTTATACCTACTTTACAGATGAGCAAGCTTGGAGAGGTATGGAAATTGCCCAAGGCCCCAGGGCTCAATGGAGAAGCCAGGGCTCACTGGCCCGGAGAGGGTAGCACACCTGGAATTGGCAGGGGGCAGATAGAGGAGTCGACAGGAGACCTGCTCCATCCTTTCCCTTCACCCGAAGGGGCTGGAGAAAGTGCCCCTGTGCAGACTGCCTGGTCCCAAAGGGCTGAATGGGTGTGAGCCAAGGAGCCTAGCCAGGCAGACTCTGCTCCCTTCCCCCAGGCTGACAGGTGGTAACACCCAGCCCCAGGCTGAACCCTCACTCTCACAGGTAGAAGGTAGACTTCTTGTCCCCCACCCCCCAGACCTGATATACTCTGTACTAGCTGGGAAACCTTGGGCAAGGCACTTCATCTCACTGTGCCTCAGCTTCCTCATTTGTAAAATGGCATAATAATAGCTCGCACCTGAGAGGGTAGTTCTGAGGCTTAAAAGCGTTCAAACATGAGGGCTTAGCAGAGCGCCGGCAGCCAGGAAGCTCTATTTACAGACCAGCTTTCAGTGTTACTGTGGTCACCATCCTCTGCAGGATAAGGAGGTGATTTGGACCCAGACTTAGGAATTGGACAGACCTGGGTTCATATCAGGCTCTGGCAGTTCCCTGATACTTTGCTGGGGGTGGGGGAGGGCAATCCTGCTCCTGAATCTTTCCTTACCTGAGAATGGGGCTTGATCGAACTGCATCCTGGGGGGCCGGGCATGCGCAAATGCACGGGGGGGGGGGGGGGGGGGGGGGGGTGAAAATGAAGGCCAGGCTCTCTCCCCTCCCCCCCACCCCCAGCCGGGGGGGGGGGGGGGGGGGTGGAGAGAGTGCTGCCCCACCTCCTCAGGCACCTGGGCGCTGGACTGTGTTAATCCTAAGCCATCTCAGCTGCACTAGCCCTGCCCTCAGGCATGCTACGGTCTCTCCCCAGTCTCTCCCTGGAGCCTCAGCCAGGGCCTGTTATCTGCAGGCTGCAGAGAGGAAACCTGTAACAGCTTGTCCATCCATTGGTTCTTTATGTGATGTTGTTCATCACCCATCAGGTGCTGGGTGCTGGGCTAGAGCAGGGGAATCAAGGGCAATGTCCCAGGCATCGTGGGTGCCCCAAGGACCGCCTTCCCCCACCCACTGCCTTCATAGCCTATGCCATTCCTCCCAACCTGATGGTAGGGGAGAGGCTCAGGATGCCATCTTTCTCTGCCCCCCAATTCTTCAGCAGCACTGTCATCTCCTTACACCCTCCAGGAAGTGCAGGTCGGCATCATAAACACCACCATGTGTAACCACCTGTTCTCACTGCCTGATTTCCACCGTGACATCTGGGGAGACATGGTTTGTGCTGGCGACCCTCAAGGTGGCAAGGATTCCTGCTTTGTGAGTGTCCCTCCTGTCCCCAACCAGGGCTTCTGGGCCTTAGTATCACATCACCCCAGCTCCCAGGCCTGAGAGCAAATTGTATCCCTGCACTTCATTTGGTCCTCACCTTGACCCTGGGGGTGGGGGGGTAGAAACTATTGCCCCACTTTGCAGATGCAGAAACTGAGGCTTGGTTACTTCCAGGGGGAGGAGTGGGATTTGCATCCAGTCTGCCCAGCTCCACAGCCCCTCCTGCTCTTCCGGCCTCTCTGCTCACCCCTCCTGCCCCACCCCAGGCTGGGCTCACCCATGCTGCTCCCCAGGGTGACTCAGGCGGACCCTTGACCTGCGAAAAGAAAGGGCTGTGGTATCAGGTTGGAATCGTGAGCTGGGGAGTGGTCTATGGTAGGCCCAACCGGCCCGGTGTCTACACCAACATCAGTGCTCACTACAAGTGGATCCGAACGGTTTTGGCCAAAAACACCATTTGCAGGCTGGACCCCTGCCCATTGCTGTTGCTCTTCCCTCTGCTCTGGGCTCCCCCATTCCTACAGTTGGCCTGAGCCCAGCAGATGGCCCCCGAGAGTCAGGGCCATCTGCTGAGTCAGGCCCAGTCCCCTTTGCTAATAAACCTGTGCATGTTCAAGTTGAAGCCTTGCACCGCGTTCTATGGCCCCGGGTGGCTTCCTGGACACCCTCACGGTCACCCGTGTCCCATCCACGCCAAGACCACTCCTTAAGTCCTAAATCATTGTCATCCATCTGTACTATACTGGTTTTGGTTGCAAACAACAAAACCTGCTCAGGTTAGTTCAATCAGAAAGATAATTTATGGGAGGACATTAGTAGCACCAAGGTCCCTGGGGGCTAGGAAGGCTGGAGTGGAGTGCAGTGGAAGAAACGCCCCCAAACACCCCCAGCGCTCATGCCGTGTTTCTCACCACACAGACACCGGATGCTCCTGGGCTCATTACGGTCCCCCAAAGGCTGACCCGGGACCAGGAAAAGGGTGCAGATAGTTTATTTAGGAGGCAATACCAAGAAGCCCCAGTGAAGAGTGGTGAAATGAGGCAGGAGGGGCGAGAGCTAGTGACATTTGCCCAGATGAGGAGGTTACCCTTGTGGTAGCTGAGGCGCTGTCTGGCCAGGATCCCCTGAGAAATCACGGGGACACACCTTAGCATCACCCATGGGGGACGAGGACCTGGCATGGCCCCTTCTCTCCTGATTTCCCATGGTTGAGGCTTGTCCTGGGGGTGTGGGGACTTCAAGCTCCATAGGTGGCCTGGGTGGAAGGGCAGCAGCAAGCGTGTCGCCGCCCCCCCACGCTGGGGTCCCAGAACCCAGCCTCAGCATGACCAAGGGACCAGGCCAGTGGGGCCAACTCGAGACGCTCGGAACTGCTTGGCCAGATCTGCGTTTTCATGAGATCCAGAGGTGCTGTGAGAGCAGAAGGTATGAGAAGCTCTGGTGGGTCCACATCCTGCCCTCCCTCCCCACCGGCAGACCCCCATCCTCTCTGCTCATGTGTGAGCCCTGGGGGTTTCTCAAACAGGGAGGGTGGGCAAACGCTGGTGGGCAGCCCCAAACCAGATGGAAGTGCCACCCCACACGGTTGTGTCCCGCGACGCCCTGTCCACCCCCGCACCCAGCCCCCACCAGCTGTCATCCCCTCTGCAGCCACAAGGATTCAAATCTACACCCAACAAGTCCGGCTAACACGTAACACCCCTGTAACACCCCTGCAGCTTCCCAGTGTTCCTAGGGTCTCCTGCAGGGCCCCCCTTTTATCAGCCCCCCGACTCTGGCCGCATAGTGCCTAGGTGCCCAGCTCTTGCCCACCTCTGCCCTTGCAGATGCTGCTCCCTTGGTCTAGAATGTTCCTCTCTTTCCTGGTTGGCTCCTGCCTTCCTCCAGGCCTCGGCTGAGACCTTGTCTCTTTATCGGGACCATCATGCCTGCTCACCACACCCTTCACATTCAGTCCCTCATGCCAACTACCACCGTTTGTCATGAATGTGGGCTTTGTGGTACTTTCCCAAATGGGTGGCCCTTAGCCTGCAGAAGCCGTTTGTTTCCCCGAGCTGGGCAGGGTGAGGTGCTTCCCTGGTCTATGCTTGGTGCACAAGGCCACAGCAGGACTGAGTAGCAACGTGCTCTCCCTGTAGGTCACCTATGGCACACCCCTGTGGTGGAGCTGCCCGACAGCCCCACCAGGAATTGGGGCCCAAGGCTGGGGAGAAAGTGAACGGCCAGGGACCCTCAACCCTGTGCCCCCGGGGTCATTCATTACTGTCAGGCGCAGACCCATGCAGCCAAGGGCCCAGCTGAGGCATACAGAGCCCTGGGTGCTGGGTAAGCACAGGGAGGGGAGCCCAGGGTCCCTGGTTCACCCCTTGCCGTGTCCACTGCCCTTGCTCTCAGCACTTATCCTGGGACAGGCTGAAGAGACCTAGGAAGGGAATTGGAGAGCTTCAGGCAGGGGTGATGGGGCAGGGCCTTTCCTAGGTAGAGAAACTCAGGGCTTGTTACCCCCCACCGTCTGGGCCCCATAACCTTCAGCCTTTGTATTCCCAGCTGCTTTCCACGAAAGACATGACCCTGGCCCCAGAGAGTGGCCTTGGGCACTCCTGGACACAAGGGTCCTGCACCACCCCCAGCCGGGACCCATCACTGACCAGTAGGTGCTGACCTGCTTTGCAAGTGGCATTGCCTATCCCGCCACCACTGAGGCTGGGAGTACCATGACCCTGTGGACAGTTGAAGTCCCTCTGATTACTGGGGGAACCCACATGGTGGGGACATGGGGGGCCCTGTCTGCTAGATCATAAGTGACCAATGTCCTATGGTGTGTTTTCCCACCAACCAGTGTTAACAGAGAGGAGCTTCCTCTTGTTCTCACATTTGCTAAGACAGTTAAACCTGCAACTTTCATCCTTAGTTTGCAGTCATAAGATGCTTTTTTAAGCCTAGTTTTTCTAGGGTAATTGTTAGTTTATTGAGCTCATGCTTATTATTTTTCACCACATATTGTGGACGGCACCGCTCATACATTTTTTCCCTTCCTTTTCTTATTCTCCAAAAACCTGTATAAAGCCAGAACAGACTTTCTAGACAGCCACTAAGGTTATTATTTCCCTTTTGCAAAGGTTTAGTAGAATATAGAGAAAATGGAAGTATTTCTGACAGGTTCTAAATGTAAACACAATTCAGAGCTTTGTATATATTTTTGCATATGGAGAGTTGGGTATGTATACAAAGACACCAAAATATCAACACTTGTTACCCCTGAGTGCTGGGGGTGTAGGTGATTATCATCTTTTGTATACTTTTTAGCCATTTCCAGATTTTCTTCATTAACCATTTACTAGTGTGTTACTAGAAAACCAAAACCAAATAAGAATCCAGAATTGGTTGGGCAGTTTGGACAAGTGACATTTTCTCAGGCTTTCAGAAGGGATTCTGGGGCTTCCCTGGTGGCACAGTGGTTGAGAGTCCTTCTGCCAATGCAGGGGACACAGGGTCGTGCCCCGGTCCAGGAAGATCCCACATGCCACGGAGCGGCTGGGCCCGTGAGCCGTGGTCGCTGAGCCTGCGCGTCCGGAGCCTGTGCTCCGCGACGGGAGAGGCCACAACAGTGAGAGGCCTGCGTACCGCAAAACAAACAAACAAACAAGCAAAACAAAACAAAAAACAAAAAACAAAAGGGATTCTGTACAGATGCAGATTCAAGCCACCTGCCTCCAACCAAACTGTTGTTCCTACGCCACTTGTAAGTAAAAATTTCAGGACCACCGCTATTAGTAACCACAGAATGCTAATAAGAATCTAGACTGGGAAGCTAGAAGATGATGCAGCAAGGCCTTCCAAGGTCTGAGAGGAAATTAGCTTAGTTTTAGAATTCTAAACCCAGCAAACCATCAATTAAAGGGGAGGGCAAAATTATGTCACTCTCAGGAAAGCTTAGAAGGTTTATCTCCCACCGGCCCTATCCAAGGACCATAACCATGGATGTCTATGTCCTAATCTCCAGAAACTGTGAATATGTACTTCACTTGGCAAAGGGGTTCTGCACACATGATTAAGTTCAGGACAGGACATGGGGAGATTATCGTGGATTATCTGGGTGACCCAATGTAATCCCAAGGTCTTTATACCAGAAGGAGTCAGAAGAGGGAGTCAGAGGGATGGGGTGTGAAGTGGTAAGGCAGGACCCACCATTGCTGCTTTGCAGATGGAGGCAGGGCCACAAGCCAAGGAATGAGGGTGGCCTCTAGAAACTGGAAAAGGCAAGGAAAGTGATTCCCCCCAGAGCCTGCAGAAAGGGACACACCCTGCCAACACCTTGATTTTAGTTCAGCAACAGACTTGTCAGAATTCTAGCCCACAAATGGTAAGACCCAGATCCACCAGGCATCAGATCCAGCACGAGGCGGAAGTTGGGGGAGGTTTGGGGTTCAGAGGCCACCTGAGGGCAGAAGGGTGGAGAGAGGGCGCCCCCCTAGTGGCATCTTCCCACAAATGCACAGCTCCCTGGGATATCAGAATAGGAACCTGCCTAGGGCAGGTGTCCCAGGTGACTGCACCTCAGCCCCAGTTGGCTGAAGAGGCTCATGTTAGAGACATTCAGCGTTGTGCTGGGAAACAAGACTGGGGAGCTCCACTTGGGGCCAGAATCAGCTCCCCCTGGGGGGGTTGTGGGAACAGGAGGGAGGAGGAAGTTCCTGGGAAGCGGGCAATAGGGCCCAGTCATGTAGCCAGCCCTGTTTGCCCAGGCCTGGCCCTAGGACCCTGTGTGTCCAGGAGGGGACGAGAGCCCCCCACTGATCCCTTCCTGGGGACCAGTACTGGGACCTAGCCCCGGCCTGGCCAGGACCCTTCCCTGGTCCTGACACCAGGCAGACGGGCAAAGACAGGCAGGCCCGGCCCGGTGGCTGCACGTGGTTGAGGACACCCAGGACATGGGGGGGGTGGGGGAGGAGAAGAGGACAGGTGACAGGGCTTCAAGGGGACAAGGGACTCAGGCTGAGGATCCCCAAGCCCAACTCAGGGCCTGCTGTGGTGTGGGGTGAGCATGGGGGGGTGTAATCTCCTCTTTCAGAGCTGGTGACCCATGTGTGACCCAGACAGACCTTTGGGAAGGCCACCTCCTCATGCGGGGCGAGGCAGGGGGCATCCAGTCAACAAATAAGTGAACAAAACAAAGAAATATTCACACCTTGCCTCTTTTCAGGTTCCCAGGGCACATTTGCCCTGGGAGCCAGGCTGGGCCCAGTTGGGCATGGCATGGGTGACCCGGCCCCTCAGCTGAGCAGGGGCTGATTCTGGCCCCGTGGGGATTCCTGGGGTGCCCCCTGGGCACACGATGGGGGTGGGGGGACAGGGGTGTGCTCACAGGGCTCTGCCCATCCCAGGCTGCTCTACAGTTTGGGACAGCGCCCCCTCCTGGCCCTGAGAGGAAGTCCCCACACCCACCCTGACAGGCGCTGGGGGCAGAGCAAGAAAAGGAGCCCGGAGACCAGCCCCAGCTTGCTGCCTCCTGCCCAGGCGGGACCCCCTGGGCTCTGCGATGGTGCCCTTCCTTCAGAAGGAGAAGCGGGCTGCAGCGAGCCGTCCTACCGTCATCACTCCACCCTGTCCCTCGCTCCCTCAGCATCCACCTCTGAGGAATCGCCTGAGACAGGCGGGCCTGTTCCCTTTTCTTCACAGGAGGCTTTCTTGTATCTGAAGAAATAGCCTCCTCAGGCCATCAGGAGGCCCTGTGTGTGGCCCCAAAGGGGGCAGAGCAAGAAAAGAGGCCCACATACAGGGCCTTCTGATTTAAATGTGTCCCAAACTGTTCAGTGGCCTGGGAGACACACCTGTCTTCCAAAGTGGATACGCCAATTTTGTGTTCCCACCAGCAATGAATGAGAGTTCAACTTCATTTTTTTTTTTGAAGATGTTGGGGGTAGGAGTTAATTAATTAATTAATTAATTATTGCTGTGTTGGGTCTTCATTTCTGTGCGAGGGTTTTCTCTAGTTGTGGCAAGTGGGCCTAGTTGCTTCATTGCAGTGTGCGAGCCTCTCACTATCGCGGCCTCTCTTGTTACGGAGCACAGGCTCCAGACGCACAGGCTCGGTAGTTGTGGCTCACGGGCCTAGTTGCTCCGCGGCATGTGGGATCCTCCCAGACCAGGGCTCGAACCCGTGTCCCCTGCATTAGCAGGCAGATTCTCGACCACTGTGCCACCAGGGAAGCCCCCAACTTCATTTTTTATATCTAAAAATTTGTGCCTTCCCTATAGACTGTTAAAATGAAATGAGTTAATATATAAAGGGTTTAGAATAATACCTCATATAGAGTAAGCACTATCCGTGTGCTTTCACCACCATCACCTTCACCAGCATCACCACCATCACCATCACCACCATCACCATCGTCATCACCACCATCATGATCATCATCACCACCTGACCCAGCCAGCAGGATTTTGAGAGGAAGAGAGCTCCCAACTCCCGAGGCTCCAGCATGAGGACCGAGCCAGGATGACCATTTTACTTCTCCTTCTCTAGGTCGATCCTGGAACCGCCCAGCCCTTCTCAACCATGGTTCCTCTTTAGCAGTGGTTCCCAATGCATGTTCCATGGACTGTTATTTCCCAGGGATGTTAATAGACTTCAACTGTAAAAGGATTCTATGATCACAGACTTTGGGGAAAGTTAAATTGGATTTTTGCTGGAGAACTTTTCAGTGACTCTGATTTGCTAAAATGCACCAGGATTCTGGAAGAGAAAATATAGTGGGCAGCATTCCCCAAACTTACTTGACTACAGAACCCTCACTTTTGAGGAATTTCGCAAGGGATGTGTGAGATGCTGCCCCACTGTCTCAAGGGCCAAGCTGGATTCAGGCAGTTCCCTTGGTCTCTGTCTCGTAGGATGCCCTGATCCCACAGCCTCCATCTTCTCAGGTGGATTTTTCTCCAGTAAACTCTCATTTCCTTTCAGCACCTGTCCCTGCCATGTGCCCCATCCGACACGAGGGGACGTTAGAGCTGAGACCCAGCTGCTCAAGCAGTCCAGGTATTCATCTAGAAGTGAGGAGATGGCACAGCATCCTCATTTCCTCATTGGATATTTACTAAAAAAAAGCAGGTAGATGAAAATCCAGGGAATTAAGGTGCCTGAAACGATGCTTATTTCCATGCACCTGTTTCTATGTTGTGATGACTCTGGTCTCCCCGCTGCCATCACCCCCACTGTCAGTCTCCAGCTGCTCAGGCTCGCTGTGTAGAGTGCTTCTTCACGGGGGACTCCCTTTCTCTCCATTCCCAGGTCTCTCCCTTACTGAGTCTGATGGCAGAGCCACCAGGTCATCTGCCTAATAAAGAGGCTTGTTTTTCTTTTTAATGTGGGAAGGAGATCGTGGCTTGAAGAAATGGCACTTGTCCTGTCTGAGGCTGCTCATCTGCTCATTTTTAGCCTCATCATGCCCCTGCCCTGGACAAATGTTTCAAATAATGGGAGAAATGGTTCTGGCAGAGCCAGACTTCTTAGCAAAGTAAAAATAGCTTTATGATGATTATCAAAGTAATCCATTCTCGTTAGAAAATAAAAGTCAACCAAAGGAGCTTAAGGAAGAAACTTTTAAAAACTCACCAGAGGACTTCGGCGCAGTGGTTGGGAATCCGCCTGCCAATGCAGGGGACATTGGTTCATTCCCTGGTCCAGGAAGATCCCACATGCCGCAGAGCAACTAAGCCTGTGCACCACAACTACTGAAGCCCCCCACCCCCACCCCAGGGCCGTGTGCTGCAACTACTGAGCCCGTGTGCTGCAACTATGGAAGCCCACGCACCTGTGTTCCGCAAAAAGAGAAGCCACCGCAATGAAAAGCCCACGCACAGCAATGAAGACCCAACGCAGCCAAAAAAAAAAAGACAGGTCTTCACTAAAAAAAAAAATTAAAAAATCAAAAAAATCACCAGAACCAAAGTTGTAATCAATCTCCTAGTGTTGGATATTTGGGATATTGAAAAACTGTTGTCATTAAAAACGGTATCTTGGGACTTCCCTGGTGGTGCAACGGTGAGGACTCCACACTCCCAATGCAGGGGGCCTGGGTTTGATCCCTGGTCAGGGAACTAGATCCCACATGCGTGCTACAGCTAAGAGTTCACATACCACGACTAAGGAGCTGGCGAGCCACAACTAAGGAGACCACCGGCCACAACTAAGGAGAACACCTGCTGCAACCAAGACCTGGCACAATCAAAAAAAAAAGATATCTTCAGGAAAATCTTCATTTATAAATTTGGCACACCTTTCTAATAATTTCTTAGGATAACTTTTCTATGGGTGCAATGCTTTAGCCAAATGGGCTTCATGCTTTTAAGGTTTTTAAGCCACAAGAAGGTCCCCAGTACACTCCCCCAGGAAAGTAAGAGGAACCCACTCCCACACTCTTCCTGACACTAACTTCCAATTTTATATCTTTTGAGAACGTATAGGTTTAAAAAATGCATCTTATTTAAAAAAGAATAATTTTGTCTTTGTAAAATTAGTACAATCTTATTTTAAAAATGGAAGCAATACAAAAAAGAACAGAAAAGAAAATAGAAAAATGTCCTAAATTCCACCATCTGGAAATAACCCTAGTTTTGTTTGAACATTGTTCCAGAAATCTGTTTGGAAAGGCAAGTTCAAGGACAGGCAGACGGAAGGATGGATAAGAGCGTGTGGGTCAGCATGGAGGCCTGCTTCTCCTAGACACCTCCAAACTCTAGAAAACAACACAACATTTACAAAGAATAACTCTCCAAGAATGCTGGATCCCAGTGATGTGGTGGAGCCTCTCAAAGATGTAGGCAAGTGGGGTTGGGTTGATTTGGGCCTAGGGGCTTGGGATACAGTGGATCTGGGGTTCATGAGAGGCTCTCAGGAAACCTCAGGCTGTTCGGGTAACTCCCTGGAGTGGGTTGAACCAGAAAGCAAGCCCTCACCAAGAACAGAATCTTCCGGAATCTTGATCTTGGACTTCCAGCCTCCAGAACTGTGAGAAATAAACCTCTGTTGTTTAAGCCCCCCTCCCCCAACCCGGGTCTGTAGTATTTGTTACAGCAGCCAAGCTGAATGATACACCAGGTGAAAAACTGTTGTGCCAGGGCAGCCTCAGGGAATTGAACCTGGAGATCTTGCCTCTCTCAACCTGACACTTGGGTATAGTTCATTTAATTTTCAGCATTTGCGCTAGTGGAACTGTTTGTTTGTTTTTATTTTTGGCTGTGTTGGGTCATCGTTGCTACGCGCAGGCTTTCTCTAGTTGCGGCAAGCGGGGGCTACTCTTTGTTGTGGTGTGCGGGCTTCTCATTGTTGTGGCTTTTCTTGTTACGGAGCATGGGCTCTAGACACGCGGGCTTCAGTAGTCGTGGCACGTGGGTTCAGTAGTTGTGGCTTGTGGGTTCTAGAGCGCAGGCCCAGTAGTTGTGGTGCACGGGCTTAGTTGCTCCGCGGCATGTGGGATCTTCCCAGGCCAGGGCTCGAACCCATGTTACTTGCATTGGCAGGCGGATCCTTAACCACTGTGCCACCAGGGAAGCCCCAACACTAATGGAATTTTAATTACATAAAAGATTAGAGAAAAATGTGTGGTTGGGTGACCTGGCATTCCATTAAAAGTATTGAGTTTCTCTGGGGAAAAGTGGAGAAAAATGTTTTGCTTAGAGCATCCAAAGAGATTTTTGAATGAGTGAGTAAAAGGGGAAGAGTCGAGAGTTTCAAAAATGCACAGCCAAGTTTTCCTCTTAGGATGGTCCTCCTTGTCTGGTAGCAGTGACCCGAAGGCAAGCCCGGGCACAAAGGCCAGCTTTGGACTTCCCTTGAGGCGGGGACAAAACGCCCCTTCCCATATGATCTTTCCCCCTCCCCCACTCAGTGGGCTCTTCCATCTGATTCCTGAGGCCTAAGGCGTCAGATGAGGCCATGTGCAGGAGTCAGCACCCACACCTCACCCCAGGAGTCTGAGCCCGGGACACAGGATCCAGCCTGCGAGCCAGGGTGGGACTCCTTGCAAAGGGCTGCAGGGAGGTGCCCACCAGCTCTGAGTGTGCCGGGGACAGAGGCCCTCAGTCTGCTGTGCCTCAGGCTGCAGAGCACAAAGGGGTCTTTGCAAGCCCCACATCCAGAGGGGAGGGAGGCAAGGATGTCAGCCCTGACCCACCCCCGACCCACAAGCCAGCCAGCCCAGCGTCTGCCTCTGCTGGGAGAAGGGGGCCCAATTGTTCCAGGCTCCTGACAGGGTGAGATCTGGGGCACGCCCACACAGGGGATTATGGTTTAAATGCTGCTAAATCCCCTTGTGGGCAGCCCTGATCCCAGGGGACAAAGGGCCTGTGTTGAATCTCCTGAGCAGGCTCACAGCCAGCACTGGGCCAGGGTGGAAAAGGGGGCAGGGCTCCTCTGAGGGTGGGGCTTCCAGCATAGGTATGCATGGTGTACACGGCTGTGCAGGGTGAGTGCAAGCTCCTGGGTGTAGGGAAAGC
>NW_006780388.1:2062501-2066826 GCF_000442215.2 Lipotes vexillifer
TAGGGAAAGCTGGGCAAGTGTGTGTGTGTGTTAAAGGGTGCATCCACGTGTGAGCATTTTGAATGCATGTGTGTGCATGTGCATCCCTTATAAGCATGCTCATGCACTCTATGAAAATGCACCTCCCGTGTGCTCTCGGGCGTGTCCTGTCAACCCTTACTTGTCCAGGTTGGCAGCCGTTTCTTCCTTCAACTTCCACCCCAGGGACTTCTTCCTGGAGTCCCAGCCCAGACAGACCCTCCTTCTGGGCTCAAACCCTGGCAGCCTGCATCTAGAAGGAAGGCTCAAGAACAGACAGCGTTATCAGAAAAAGTGCCCAAGGGTGGGCTGGGACAAGAACACAAGGCCCCTTTGTGATGTCTCTGGGCCCTTTCCTCTAGGAGCTGTGCCTGCCAAGGTCCTAGGCCTCTTCCACCTCCACCTCCCCCAGGAGGATTCCAGGGCCTCGGGAGGGGTTCTCTGCCCCTCTGCAGCCTGCTGGCCCTGCCCTTCCCCAGCCCAGCCTCTGATGCATTCATGGGGCTGAAGGCCTCTGGTGGCTGGGTGAAGGCTCTGGAGGACAATGGGGGCTCTCATCTTTGCAACATGAGTCAGTGGCAGCCTGAGCCCTAGGAGCCTGTCCAGGGAGACCAGTGCACGGCCAGAAGGAGGGGTATGGCTTTCTGGACAAAGCTGCTCTCTGCTCCCTTCTGCCCACTAAAGGCTGGTTGTCGAATGAAGCCCCCAAGCCCCCTGCAGCCATGACCATGGGCAGGGCTGCATCTGTTGCAGGGTAGGGACAGGGATCCTGACTTTGTGGGTGAAGGGCCACGCGTTTCAGGTTTTCTGGGCCATAAAGTCTCTGTCACACCTGACCAGCTCTGTCTTTGCAGCCTGGATGTAGCCCCAGATGATATACAAATGAATGGGCAATAACACTTGTTTGTGGACAATTACATTGGCATTTCATGAACTGGCCACGAGTCACATTCTACCCCTGAATTTTTTCTAACCATTTATTTTTACCTCACGGATTGTGCAAAAACCAATGGAGGGCTGGACTTGGCCTTTGGACCATAGTGTACTGACCCCTGGCCTAGGGACCTGATGTAAGTAAGGAAGGTGACAGCTAGACAGGGCCTCCACCCTGACCCTAGGCCCCCCAGCACAGCCATCTCGATGAAGCCAACGTCCCAGTTCCTGGCAGCCAGCACTTCCGAGTGAGGCTGTGAACACACCAGTCCATGCTCTGCACCTCTTCTCCTTGTAACCACATGGAGGGGGTTGGCTCAGGACACTGTAGTCTACGCCCAGCCTGTTTCCTGTGGCAACGCGTCAGCACAGCTGTGGGGTCCATTTCTTCTCCAGGCCTGAATAGTTCACCGCCACAGCGAGGACACCACCATTCATGGAACCTGTCACCTAGATGGACAGGTCTGTTGTGTCTTATCTTGGGCGATTCCAAAGGCTGCTCAAAGAATAACCTGCATACCTGACCACAGGTGTAAAGCTTTTGGTGTTCAGGCCCCTGGATGGAGGATCTCACTGAATTCTCATAACACCTGTGAGGGGGGTCTGTTGCTACCCACATATAACAGAGGGGACAACTGAAGCACACGAGTGACATGAGCTCCCCAAAGGGCATGCCTAGGAAGTAGGGAAGTGGGGATTCAGACCCGATCTGGCTCCAGATCCATGCCCACAGTACACCTATATTGAGGACTGTGACCCCATGGCTCTTCCCAAAGGTCAGGGAGGCTGTGCAGACAGCCTGAGCTCTGTCCAGTCACAGAAAGCCTGGGCTTGCTGTACCAAGAGGGTCCCCAGATCCCCTGCCCTCAAGAAACACCCCATTCCCTCCCAGATCAAGCCTGACCCCTCGGCCTTGCCCAGGAGCTCTGGGGAGAACTGTCCTGGAGAATCACCCTGTCCCCACCCACAGCGCCTCCTGTCCTGTGTCATTGCTGCTGGTCATCCCATAGCCCACTCAGCCCAGTTCATCCCCAGCTACACCAGACCCAGCACAAAGGAAAGATCTCAGACGTCTTCCAGTGACAGGCCATGGAGGGCCAGCACCTGGGGTGTCTCTACCACCTGGCACCAGGCACTCAGAACTGGAATGTCCACTCCGGCTCTCTGTGGGCCAGAGGGGAAAGGCCAGGGGACCCAGGGCTCTGCCCAAGCATGAATAAGGCCCTGGACCAGGTTCTGCACGAGGTAGGAGTCCTGGGCCTCATGAAGCTACTGAGGGCAACTACCCTGAAGCACCCCTGTGGGGTTGAACCCCATTTGGTCAAGCTGGAAAGGGCTCTCAGGAAACCTCCCCCACCTCCAAAGTCAAGGTCAAGTGCAGGTGCCCAGGAGAGAGACCTATAGGTGACAGCAAAATGCTTGTCACTGTTTCATTTTGTTTGTGTAGGCCACAGGGCCAAGACAGTAAACACAGCACGTCCGGGATCCTCCCCCTGGATGGCTCTGGGGATTCCTCCAGGAAGAGCCCCCACTGCCCAGCTCCTTTCTGTCCCCCTGGTGGCCCCTTTGTTCCTTAATTCTGGAGGGGGGCCCATAGGGCCCAGGAGGGTATAAAGGGCCAGGTGGAGGGCACCCAGGTACAACAAGACTCCCCAGTGCCAGGACTTGACCACAAGACTCTCCAGGCCAGGTAAGACGGTGCCCCCTGCCATGGATGGGCCAACAAGATCCGGTGGGGCCTGTCTCTGAGAGTCAGATGGCCTGTTCTCTTCTCTCCAGGAGCCCTTCACTCGCCAGCCAGAAGCCATGCTGCTATGGCTGACCCTCACCCTCCTGTGGAGCCCCACCTGCTGGGCAGGGTGTAAGTCTGGCTGGGTCTCCCCGCTCCAGCCCATCCCCCTGGAGGCCACCCTCACCTCCCTCCATCCAGAACCTGGGGTCTGGGCCCAGCCCTTCTCACAGACTAACTCTAGTCTCAGACGTGTCCCATTGTCTGGAGGGGTACACCCTCTTCTGGGCAGAAATAACCAACATGTCCCTGTGTAGTTTTTTTATTTTATCCCACCTGGTTCTTCATCTAATAGAGACGTACGGGCCCGGAGGAGGATGACATTTCAGTACCTTTAAAGACTATGAAAATGAAATCACTGGGATTCGAGTGTTTGTAGGTGCTATCGGCATATTTAAGAGGTGAGTAGGAGCAGGACCATGGAGCCCCTCACTGTGTCCCAACTCCTGCCCCAGTCTTGGGAACAGGGGTAGTGGGGCTTAGGGCCCCTTCTCCCAAAACCCTCACTGGGTTCCTGATGACTCTATGAGTTCAGTTGAGTCCTTGGAGTCCTAGAGCCACCAGCCATCAGCTTTTCTTTGTCCCTTTTCTTCTGCTGCTTCCTCTCCTGCACACCAGCTCTACTCCCTTCTCTCTCCTCCTGCAAGTCGGGCCTCTGCTTCCTGGGTTGATCTAAAGGGAAGGGTAGATGATGCTTCTCCCTACTTTGTCCTTTCAACCCAAACTCAACTCAACCATAAATGGTCTCTCAGTTTGAGAATACCTGATGGGAAAAGCAGGAGAAAGGTCTGCCCAGTTTAGGGTCAAAGAGAAAATGAAGTGAGGGTCAGAGTGGACCACTGATAGAATACAAGAAGTATATAGAGGCAGCAAGCCCAGGGTCTTCCACTAATGACGGGGTGGGGGCGTTGCTCAAGGTCTGCGGTGGATCTCTGCTCTGCATTTACTGGGTCCCAGGGACCTGAGAGAGGGAATGGGCCAGAGCTGCAGACACTAAAGGAGACAGAATGTGGGTGGGGCCAGATGAGGAGGGGAGGCTCTGGGACAGGCACCAAGGTCGGGGAAGGTCACAGATAAGAGTCACCTACTTCTCAGGCCTGCCACCTGGACTTGTTGGAGTGATTGGGGCTCCAAAACCTGGGCCCAGGGACAGCTCCCTGCTCTGAGTCATGACAGTAGCTGGCACCTCCTGAGCATCATGGTGACTGGGTACCTTGTGGAGCTCTCCTGATGGAAGTTCTCAGTGACTACTCCCCCAATCACTCCCACTTTGCAGATGAGCACACTGAGGCCTGGAGATGCTAGGTAACAAGCCCAAAATCACAGAACTTGAAAGTGGCAAAGCAGGGGATTGAGATCAGGAAGCCTGTTTCAGGCACCCAAAGTCACGTGCTCAGGGACTTATGCTGCAGTGACAGGGCTGTCCTTCTTGCTGGTGACCAGGGGATAGAGGACCTGGGGGTGGTGAGTCACCTGGATCCCAGGCCTTCAAAGCTCCCCCTTCCTCCCAGTATCCAGGAGAGGTTTGGATCCCCTGGAGTGAAAAATATGGAGTCTCAGGTGCGAAGCCCCAGGAATGGAATGC
>NW_006780388.1:2066982-2070113 GCF_000442215.2 Lipotes vexillifer
TCCTGCTGCCAGGTTTACACATTATAGGAATCTACGGCTCCTACAAGCTTTTCCTCCAGCACCTGGTCATATACACCGACTTTGAGTGCTGGAGAGGAAGGTGGCAGGACCTTTTTTGACTCCCCGGGTAACAGTAAGGAGGTGCTCACTGGACTCTTTGAGCATTACAGGCTCCTGGGCATTTCCAGTATCGGCTTTGAGTGGGATTATCCTCTAGTAGCCTTGAACTCTGTTCCACCAAATAGCACCACAACCTAAAAGAAATGAGTGCTCCTGGGTCTCCAGGGCTGGGACCTGGGTTACCCTGCTGAGGCCATCAGGCCATCTGGCCTGGTGGTGGGCTTCATGCACAAGGGAGTCTGAGTTGAGACCCTGAATCAGAATCCATTAATAAATCAAGTTTCTGAAGCAACAAGGCGTCCAGGCATGGTCCTTGAGTCTGGGATAGAACACAGCCTTCTGAGCTTGTGGGGAATGAGGCCTCCGGGGTGGAGCTCACTGAGCAGAGCTGCAGGACGAGGCAGGAGGTGGGTCTGACACCCCAGGCCTTGGTGATTTTGCCCAGGATGCTGGGCCTGCCCGTGCAGACCCCAAGCAGATCCCATAATCTATGAGGATTCCTGGCTCTAAGGATGCCCCATCCCCCACTCCCTGCTGCAAGCTCATCCAGGTGGCCTGTGCTGCCCAGGCTCAATTCCAGGCTTCTCTGAGTGTGCAAAGGGCTTCAGGGAAACCATTCATTCATTCATTCATTCATACACTAATTCACTCACTCAGCATACATTTGCCAAGGCCTGGTCCACAACAGGCTCCCTGGACACCAGAGAAATTAAGAGGCCAGCTATCCAGCTGGGGACACCCGATGGGGGACAGGTGCAGAAGCAGATGGAGGCAGTTTGTTACTGCATCTGAACTGATAGGGACAGATGTAGCGCCTTGTGCATAGGCACATGCCCAGTCATGGGGTAGGCTTCAGGGAAGCCTTTCTGAAGGAGGCAATATCTGAGCTAAGTCCTAAAGGCTGAGTGAGAACTGGCCAGGTGGGGACAAGGGGAGGGGGGCATTGCAGACCAAGAGATCAACATGGGCAAAGGCCAGAACCAGGGGTAGTCAAGCACAGCACTCCTTGAAGAGTGGTCATTTGTTATAGCCTAAAGGAAAACTAAAGCAGACCCCAGGCCTTTCACATTCTATTAAATGCATCCATCAAACTGCAACAGCCAAACACTCAGCCATGGTGCAAAGCGCCAGGCCCTGTCCCACCTCAGCTCCCTGCCCCAGCAGCCCTAGAAGGACGTCTATTGTCCCCATTTGCAAAAGGAGGAAACGGAGGCCCAGAGAGCACAGTGGCTCGGCCTGTCACACAGCACTAAGTGGCAGAGTCGGGATTCAGGTTGAGGAAGTCTGGCTGCAAAGTCTGGGCTCAGAACCGCAGACCCAGCAAAAGTTTCCTAACGGATCCTCATGTCTCTTTGTGATACTCACTGACATGTTCCTCTTCTCTAATTCTAATTTGACATGCTGGTTAAGAGTCACTTAGTGGTTCTTAACCTGGAGTCTGTGGGAAAATTCAGGAATCCATGAACTCGGATCAGGAAAAAAGCACTGATATTTTCATTGTCTTCTACTGGAAATTTCATGTTTCCATCGTAGAAGGGACCTGGGACCCCTCTTTAACAGCGCCTGTGCCCTCTTCATATCAATTACAGTTGTCCCAGATAGCTTGAAATTCACACTTAGCACTGCTTCCAAATTATGGGTGTTTGTGTTTTGCTTTTTCCTTTTTTTTTTTAAATTTTGGCCACGCCCCACTTGCAATGCAGGATGGTTCCCCGACCCCAGAGATCGAACCCTGGCCTCCGCAGTAAAAGCACCAAATCCTAACCACTAGGCCACCAGGGAACCCCCAGATTTGCCTTTTCCTGAATCAATAATAAAAGCACAGGTGTTCATAGGACACTTGCAAGGCACGTGTTAACAGGTGTATCTGCAGCTGCTTTGCGGGACGTTCCTTTCTTCTTGTGTCAGGGGAAGGCAGAAGGAAACAGAAAGGGCAGCAAAACTCACAGTGGAGGTTTTCCAGTCTTAGGCTTGGTTAAGGGGAATCTCCAGCTCTTTGTCTGTGCTGTGCTGAGTATGGTCTTTGCTGAGGGCTTAGCAGGCTGGCAGCTCTTCTACATTCCCTCCTCCCCAGGTGGGCTCCCCACTTGTCACAAGGGGTTGAATAGGTGACAGCCTGTCCTCCTGTGTGGTCCCTTGGGGACCCTTGGGTTGTGCTGTCCCTTGGGTTGTGCTGAGCTCTGCATGTGCCCATTAGCTGGGGGACGTTTGCAAGAACCAGGGACAGGGAATGGGGCTGAACGCTGGCTGGGAAGAGGCCGAGGAGCCAGGGGTGCCTGGAGCTCAGCAGGGGTCTCCGTGGATCAGGGGCAATGGGGTGTGGCGATGATTGCTTGACTCGGGACTTGTCACTGGGGTCCTGCCTGGCCTTGGCCACCATCTCCCCTAGTGACTTCAGGCAAGGTGCAGAACCTCTCCGAGGCTGCTTCTTCAGATACAGGGGGAATAAAGCAGTGATGTGATGTCACTAGGATCAGGACACTAGTCTGGAGGCCTGATCCGAGTGATGCTCCACCAGCAGTGTTATCCTGCAAGTCCTCGGATGGGGCAGTGGGATTAGACTTTTAATTTACTTAGAAGAGCACAAGCAACTCCACCTAAATGAGGGAAGGGTGGGGCCTTGGCTCCCACTTTCTCTGCAGCCGGCCTTCTGTTCCGTGCAGTTGCTTCTGTGTCTCCAACCCCTTGGGGGTCACCTAGGGCAGAACCTGCCTGATTTCTTCCTCCTCGCATACCCAGGCTCTGTGCCTCTTGGGTGTTTCACAGCAAACATCAGTCCTGGAGTTGTGGGGGGCGGCTGGAGGGGGGAGTGTGTGGCCGGAAAGTCCGCCTCCCTCCTAGCATCCGGCTGAGGTTTAGGGCGCACTGGAGCCCGCGGTAAGGAGCCCCCAGCGGTAGCGGGCCAGAGTCCCTGCGGTAGACGCGCTAGAGGGTCACCCGGGCGGCCTGCATCCGGCACCTGCGCTTCGGCACCAGCAGGGGGCGCCAGGCCACCATCGGGTACCGCGCGG
>NW_006780388.1:2070711-2102955 GCF_000442215.2 Lipotes vexillifer
CCGCCCTCCCGCCTCCCTGCTGCCACTCCCGTCCGCCAACGACCAGCACCTGCTCCACTGCCTTTCGGGAATCGGCTTCAAGTGGGGATTTGGCCCCGAGAAGCCGTCCGTCCAGTCGGCCCGCTGCTGTGACCAGAGAGCTGACGACCCGCGCGGGGAAGCAGCGAGGCCCAGTGCGGTCCTGAGCCGGTCTCGGGTACCACCACGCGCTGCTTCCTCGCGGCCAGGTGGTCAGGACCAGAGGCCAGGTGACCCCGAGCTGGTACCAATCGGCAAGGCCAGAGTGATGCTGAATGCCCGTGTTGAAGAAAGGTTCTGCACACACGTGAGCCCGCCTGATTCTTGCCCCCAAGGGTAGTGGCTCCAGGCGCCCCCAAGCTCCCTGGCCCCGCGCACTATGCGAGCCTTATATCCTGATGACCGGAGGTCCTGAGAACAGCGTCTCAGGACGCTGTCTCCACCACGCGTGACTCCGTGGGGCCCGGGCAGGGCTTGGCCCGGAGGACACCTCAGTGTTTGCAGTGGGAATGATGAAGGAATTCCCAAGAACCGGCTCCCAAATAAGGATGAACTGTGCCCAGGAAGGTGCTTCGCAATTAGTCCCCACAACAGCCCCTGAGCTGGCGCCACGCCTGCTCCGCCCACTCTCTCCCCTCCTCCCCCCACCCGCTCCTCTTCCTGCTCTCATCCAAGTGCTCCTCTTCTCCTACCTTCCCCAGTCTAAGGCAGTGACTGCTGTGGGGATCAGTGCTGTCACTCTTCCCATCAACATTGTCCCATTCTGACCCTCGTTGTTACCCACCAGGAGGCACTGGGAGGCGACCCCCTCCCAGCTGCTAGCCCCAGGAAAGGTGGGCCCCAGAAAAGGGGCCGAGTCTCCTCAGTACTGGAAATATTTCCCTTTTAGCAAGCCAGGGGCAAGGAATTGATTATGCAACAGAAAGAAACTGGTTCCAGAGTGCTGCTTGTGAAAACTGCTTTCTGTTGCAATGTTTTGTGTACGTGTGTGAGTAATTCTCCTGTGATTTGATTTATTCCTGCAGCGGGGGTGGATGGATGGAAGGATGGACTGAAGGAGCAGTAGCATCCATCCTGCACCCATGTGGGGCCAGGCCTAATGCCAGGTGGTTTCACAATTGTTCTCTCATTTAGTCCTCACAACACCTCTCAGGTGGGTGTTAACATCCTGTCTTTACAGATGAGGGAACCCAGGCTGAGAGAATTGATGTAATTTATCCAGTGGTTGTGGAATTTAAACCTACTATCGCTCTGCCCCCCCCAGCTCCCCTGTTCAGATGTCCATCCAGTGCCCATCTGGGTGCCATCTGTGGGGGGAGATGTCCTTTCCTGAGTGTCTCCATACACTTCAAAACTCACAGCAAGCAGTCTCCCTGCAGGTTTCTTTCCGCTGCTCTGGGAACTCGGGGCCCAGAACTTACAGGGACTTTGGCAGAGCCGGCCTGGCCCCTGTGATCTCCTTCTCAGTGGTTCTACAAAAGTTAAGAAACCAGGCATGTGTCAAACCTGAGCCCTGGGGTCCAGGCTGACGGAGGGACAGTTTATCCTGGGCTTGGATCCTGCTCTCCATCTGGCCTTTGGTCAGAAGTCAGCCTGTCAGCCTTCGGAACATCTGCGTACATTCTAACCCCTTCCTTATCCACGTCCTGGCTGAGCCATGGAGGGTCGTTTGTTTGGGGGCTGTGAATTGTTTCTTCCCCACAGCACTGAACTCCCAGTCCCTAACCTGTCCCTGGACAGTGTCACTAGTCCCAGGCCCACCAGAGGCCCACCAAGGTGCAGGGACCACCGGCCAGCCATCAGGGGGCCCTTGAGAGACATTCAGCCGTGCAGCCAGGGTGGTTGGGCAGCCAGATGCTGAGAGGAGCTGCTGGAGGTGGGGCAGCCCCTCCACTCCACCCCACCCCCAAGAGGCCCCAAGAGAACCCTCTCTGTCTGTTGCACCAAGCCGGGGTTGGGGTGGAGTTTTATGAGCACAAGTGTCAGTCTTCCAGATCCTCTGCAAACACCCTCTGGAAGTGGCCAGGGAAACAGATGACAAAGGGGCTGGTGTGTGTATCACAACCAAGGTCAGTCTGCAAGGTCTCTGTGGGTTTTGCTCTTGGTTCAGGCTCCTTCCTCCTCACTCACCATCAGCACAAGTGGGAGGTGGGGTGGGGGGAGGAGGCACCCCTGGTTGGGGGAACTGAACCGTTTCTGCTGTCTTTTGCCAGCAAATGTGGGGTGCTCTGAGGAACACACACACAGACAGATCACATACACACATGACACACACGCAGATACACCCAAACAGACACGTACAGAATGCACACATAGACACATAAACACACACATACATGTACACAAACATATAGATGCAGAGAGACATATACAGACACACACACAAATACAGACACACACGCAAACATATACACACAGAAACATAAATGTGCAAGTACGCATGAGGTGTTTTGCTTAAGTGAAGGACCCGCTATTCCAGGAGTCACGATGCACCAGAGTCACTTTGAGCTCTGGGGCCTCAAGCACCTGGGTTGTCACGTTCAAATCCCTAGTTTGAGGTCCATTTTTTCTGTGTCACCTCTAAGCCTCCTGAATTGCAAATCCCACCAGAAGGGTGAGTCTGGACTGCATCACTCAGAGTTCACAGGCCCCCAAGCAAGAGTAAGCCACCGGCTCAAGCAGGGGCACAGTGTGGAACCCAGAGGTGCTTGAGGGAGACTTTACCAGTGTTCCCCATCCAGTCTGTATAGGTTGGCACATGGGTGTAGACACCAGGCTGGTATGGCCCAACGCAGCCTGATTCCCAGCTTACAGTCCCAACCTGGATCCAAGCATCATAGATGGGACAGAGCAGTGGCCCCCCCAGTCACCCCAGGGACAGGGAGGGCAGGAGCCGAGCACGAGGCCTCCTGGAGCCCACGGGCCTGCGCACCCTCTGCTGAGGTCACAGGGGCTGGGCAAGGATGCTGCTCCCTGTGGATGCTGGGGTGTGGAGGTGGGGACCGAGTGGGGAAACGAAGAAACTGGAGGGTGGGTGGAAGCCGCCGTCACCTCGCAGGAGTCTTTTTTCCCATCACAAAGAGGCACAGAACATGTCATACTGGATGAAGCCCTTCCTGGGGAGGCTGGGCTATCCTAGGTGCTAACCTGCTAGCACGTCTCCCAAACGCAGATGGGCCCAGCCACCGCCAGGAGGACCCGCGCTAGGACTGGATCTCCTGCGCCTCTGCCCACCCAGCTCCTCCCGCCTCCCAGAGCCAGGAGGCAGGGGCTGGGGCAGTAAGTTCAAGCCCCAGGCATCTGCCTGGGAACTGAGGGCCCTACTAATCTCACAGCCTCTCAGCCTCAACTGCACTGGCTCCGCCACAGGCAGAATCCAGGACACTGGCCCGAGGCCCCCAAGTCCTATGTGGGTCCCTGTGGTGAGAGGGCTCAGGGAGTCTAACTGCACCAGGAATCTGTCCCCTGGGCCACCCCTGCCCGTGGTCGAGGGTGGACAAGGAGACTGTTCACAGACACGGAGGTCAAGTTGGGATGGGAAAGGAAGGGAGCGACCCACCTGCCTCAACACAGTAGAGCTGGGATCCGAACACCCAGGAGGCGCTGATGATCCCACATGCCAGCTTCCGGGGGTGATGGCGCTGGTGAGCATCCCCACTATGTCGGCGCCAGGGTCTGTGTCCCCCGGGTGGGCCTTCGCCGCCCCTGCCCTCCAGGAGACTCTGCAAGGCCAGCAGGGAAGTAGCAGTGGGGGATGCCCTCCACGGAGCCCCAAGCTCTGGGCGAGCCTGCCGCCCAGCAGGGCTGAGGGGCCGCCCGCACTCGCGCGCGGCAATGGCAGCAACAACCACTACCACAACCCAGTGACAGTGGAGACAGCAGCGCCCACAGTGACCACAGCAAAAGCGGCAGCAGCAGCAGTAACAACAACGACACACAACCATGTGAGTCAGGGCATCCGTTTAGCTTCCCGCTCACACAGACCCTGGGTCCCACATCCAGAGCCGGGTGTAGAGATGCCCCTTCACTCTTGCTGAAGACGCCGTCCTGTTTAGTAAAGCACAGCTGTTCCAAAGCACACGATCAATCAATCAATAAAGACCTAGGCGGGAACAGACGCAGGTGCTGCCTCTGCAGCTAAGGAGCCCGTGGCCGCCCTCCACCCATCCCACTCACCCGAGGAAGCAATAACACCCAGGGCGCCCAGCTGAGGTGGGTGAGGGAGCCCCCACCCACGTGCCCCTTGAGGCCATCCTCAGCTCACCTGCTGCAGCCACAGTCCTTCCTGGGCCCCTTAGTCTCCCACAATCTTCCCGGCATCCCTGGATAGGCCCCACCCCGGGAGAGACCGGCAGGTGGGGACGGGGCCCAGCCTCAGCCATCACATGTGTCCCCTCCTCTCAGTTTCTACTCCAGCACCTCCTACGCACACCCCACTGGCCCTGGACCCTTGGCTGGGACGTCCAGGGCTGGGCCAAACTGGAGGCAGCACGTCCCTGAGGGCCCCTAGGAAAGACAGATCAGGGAGGCAGGGTCACCATACTGGTCATAAAGTCACCCCCCTCTGTTAGACCAGGAGTGCAAGAACAGGGCGAATCCCAATTCTCCTTCTGGTCTGGGGGAGGCCACCCCAGATGGAAGGAGCTTTCGGGTCTCCTCCTTGATTCTTCCTCCTCCCACCTCCCCAGGAGGCTGGCTGGCCCCCCAGGGCCAGGCCTCTGCCCCTTGGCCCTGTCCCAGCCATCCAGAAAGCTCCCTGTAGGATGACAGAAGCAAAAGACCCAGGCCGCATAGGAGAGCAGAGGGGCCAGTGGGGGGCAGGGCAGCGGTCAGCAGATGCAGCAGCAGAAACAGGCGGAGGCCTGGCCACATCCAGAGCCGGGTGGCAGGGGCTGGGACATGACTCTCCACCTGCAGACGCTGTTTGAGGGTCAGCATCCTTGGATGGCACCCGAGGGATGGTTGGTGGGTCCCTCACCGATGGCAGTCACCCAGAGCCCTGGCTGGGCAGGACCTGGCCCGCTCCTCACTGGCAGTCCTCTTGGACTCCTGAGAGGAGGCCGGGGACCACAGGGCCCATTTGAGGCCAGTCCCTCCTAGGATCCAGGGTCGGTGGAGCTGGTCGGGCCTCCCCAGACTGAGACATGAAAGCCACGTCGTTCTGCAGGCAGCCCATCACCCCCTGTGTCCAGGAGACCTGGGGTCCCTACTCACTGCTAAGGGATGGCCACCTGGTCTCCCTGTCCCACCCAGGGCACGCAATGTCTCCCTGTGGACCGGCCACCTCCTGACTCCCTTCTTCCCAGAGGAAACTGCAGCTCACAGAGAGTAGAAATCTCTAGGTTCATGGTTAATCCACAGCAAAGCCTTCACTTTTTATTTGTGGGGTAGGACAAGGCAAGTTGAATTTAGTGAGTTTGACATTATTAGAATTTCTCTGATGATTAGGGACAGTCCCCACTGGGTCAGTTAGCAGAAATTAAACCCAAGGACCCCAAAGGCAAATCTCCTGAGTGATGTGCATCAACAGCAGTATCTAAGGGCTGGAGCTCAGCAGGTGGCTGAGGCTAGATGCTCCTTTGAACATAGCCACCTGGGTGCTCTGCTCGTGGGAAGGGTGACTGGTCTCTGAGTGCAACCTGTAAGACCTGCAAACTTAGACCTCACGTGCAAACCAGGGCGGGCTGGCAGTGAGCTTGAGTATAGTGTAAGCAGGGGGAGGGGGCGGGCAGTGTGAGTCAGACTGCAGGCAGGAGGTGTGTTCATCGGCGTCCCCACTTGACCTTGACCCAAGCAGTGGAACCGAATTGAAGGAATAACACGACTTTCCAGTTCTCATAGGACTCCTCCCTATGAGAGGACCGAGTCAACCTGTAGGATTCTTGGATAATTTCTGAGCAGAATGGGGTGGCCTCAAGAGAGAATAGACTTCTGCTAAGGAGAGAACTCAGTGCTTGAGTGAATAATTAGAAAAACAAAGGAGATGTGTCCACATTGTCCACCAAACTGGTGACATAGACCATACTCATTACCATTACCATTAACTCAAGAAGCATTTACTAACATTTTTTTTTTCCAGGACTGTTTTCTGGACACTGACTGTATCATGGTGGATAAGGTAAAAGTTTCACCTTTCATAAGCTCAGAATATTTCCTGGGAAATATAACTGAGTAAATAGACAGTAATAAGAGAACATGACAAATGCAGGGACAGAGGCTTACCTTCTGGTTATGTGTGTTAGGGAGGGGATGATAAACAAGGAACAAATGAAATAAATTGTATATATTAAATAGTAATAAATGTGCTGGAAAAAGAGAAAGCAAGGAAAGGAGCAAGAGTGGAGGGAAGGAACATTGTAAACAAGATGATGACATGGTGACATCTGAGTAGAGATTTGTAGGAAGTGAGGGAGTGGCCATGCAGTCCTGCAGGGGAAGAGGAAACCGTAGGTGCAAAGGCCCTGAGGCAGGAGCATGCCTGCTGTGTTCCCAAACACAGCTGGGAAGCCAGAGAGGCTGGAGCCCCACAAACAAGGAGGAGAGAGATGAGAAGGGAGGCTGGAAAGATGACATCATTTACTCCAAGTAGGGTTTGGAATAGAATGACAGGATCTGACTTAGGTTTTAAGAGAACCACTCTGGCTACTGTGCTGAGAACAGCCTGGTGGGAACAACAGCCGAAGCACTGGGACCAGTTAGGAGGCCATGACAGAAATCTGGGATAAAGAGGAAAGTCGCTTGGGATGGCATGGGAAAGAAGTGGCCAGATCTGGACGTAGTTTGGAGATAGAATAGAACTCACAGGATGTGCTGATGGCTTGAATTTAGAGAATGAGAGGAAGAGAGGCGTAAGGAAGATGCCACAGTTTTGTGTTGTTGGGGTTTTTAAAATCAGTTTTATGGAGGTATAGTTTACACAAAGTAAATTTCACCATTTTTAATAAATTATAGTCCTATGAGTTTTGATAAATGCATCCAGTCATGTAACCATTACCACAATCAAGATATAAAGCCAGTTCCATCACTATTAAAAAATCCCCCTATGCCCCTTTGGGGGCAATCCTTTCCCCACCCCAGCCCCTAGCAACAGCCCGTCTGCTCTCTGTCTCTATAGATTTGCCTTTTCAACAGTGTCGTATAAATGGAATCATGGTGTGGAGCCTTTGGAGTTCAGCTTTCTCCCCTCGGCATCATGGGCTTAAGGTTCACTATGTTGCAGGGCTTCCCTGGTGGCACAGTGGTTAAGAATCTGCCTGCCAGTGCAGGGGACACGGGTTCAATCCCTGATCCGGGAAGATCCTACATGCCATGGAGCAACTAAGCCACAACTACTGAAGCCCGCTCACCTAGAGCCCGTGCATCACAGCAAGAGAAGTCACCGCAATGAGAAGCCCGCGCACCGCAACGAAGAGTAGCCCCTGCTCGCCACTAGAGAAAGCCCGTGCGTAGCAACAAAGACCCAACACAGACAAAAATAAAAGAGGGATTTCCCTGGTGGTGCAGTGGTTAAGAATCTGCCTGCCAAAGCAGGGGACATGGGTTGGATCCCTGGTCCAGGAAGATCCCAAATGCCACAGAGCAACTAAGCCCTTGCGCCACAACTACTGAGCCTGGCTCTAGAGCCTGAGAGCCACAACTACTGAGCCCGCATGCCACAACTACTGAAGCCTGCGCACCTAGAGTCCATGCTCTGCAACAAGAGAAGCCACCGCAATGAGAAGCCCACGCACCACAACGAAGAGTAGCCCCCGCTCGCCACAACTAGAGAAAGCCCATGCGGAGCAACGAAGACCCAACCCGGCCAAAAATAAATAAATAAATAATTGAAAAATAAATAAATAAATTTATAAATAAAGATTAAAAAAAAAGATTCACCATGTTGTGTATAGTTTGTTCATTTTTGTTGCTAAGTAGAATTCTACTGAATGGATGGACCACAGTTTGCTTATCAATTCACCAGCTGAAGAAACATTTGGGTTGTTTCCAATTTTTGCCAATTCTGAATAAAGCTGTTATAAATATCTGCATACAGATTTTGTAAGAATATGTTCTCTTTTCTCTTGGATCAATCTTAGGAGTAGGATTGCGGCATGGATGTTCAACATTACACGAAACAGTCAGCATGTTTTCCACAGGGGCAGTACCAGTTTGCACTCCCACCAGCAACATGTGAGCATTCCAGGAACTCTGCATCCTCGCCAACACTTGGTGTTGTCAGTACTCCAAGGTTCCCAAACTGAGTAGTTGGAAGGAAGGACTGCTGCATTGTGCTGAGATGGAAATTCTGCCAGTGGAGCAAGTTTGAGAGGGAATACTGAGATTCATTTGGGGTCACCTTAAGGATGAGATGTCTATATGATATTTACAAGGGGATGTTGATTAGTTGAGTGGACACGCAGGGAGAGAACTCTGGAGTCACCTCGATGGGTGGTGTGTAGAGCTATGACACCAGATGCTATCACCTATGGATACAAGTAGGTGAAGGAGAAGAGAAGCCCCAGATATGATGCTGGGGCATCAATCACATAGAGGTTGGGGAAATGAGAAAGAACCAGCAAAACAGACTATGTTCTGTGAAAGTGATTATTCCCCCCTCAGTAAGAATTGAGACAACTGTGTCCCTGAAAACTGGCATTTGTCCTGGTTTGCCTGTGTGTGATTGTTCAGTAGCTGCCAACAGGAAATCAGACACACAGGCCCATTGGGTCAAGGTCAAGTGGTGATGCAGATGAACACAGCCCCCACAGTCTGACACATACCACCTTCCCCCATGCCCTGGTTACGCTCTTACTCGCTAGCTGCCTGCCAGTCTGCCTGGTGTCATCATGTGAGGTCTAAGGTTGCAGACCTTGAAGGTCATACTCACAGGCCCAGTCATCTTTCCCATGAGCAACTTTGTGATACTATGAGCACAACGACCTGGGCACAGGCAGCAAAGTTTGGCTTGGAGCTGGGAAATCCATTGTCTCCACCTTCAGGTAGAATTCCACACTCCCCAGGCAGTCTGGGGAGCTTGGGGAGCTTGTGCCCTTGGTGAGGAGACTGGTGAACTCATTAGGGCACCATCAATGGGGTCATGGTGAGACTCCTTCAGGTGCCTCCCCGGGCAGCAGCACTGACTGGGAGACTTCAAGCAGGAAGGGGAGAGAAAGAAAATACTTGCTCTTGAGTAAGCATGATATGAAAACATGAAACTAACTGGGACACCCTCTGAAGGTCCAAAGCTCTTGTGGATAGGTATGAGCTCAAAGCCTTCATAATTCGGATAATTTAAGTGTGATTTGATTGTACTGACAAAACCTGACATACTGTTTCCATGATAACAAACAGTGTTTATTGTAAAAAAAAAAAAAAAAAGCAAAAAAGTTTTCTGTCAATCTAAAACTATTCTGGGGGCTTCCCTGGTGGCGCAGTGGTTAAGAATCCGCCTGCCAGTGCAGCAGACACGGCTTCGAGCCCTGGTTCAGGAAGATCCCACATGCCGCGGAGCAACTAAGCCTTTGTGCCACAACTACTGAGCCTGCGCTCTAGAGCCTGAGAGCCACAAGTACTGAGCCCACGTGCCACAATTACTGAAGCTCACACACCTAGAACCCATGCTCCACAACAAGAGAAGCCACCACGATGAGAAGTCCACACACCACAACGAAGAGTAGCCCCCACTCGCTGCAACTAGAGAAAGCCCACGCGCAGCAACAAAGACCCAACGCAGCCAAAAATAAATAAATAAAATTAATTAATTAATTAATTTAAAAAACGATTCTTCAGAATAGTTTTAGATTGACAGAGGGTCTGAAGCAGGTATATCAGTTACAAAGGCATTTAGCTGCAGTAAAAGAAGATCCGACCAACAGTGGCTTGAAAGCACACAAGAAGGATGGAGGTGGCTGTCTAGGATGGAGGCAACTTCTCAACCATGTCCTCACACCCGCAGCTTCTGAATCTTTGTTCACTGTCAATTTAGGTGTTATTCAACTCATAGCCTAATGTTGGTAAGATGGCTGCTAAGGATTAGGCATTACATCTGTATCCAAGACTAGAAGAAGGCAGACGGTGGGAAAGGATAATGCCAACTGAACATGTTCCTGTTATCAGGAACAAAATAAAGTCTTCCCAAGAAACTACCTATCAGACATCTGTTTCCACTGGGACCTTGTGGGAGACTGTGGAAAGGAATATTTAGTTTTTCCAGTCTCTAAGGTGGAAGAAGGAAGGGAGGGGTGTTGGAATGGGGTTATTGGCTTAGCCAGCCAAAGGAGTCGGCCACCAAGGGAGCTCATGGGGTTAGATGTGATTTACACACTTGTTCTGGGTGCAGAGTAGAGACGAATTGGCAGGTCCCTGGCGTGGGAGTGAAAGTCCTCTAAAGAATTAAAGACCTGAGGAAGGAGCATGTGGCAGAGCAGTAGCCAGACCTCGCAGCCTATGACTAAGGCACTTCCATAGTAAGGACATGGGTCACTGTGGCCAGATGGCGGCACCCCTGCCCTGGGGGAGGTAAGGAGGACTCTCCCTGGGGCTCCTCCATGTGGGGAGTTAAAGGTGAGTGGAGGCACCTGCTGGGAGCCCAGGTTGGCGTGCCGGCCCCCCGCACTGGCACTTCCCCTTAGCCCGACAGGCCAAAGAGGCTCTGTGTGCGGCCCCCAGAGGCAGGAGGTGTCGGTGGAGCCGAAGCAGTGATAGCCCCCACCCCCGCCCATCTGGGGCTTGCTCCTGGCCTGGTTCCAGCCAAGGGGCAAACAAGCTCTCTGCGATGCTGGTGTGGACCCCACCAGGGCTGGACTGACCACATTTCCACCTCCTGGAGCCCCCATCCGACGGGGGAGGGAGCCACTGGAAATCTTGTCACACTTTGGAGCTGGGGCGGGCTCCCCACCCCATGGCCCAGCCCATCTGTCAGGCTTCTTGGGGCTCTGGGAAGGTGCCTCCGGCTCTGGGGCTCCCTGGAGGGTGATGGCCAGCTCAGAGAAAACCCACCTTCACCTGAGGGTCCCACATTTACGGGGTGACTTCTCAGCCCCAGCAGATGTTTCTTTTGTTTTCTTTAATTTTATTTATTTATTTATTTATTTATTTATTTTGCTGCGCTGGGTCTTTGTTGCTGCATGTGGGCTTTCTCTAGTTGTGGAGAGCGGGGGCTATTCTTTGTTGCGGTGCGTGGGCTTCTCATAGTGATGGCTTCTCTTGTTGCAGAGCATGGGCTCTAAGTGCACAGGCTTCAGTAGTTGTGGCATGTGGGCTCAGTATTTGTGGTTCACGGGCTCTAGAGCACAGGCTTAGTAGTTGTGGTACACGGGCTTAGCTGCTCCATGGCACATGGGATCTTCCTGGACCAGGGCTCGAACTTGTGTCTGCTGCATTGGCAGGCGGATTCTTAACCACTGCACCACCAGGGAAGTCCCCCCAGCAGATGTTTCTAGGTATGGCCTTCTCAGGGGCTTCTGTCAGGATGCCATTGGAAGCAGAGGTAGAGGGCGGTGAGAGACAGGGCATGGGGGACACTGAGCCACAGAGGCCAGTGGCCAGAGACGGAGACAGAGAAGGAGTGAGGGGACAGGGACAGGACGTGGGGGAGCGAGGAACAGAGGAAGAGCCTGGAGGGCAGAGGGGAAATTGGAGGCAGCAAGAAGGGCAGCAAATGAGGCACTGGTGGAGGGGTATGGGGGGGAGGGGAGACTGAGTCCAGAGAGGAGGGTAAGTGGACAAGGGAAGCAGAGTGACAGGTAAAGCGGGACCAGGTCACAAAGGGGAGGGGCCTCACCTGAGCCACCTGCTCACCCCCCAGCTGGTTCCCAGGCCAGCGGGAGACCAAGTTAGCGTTTGTTTGTTAATAAGACCAACCCCACAGCACTTATTAACATGGGGGTAATCTAAGACAATATGAACAGAAGTTTTAGAACAGTGCTCGCAGTAAAGGATACCAACCAACCAAACCACACCTGTGCTGCCTTCTCAAGCTCACTGCACTGATCGTTTCTAGTTGGAGACCCTGAGGCAGCCACTCAGCTCTGTCCTCTGCACAGCTGGACCTAATCGTCTTCCTGACTTAGAAAAATTCTCTCTCGCACATACTCATCAAACCAACCACACAGCCCTGCCTGCACATTCGCTTGTTTCTGGGAAGCCCAGGTGGCGCTGATGGGGTACAGCATCCTGGGCCCTGGGAGGAGGGGCAGGGCTGGTCCAGGAGGCCAGAGGCCTGGCTGCAGGAAGGTGGGCGTTGGGAAAGGGGAGCATTAGCTCAGTCCCAGGCAGACCCCATGGTGGCCTAGGACTCAGCTCTCAGCCCCACCCCGTGGGGGCAGGTGAGGTGACTCAAGCCCCCACAGAGACCTGCTGTCTCATTGTTTTGCTCCTTCGTTCCGGGGGGAGGATTCACAGAATCGGCAGTGAGTCACTGGCTGAGTCAGCTCCTGGGGAGTCCTGGCTGCCTCAGCCCAAATCTGAGACACCTGGCTCTAAGATGAGGGAGGATGGGGGACACCCCACTCGTGTGTGTGTGTGTGTGTGTGTGTGTGTGTGTGTGTGTGTGTGTTCTCCTAGCCAGCCCTGTTTCGGAAATTCAACAGGCAGGTTGGGGACCTGCCTGGCCCTGCAGCCCCCAACACCCACATTTCATGTGGGAGAGCTGGGCCTCCCAGGTTGCTGGGCCTCCTGTCTCCTCTCCATTTGGTCTCCCTGGTGGCAAGGGGTTACAAAAGGACAGTGCAAAGGTCAGAAGTCAGGATGTTGAATCCTAGGTGGGCAGGACACCTGGGTCCCTGGCCAGACCACCATCCAAAGTCTTACCTGCCAACCCCCGTTTTAACCCTGACTGGACCCTTCTTCCCAATGTTCCCATACCCGAGGGAAAAAAATAGGAACTGGGGAATAAATAATTTATTGAAATTGGAGGAATAAATAAGATGTGTGGGCGGAGTTACAAATAACTGTAAAAATCATTAACATGTATGTACACAAAGGCGTTAGGGGCCTCGGGGGTGGGGCCTGAGCCCAGGGGCGGGGCGGGGCCTCCCCGCGGAGGAGATCCAGCGCCGGCACTCGGGCGCTCCCGGAGGTAGACCGCTTATTTACAACGGAGGAAACAGCACGTGGTCTCCCCAGATCCCTAAACCCCGCGGCCCCGGGCGGCCCTGCGAGCTCGCCGCGCCCCCAGAGCCCGTCCCCGGCGTCCTGTGGGCCCGCTACCCTGCGAGTGCCCGTGGAGCTGCACCCCTTGCACGATCCTCTGTACCCAGGAGCGGTGGGCGGCTAGGCTGATGTAGACGCCGGGCCGGTTGCGCTCCGCACAGCCCTCGCCCCAGCTGATGACGCCCGCCAGTAGCCAGGTGCGCTCGACCTGGCACATCAGGGGGCCTCCGGAGTCGCCCTGCGGAGAGGAGGGAAGGTTAGGGACCCGCGTGGGGCAAGCGGTGAGCAGAGCCCAGGACCCACGCCGCAGTGGGTGGCAGTTCCCTTCGCGGGGGACCATTTCTCCGACCTGGGGGCCGCGGCACCCTAACCAACGCCACCAGGACTGGGAGGGCGGGGAAGGACACACTTCCCAGGCTCACTTCCGGTAAGAAGCACTCTGTGCTAGACCTTCTCCCTCACAGCCCTGGAGGCAGGGAGGATTGTGACTTGCTTCACAGTTGAGGAAACCGAGGCTCAGAAAGAAGAAAACTGACCCAGCCTGGGTGTGGACCATTGCACCGTCTCACCGTGCTCTGCCACAGTGGTAGAGCTGGAGCTGGCTCTGGGGGCCAGGACTGTGGCACCCCTTCAGGAGGATGCCAGCTCCCTGAGAATGGGGTCAGGCACACTGGAGGTGCTCAGAATATTTAATATATGAACAGCTGAGCCAGGCTGGGGCGGGTTCTGTAGGCATCTATCTAGGGGGACTACCAGGTCACAGCTGATTCTGGGAGGAGGCCCAGGAGCAGAGGGGTGATGGAGCTCAGTGAGACAGGGCTGGGAAGGAGGTGGTGTGCTCACCAGACAGGCGTCCCGCTCCCCCTCCAGGTAGCCGGCACATAGCATGTCCTCCGTAATGGCGCCCTGCCCGGCTCCCCGCCAGTACAGGCGGCTGCAGACTGCTGAGTCGATGATGGGAACCTTTAGCTTCTGGAGGGTCTGAGGGTGGGGCAGGGGCACTGGGAGCAGGAAGGAGAGAGTCAGGCTTGGGAGACTCTCCTGGTGGCCTCCTCAATTCCCTCAGCAGCGTTTCTCAAAGGTTAAATGGATCAACTCTGTCAGGCTCTCCCACAATGCCTGCAGAAAGCCCAAATTCCAGGACTCCACTCTGGACCTACTGAATCCCAAATTAACGTGCAGCCTGAAACTCTGAATCTTTAACGAGATCTCTGATGCCAATGAGATGGTTCAAACCAATGGTCCAGCCTTGTCCCATCTCAGGCACTACTTTGTCCAGCACTGGTACTGCTATAGACTAATGGCCACTCAGTGTTGAATCTTATTGGGACTTGAGGGACCCCCCCATCCCCTAGGGGGATTGACCCTAGGGTTGCTCTGTAGACCTTCCCCAGTTCATAAATCCACCTTTCATAGGAGCCCCTAAGAATGACCGTGGAGAGGCTGACTGAAACTTCAGGGTCAGTGGGGTCCCCAGATGCCCAAACTGGTGTCATTTCTCTTAATTCTTCTGGAATCTGGTTAAAGTTCCATATATATATATGTCACTGCTTCTCTGCCTCTTACTTAATCTAATCTAATTTGTGTTTCTAGATGAGGTTTTCTAAACCTCCAGACTTGGTTTGCAAATTATATTTTACCATTTATGGAGACTGCATTTTCTCCTGGGAATTTTGCCTGCAATTGTGTCATGATGCCACCAGGGGGCGTTTATTCCAGATTTGGAATCTTAGGGTTGTTTTCATATTCATCTGGTTCAGCTTGGTCCCATAGACACCTCCTCTCAGCTGTTCCTATATCATTTAATATCTTGGTTGATCTGGCATCTTTGCCTCAGAACACAGCAAAAGGTACATTTTAACTAGAAATGATCTAGAACTATCCACCTAGGCTTCTATGTCATCACATCTCTGGGTCACAGCCTGTCTTTTCTTCTATCTGTGTCATGCTCTGCCTCTGGCCTCTGTCCTTTGCTGCCCATGGCACCTGTATCTCCCAGTGTCCACCACCCTCTGTCCCCACCCACCCTCAACCCCCTGGTGGGTAAGAAGCCACACCTCCATCGTGGATACTCCCCCAGCCAGCAACCCAGCAGTTGGTGTCCGGAAGGAGATGGACGGAGGAATCAGGCAGGCAGATGGGCAGGATGCGTTCAGAGAACTGGATGCTGTGCTCCAGGCGCACCAAGGCGATGTCAGCACGGGCGCCTTCCTTCCAGGAGTACACAGGGTGGGGTTTCACCCAGGCAATACCCACCTCCTGGGACCTCGGGCCAGGGTTCCCCAGCTTCCAGGCCCCCAGCAGCACAGAGAACAGGGCTGGTTTGTTCAGATGGCTAGAAGGGAGAGGGAGGGGGTGGCATCAGCCAGGAACCACTGGGTGGTCAGGAAGCATCTGGGAAGGGTTTCTGGGGGGAATGGCATATGAAGGCCCCTGGTGAGCAAAAGAGGCTTCTGGGGAGAAGCAGGGACTCTTCTGAGGGACCCAAGACTGCTGAGGCCTGTAAGCCGGGGCCGTGTGGGCAGCCCGGGGTCTGGGGAATCGAGTGGAAGGGACCGGCTGAGCGTACATACCCCTTGAAGCAGTGGGCGGCCGTGAGCACCCAGCGGTTGGTGAGCAGGGAGCCTGCACAGTAGTGGGTGCCATTCTTCTGGATGCTCACAAGCCAGGGCCACTCAGCATCGGTGCTGTCCTCACCACCCACGATTCGGTTCAGGTGTTGGGGCTTTCCACAGGCTGGGGGGCCTGGCGGAGGAGGGGCCAGTGTGTCAAACCCTCAGGCACAATCCTCACCCCTTCCAGCCCCCCTTCCCTGCCTTCAGCACTTAGGCCTGTGCTCCAGTCTCCTCCCACCCTGGCTCCGTTCTTTGCTGCCTCTTCCCTGGCCCTTCCACCCTCTGCCCTCCCCTCTGGCTCAGCACTTGGTCCTCTAGCCCTTTTACCTTCTCGGGCCGCTCACCCCATCCTGGGCCTCTCTCCTCCACATCCCGACTCTCTGGGCCGCATCCTGACTCTCTGGGCCTCTTTTCCTGCCTGCCCTTCCTCTTCAGCTCAAACACCCTCTTGCCCCACTGCCCGCTTCTGACCTGTCCCCCACAGACAGACACACAGACACTACCCTGCCCTTCAGGCTTCCTCCCTCCCCGCTTCCCTGAGAGCAGCTCTGACTTACCAGCTGTCTTGGCAGCAGCTAGGGTGGCTGAGGGCAAGAGAAAGAAAGGGTCAGGTCGGTGGAGGGGAGCCCTGGTGCCCAGCCATCCTTCCCAGTGGCTCAGTCCCTGGGGCCCTCCAGGCCACCCCAGGCGGGGCATTTCCTGGAGCCTGGGAAGGACGGACCGAAACCTCAGGCCCTCGCTGTGAGCTGCGGCCTTGGCCTCCCTGCAACTTCCTGTCCAGCCTGTGCCCGGGCTCCATCCAGCCTACCTGGGGGTGAGGGGTCAGCTCCTGGGGTGTCTCACTGAGGTGAGAGGGAGAACCCCCCTCCCAGGCCTTAGGTCTGGATGCCGCTGCCCCAGCAGTGGACCATGCAGACCCAAGAGACATGAACGGGACATGAAGAGGGTAAATAACAAGCAGAGCTGAGCACACTGAGCGCTGACTGCGCTAAGCCCTGTCCTGGGCCCTGAAGTGCAGTGTTTCATGTATTCCTCACAGCTGTGGAGGAACCTGAGGCTCAGAGCAGGCAAATGATAGAGAGGGAGAGGGAGAGAGGGAGGTGGGGGAACAAAGCAACAGATGAGAGGGAGAGGAGGGATTCAGGCAGGACCAAGAGGGAGGGCGGCTGGGTGGACAATGGGGAAGGGGTGGAGGGGGCAGCAGGCCCTCAGGACTCACCTGGAGCAGCCAGAAGCAGCAGGGAGGTTACAATCCTGACGTAGTGCCTCCCCAGGGCAGGGAGAGTCTCGGGAACCACCATGGCCACTGCCGACAGGAGAGCTTGGGTTCCCTGCAGGCCACCCCAGGTTTTATCCTGTGAGGCAGAATGCTGTCGGACCAGTCTCCCGAGTGAGTGGCTCAGTCCCGCCACCCTGGGCTGTCAGTCACAGGGAGGGGGTGGGGCTTTGGGGAGGAAATAAGCCGTTAAAGTCGGGGGTGGGGCTGGGGGTGGGGTTGGAGGGCTCTAGCTGGGACCCCTACCTTGGGCCTGGATCCGCAGACTCAGGTCTCAGGATCTGGGCTCTGGAGGGGCAGGCGAGGGAACTTGGGCCCTCAGGTCTAGGCTGGGCCTTGACCTTGACTGGGGGGGCAGGGCAGAGAAAGGCCCTTAAACTTGAAGCGGGGGTGGTCCGGGTGGGGAAGGAAGGCACTCAGACTCTGGGGCCTGGGTCCGCAGTGGCGGGAGCCGTTGGGGAGGCCCTGGGGCCTTGGGTGGGTGACAGCGGGCAAGGGACTGCCCAGAGGCTCCGTAACGGCTCCTGTGACTCAGCGGAAGACCTGACCCAGCCCTGGGCTCGGGGATCCCGTTAACCCACTTACCAGAAGGCATGAATCAGACCCCCAGTGGCCACCTGTCCCGGGGACACCTTCCTGGTGGGCCCTGTCACTCAGCAGCCTGAGGATTCATCTCTCACCTGGACTCCCAGGAACCCCAGGCGGGGCAGCCAGTTGCCCAGGTGGCTGTGACTGATGCGGCTGCCTGGGGAGGGCTGGGATGCTGAGTCCCCACACCCCACCCCAGCCCCTGTGCTCCCAGGACCACCCCCCTCGACTCCTCCTTGTGGTCAAACGGCTGCTGGGTGATGCTTGAGCGGGGAGCCCAGATGGGGGTGTGGGAAGCGAAATGCTCCTCCAAGGAATCTGCCCGCGTGATCCTGTAACCCTCACCCTGCAGTCAGGTCTTCCGTGACTCAGCGCCACACACTCCAGACACCCGCGCCCTGAGCAGGAGGAGTCAGGCTTCTTCTGAGAGAGACTGTGTATCTTTGTCCTTCAGTCATTTGATCAACAAACCTTGCGATGGCCCTCGATATGCCTGGGGAGGGGCATGGACATAACAGCAGTTACGGTGTGCTTAGTGAGCCAGGCACCACCTCATTCAGTCTGCAAAGTCCCTTATTATTATTCCCATTCTGCAGATGAGCAAACTGAGGCCACTTAGGGAGGTGAGTGACTTACCCAAGGTCCCCCAGCTGGTGAGGGGAGGAGCCCAGATGTGAACCCCAATTCTACAAAAGGGGCAACTGGACTCTTGGAGCCCTGAGGGAGCCCAGTTCAGCAGATGGATGGTGACCCGCCCCCTGGGGTCAAAAGTGCTGGGTGGGTGGGAGCCCAGGGGAGGCACCTGATGCCGGCAGGGAGAGGGGGCAGCCAGTGAGAGCTACCCAGAAAGGAGGACCTTGAAAGGGAGGCTGAAGGAAACGATGGAGTTAACCCTACAGAGGCTGGGGATGAGGACCAGGTGCGGGGGAAGTCCGAGGTCACAGAGAGGGAGTGAGGGCCCGGTGGGTGGCTTGGGGCATTGGGAGGGGCTGCCACCACAGCCCCTGTCCTTTGTGGGCAGACCGCCTACCACAGCTTCTCCTAAGCCCCACAGCTTAGCCAACACACGTTCTGCCCCCAGAGCCTGCCCAGGGGTGGACTCCCCTCCTGCTGTCCACCTCCTCAGGCTGTTAGGAGTTCTAAGAGTCTGTGAGACTCACCTGGAGATCATCGGTACCAAAAAGGACCATCGGTGTGTTTTACTGGCCCCTGCTTGGGTTGGAGGGGCAGGAGGCAACTCAGGATTAAACCGCAGGCCAGAGGTGCCCACCTGCTGCGTGGAGGCCCCTGCCCCACTCCACCCAAAGACAAGGCAAGGGTGGGGTGCAGGAGCCTGAACAGCCGCTAGCTGACGCATTCACCTCTGTCCCAGGACTGGGGGTGGGGAGACTGCAGGGAAACAGAGTGGCTAAGGTGAAGGGCACCTCCAGTGGGGCCCCAGCAGCAGTCGAGCAGAAATGCCAGCAGGGTGGGGGAAGGGGGCTCCCCGCCACTGCCCTCCCCCACCTGCTGTCTGTCCTGGGTCCACCTCTGTGCCCCGTGGCTGGCCTTGCCCCTCATGCTCTTCCAACCCACTCCCTTCCTGAATCTAAGGTGGTTGGCCTCCCCAGCTCACCCCACAAGCACTTATTGGGCACCTGCTGTATGCCAGGTCCTGTGCTGGGCGCTGGGACACGATAATGAATAAGACACATGTCCTATCCTTAGACAGCACACATCTCCCCAGGGGTGGGAGGCAGTGAGCAAGTAATGACCGCAAGGGGTCATGGGGGGATGGGCACAGAGGCCTGGGACTGGGGTAGGAGTGTCGGGGAAGGAGGGGGCTGTAGGCGTGGACCCTGGAGGGCCCTCCTGAGGGTGAGTGCTGTGTGCTGCGACTCTCAGAGGAGAGGGACGGTGAGGAGGTTCCCCATGGATCCTTGGGATCTAGGTTGGTACCTGGTGCACACTGGGTCTCGATGGATGTTTGTTGAATGAATAAACAAGTGAGGAAGAAGTGAGTCTGGAGAATTCCACTGGGGACCGACTGCTTTAGCCTCCTGCCTCTCCAGTTCCTCTGTGTTCCAGCTCTTCGTGCCATTCATGCCACCTGGATCACTTCCCAGGTGATCCAAGGGGCAGGCATGTGCCCCAAGATGTTGCTGTCCTCGAGATGGGGTGGCCAGGAAGATAGCCCCAAGGGGAAGGGCCCGGGAAGAACCAGGGGAAGTCCAGAAAAGCCAGTGAAGACTTCCTGGCACAAGTCCTAGAAAAGGGCCTCACAGACCGGCTCCCCAGTTTCCAAGGAGTGGAGACCTTGGTATGATTCAATATTCATTCAAACAGAATGTTCATTGTGCCCACAGTATGCCAGACCTATGCCAGTCTTCGTGGCTGGGCACCTCTTCGCCGGGGCAGGAGATGGATGGGCTGCCCACCCTGCCACCCACTCTCCGTGTCCCTGCCAGGCCGTCTTGGGACCACTGATGATTTTGCAGCGAGCTGGGGGTGACAGATAGGGCTGCAGAGGCCTCAGAGGGCATAGCAGCTGGAGCCAGCAATGCTCAATCCAGAGAAGTGACTCACTGCCCCCCTTCTCTCAGCATCTCAGACGTGGGCACCGGAGTCTGGCAGATATCTGATCAGGGGTATCCGTTCATTATCCAACCAAATCTACTGAACACCTACTGTGATACGGCTGTGAACAAACCAAAGACAATCCTGCCCTCACGGCAGGGACACCAGGGGAAACAGAATAAACAACATAAATAAGTAAATCATTTAGTTTAATAGGTGATAAAGTCTATGGGGAAAACCAAAGCCGGAAGGGACTCTGGGGTGGGGATGGGGATGGGAGGGGGAACAGGAGGTGGGGTGTGGGGTTTTGGGGTTTGTAATCTTACATCAGGAGCCCAGGAAGGAAGTGCAAACCTTCTGCTGAGACTTGCAGGAGAGGGGCAGAGGCAGGTGTGGTCAGAGACCATTCCAGCCGCAGGAAGAGCAAACTCAAAGGCTTGGTGGGTGGGATGGAGGATTCCAGTGGCAAAGGAGAGGCACAGGGGCTAAGGGGGCCTGGCCTGGCCACCCGGCCTCCCTGTGTAGGTGACACTGAGCCTGGCTCCAGAGGATGAGTTGGGGACACTAGGAGAAGAGGTGGGGAGAGCCATCCAGGGTGAGGGGCCAACCAGCTCAGGGCACAGGGACAGGGTACTCGGGGCAGAGGTCACCAGACCACCAGGGTCCTCGTGGGCCCAACCATATAAGGGAGGCTTGGCTTTAGGGTAGGAGCCCTGCAGACAGAAACCCAGCAGAGAGCATTGGCCGCGGGAACTGCTCTCTCTTCTGAGGCTCATTTTCATGCAGTTCTGGCCCTGGCTTGGAGGTTGCAAGCTGTTTTCTGTAAGGAGAGGCTGGATCTCTGAGCTGGAGAGGGGAGCCAGGGTGGGGTGGGGGTCACTCTGAACTCCAGGCAAGCCACTTGGCTCTGAGATCAGCACTGAATTCCAGGTGTGGAATCCAGCCCTCCAGTGAGTTTGGTCAGACCCGCACTGCTGTGTTTTTTAAATTGGGCAAATCCACATTAAAAAAAAATCTGGGGGCTTCCCTGTCGGTTCAGTGCTTAAGACTCCATGCTTCCAATGCAGGGGGCACAGGTTTGACCCCTGGTTGGGGAACGAAGATCCCACAAGCCAGGCAGCGTGGCCAAAAAAAAAAAAAAATCTGAATTTTGACTAATGCTGTTGTGAACACGAGTGTACAAATGTTTTTCTGAGTCACTGCTAAAACAGATGTTTGCACACCCATGTTCTCAGCAGCATTATTCTCAGCAGACAGAAAGGTGAAACAACCCATTGTCCATCGATGGATGAATGGATAAACAAAAGGTGGACCATTATGTACTGTTCAGCATGAAAAGGAATGAAGCTCTGACACACGCTACAACATGGATGGACCTTGAGGACATTATGCTGAGTGAAATAAGCCAGACACAAAAGGACAAATACTGTATGATTCCACCTATATGAGGTCCCTAGAGCAGTTAAATTCATAGCAACAGAAAGTAGAGGGTGGGTGCCAGAGACTGGGGGAGGGGGGATCGGAGTTAGTGTTTAATGGGAAAGGAGTTTGCTCAAGAAGATGAGAGTTCTGGAGACGGATGGTGGTGATGGTTGCACAACATTGTGAATGTATGGAATGCCATCGGACTGTACACTTAAAAATGGCTAAAATGATAAATCTTATATATATTTCACTACAATTAAAAAATGGAAAAAGAAATCTGAATATCCACTGTTTCATGAACCTCAGAAGCTGTGGCAACACTGGGCCCCGCTGGGCTGAGAGGCCTGATTCCAGTCCAGCCCCACTTACCCACCCTCACTCTGCAGTTTGGGCCAGCCAGGGCACCGCGTCTTTGGGTATCTCCTGTGCTCAGAGGGCAGGGCTTGGGACAGAACAGATGCTCCATCCCTGCCAGGTGACTCAAGTAAGCTCCCAGAGCAAGCAGAGCACTCCGAAGGAGCCAGGGACATAGCAGCTGCTTCTTCCAACCTGGCCTCAGTTTATGCATCTGTGCAGAGGCCTGTCAGCCCCGCTAAGTCTGTCATGACTGCTCAGGCAAAGGGCTGGCAGCCACGTCAGGCTGAGCTCCGACTGAGCAACAGCCAGGCTGTGCTGTCTGCAGGCAAGTTTTTCCAGGGCCCTAATGGTTTTGAGGAACATGGCCTGGCTGGTCTCCAGGACACTGCTCACCAGCTGGCATTTCATCATCTTCCTGAGGGGACATCCTTCCATCTAGCCACTCCTGAACTGTCCTGGGAGCTCGGCTGTCACTCGGGGCTCCCTGCCTCTTGGAGACTGGGGCGAAGAACGCTCTTAGTCATGGAGGAAAGGAGACATTTCCAGTGATGTTTGGAAAGGTCTCCCCATCCCAAAAGCCTGGGTCCCCCTCAGAGCCTCGCCATGGCTCCTATGGCCCCAGGCCTCGCATTTCCTCTACCTCTGCCCAGGCTCCTCAAGGCCCTCTCGGTTCTGCTTACCCCAGTCCCAGCCCCAGAGTTCTGTTTCTACTCCCTTCCACGAGAATCCCAGCTTCATCGGTGCACACCGAATCCTTTCCCCATCTTCAGGCTCTCGGACCCTGGACTGTGTAGTCCAGGCACTCCCCACCCGCACCCCCCACCCCAAATTCTGCGAAATAAAATTTTCTCCATCTTATAACAGCATTGCCTGTCCTCTTGACATTTCCTCAAAATGGAAGTTGAGCGTCCCCCTCCTTGCCAGCCTTCCTTTCTGTAGTCTTAGGGGTCCCTCCTCCCCAGTCCCTTCCTCAACCCCATACTTTCTAAACACAGAGCCCCTCCCTGACCCACACCACTGTCTGACTCTTTGAATGCTGGACATCCAGGGTCCAGGTGTTAATGGTGTGACTCCATGTATCTTCACTCTGGTTAATGTCTTCCTGGAATATAGAGCATTGTTCATTCTCGTGGTCCACTGAGACTTTCAGCACTTTTTAAAAAACTGCACTTATACCTGTTCCTCCATTCCTTAGTGGTCCATCTCTTTCTCGATGGCAGGTCTCCATGTCAGCTTCCTCCAGAGTTTTCGTTCCATGGCTTAGAGCATTCTCCTAGGTTTTGTTCATAACCTATTCCTTCTTCGGAAAAGTTGGCTGTACATCAGAATTCTTAGAGCACGTTTTCCCCATTGACTCCTGTTGTTCTGGAAAAATATGCCACCAGCCTGGCTGGGAATCACCAGGGAGGAAGGTGGCCAGTCATCCTACAGAAATGTCATTGGAAAGGTCTCCTTTCCTCCATGACTAAGAGCGTCCTTCACCAGTCAAGCACACTGCTCTTCCTCCTACCCAGGACCAACTAGAATGACTCTCACTGCAACACTGAGAAATCAGTCTGGAAGGACTGCAATTCCTCTGCACCAGGAAACAGAGAGGGGAGCCCCATGCTGGGAAGGGCTGAGCCCAGACGGAGCCTGATGGGAAGAGTTGTGCTGGGAAGGGCAGAGGGAGTGGGCACGCCGGGCAAACTGCCTTGCTGGGTGCCCATTGCCGGCCTGGGCCACTTCTAGCACTCTTGGTGATTCATCAAAGACTCGCAGACCTAGGAGTTGTGAGGTCAGAGGTCATGGCCAAGGGCTCATGGAGAGGAAGTGACTGTACAGAATTAACTTCGGCTAGGGGTAGGTGGAGAATGAGAGGCCCCCAGTTCCATAGGTGAGCTGGACACAGAGCTGGAGTCTGCAGGTCTGCCTGTGGGGTACCTACTGAGCCATGAGCTGGGCAGCCACGTGATGCTGGCCAGAGAGGAGGCGTGGAGAAACCAGCTCCAGCATCCCCTGCAGGGTGGAGAGCCACCTGCCTCCAGCCACGTTCCTCCTCCCCCATCAACCCTCCAGGGAAATAAGTGACTGTGCTAATTACTGCCAATGAATGGCTTCTGGGTAAGTCAGAGTGTGGACGTTTCTCTTGCCAGGAGGACAGACAGCTCTGGGGGAGTCAGTTGGCAGCTGGGATTGGGATACCCCTGATCTAGGGGCCCAGGGAGAGAGACACCCCCGACTTGCAGTCCATAGCTGTGCCTGCAAGACACAGGCTGGGTACTGGGGATCTGGATTCCCACCAGGCATCTTTAACTAGGAATCTGGAGGTTCCCTCAAATTCAGACACTCCCCAGGCACCATGTCTCAGAAAACGGCACCACCGTGCACCCAGTTGCTCAAGCCACACGCCTGCAAGCCATCCTTGATTTAGCCTTTTCCTCCCCACCCATAACCAATTGTAAAGGAAAAACTCCTTTCCTGTACACATAGAATACTTTTGACACCAGGTGTGTGTGTTTTTCCACCACAAGCCATTCTCTAATTCTCTGTGGACACCAACTGTGTGTCCTATGATTTAACTCAATTCTGACACTAACTGGAGTTTGTGCAGACGCCACAGGTTAAAGGCTCAGTCCCACAAGACTCCCCCCATCTCAGATGCGAATCACAAGTGGTGGGTCCTCAGGTCACCTGCACTTGTCTGACGTGACTACAAATCTGGAGTTCCCAGGAATCCCCTCCTCAGGTTTGATAATTTACTATAACGACTCAACAGAACTCAGGGAAACACTTATTTACATTTACCAGTTTATTATACAATAAAGGACACAGATGGACAGCCAGGTGAAGAGGCGCATGGGGCAAAGTCTGGAAGGGTCCCGACTGCAGGAGCTTCTGTCCCCATGGATCTGGAGTGTGCCACCTGCCTTGCATGTGGATGTGTTCCCCAACCTGGATGCCTTCCAAACCCTGTACTTTAGGGATTTTTATGGAGGCTCGTCACGTGGGCACAATCCATTATTAACTCAATCTCCAGCCCCTCCCTGCTCCCCAGAAGATGGGAGATGGAGCTTAAAGTTTCAAGCTTCTAATCATGGCTTGGTCTTTCTGGTGACCAGTCCCCATCCAGGAGCCAAAGAGGCCACCAAGAATTATCTCATTAGAACAAAAGATGCTCCAATCACCCAGGAATTCCAAGGGCTTCAGTAACGGGGGTGAGGGGGGCAGAGACCAATATATATATATTTGCAGTGTAAGTGTCTGACATTAAGCTTTTGGTTGCTGGGGCATCCATTTCAAGACATCCATCTCGAATGAACACATCGCCAGCTGTGCGACACAGCTACTAGCTGACAACCAGATAAGGAGCCAGGCGGCCCCGCACATGAAGGATTAGAAAGGTTTAGAAAGCCCTGAGTGACCTAGATAACTGACCACTGGAGTGACCCCACTTTTCCCTTCCTGAACCCAAATTCCCACTCTTAGGTTTTATTAATTTATTTATTGGCCTTGCCGAGAGGCTCGCGGGATCTGTTTCCCGACCAGGGATTGAACCTGGGCCACGGTAGTGAAAGTGCTGAATCCTAACCACCAGACCACCAGGAACTACCCCAACTCTCAGCTTTTAAATTCGGCTATGAATTAGAATTTAAATTCGACAAAGAGTGAAGCCGGGAAACCCCAGCCTCCTCACTCTTGGACCCTAATAAAGGCAGAGACCCCTGTCCGTGTCCCCCATCCCCCCCACACTCGACCTCGCTGTGTGGCCCTAGGGTGTGCGGTGTGCCCTCCAGGACCTGTGAGTAATAAATCTGGTTTTCTTTCCAAAGTTTCCTGAGGGTTGTTGCTAAGGTGTGTCTTGCAATCATAATAAGAACCACAAGGGCCAGCCCAGCCACAACACGTCTTTGAAGGCCTTGCCGTGTTGTGGGGCTGGGACAAGGCCTCAGGCACCCCTCGCCACCAGCGTTACTACTGATAGGCTGAGCCCAACACAGCAATACTTCTTACTTCCCACCAATCCTTCGGCATGTCCTGGGGTCTCCAGCCCAGAACAAGCGAGTGGGAGAGCCCAGGCCTTCTCCCCCACCCCACAACCCCGGCACAGGCCCGCCAGCCCCCCTCCTGGTGGGTCCTGGGTCCCCTCCAGGCTCTTCTCCCGCAGCAACCAGAGATGTTTAACCAAACACCAACTAGGTCACTGCATCTCCCCGTTAAAAACCCTAGCGGTGCTCACTGCACTTAGGAGATCTCAAATCCTCGCGTCTCCTCCCTGCAGGTGCTGCAGCGTCCACCCGTGCTGACCTCTTCCCCTTCCTGTCCTCACTCCTGGCTCACGCCCAGCCCCCTTGGGCCTCTATTTCTTCTTTGCCCTTTGCACGTGCTGCTCCATCTAACCGGGAGGTCTTGACCGCACCTTCAGAGCAGGCACCTTCTCTTTGGCCTTAGTTTAAGTGACACCCTGTTATTCTTTTTTTAAAAAATTAACTAATTAATAAACTTGGCTGCGCCGGGTCTTAGTTGTGGCACGCAAGATCTTCGTTGGCACGTGCGGGACCTTTAGTTGTGGCATGGGAACTCTTAGTTGTGGCGTGTGGGATCTAGTTCCCAGACCAGGGATAGAACCCAGGCCCCCTGCATTGGGAGCATGTAGTCTTAGCCACGGGACTGCCAGGGAAGTCCCTCTGTTATCCTTTTTTTTTGTTTGTCTCTGATGAGGCTATTTGACAGCTCTGTGGAGACAGAAGTTAATTGGCAGAAAACTGATAGTAATGCCAATAATTCCTGCTCCTAGAAAGCAAGTCACATCCCACCAATGCTATTGATTACCCCGTGAGGATGGACAGCATTGCTGGTTGGCATTCTCATCATCCTGTGGAAGAGATGATTCCAAACGTTACATTCCTTGCTTTAGGCTACTGAGCAGTCTTGCATCCATTATTAGTAAATTGATTTCAGCATTCCTGATTTCCCATGTATATGTCTCTTTTTCAGATTCTCTTTTAAACCAGTTTTAACATCTTGATGGTTTCCTCCTTCATTAATGAGTTAAAATCTTTGATACATGCCACTTTTATATTTATTTGAAAGTCATACTTTTACCTTTTTTGAAAATTACACTTTTAACAGCTCACTGTTATACCCACAGCACGTAGCAGCTCCCACTTTTGCTGAGTCAACTGATTACTTAATTAAATGAAACAGTATGCAACTTTTTTCCTAACTGATAAAACAGGCTATGGATTCTATTTTTACCCTTTTATATTACTGGAATCATGCTACTACATTATTTTAATCTGTTTTCTAAATATAATATATTTTGGTATCTTCCCATGCCAGTAAACTATCTTCATAACATGAAAATTAACACTGGACATTCATTCTTTTTACTACTGTACAGAATGCTTCATTAAACAATCTTATTCAGAAATGTTTGAAAAACATCTCTGATTATTTCCACAAGTTATATTCCTAATAGAGATATTGCTAGGTCAAAGGTTATAAACTTATATACAGCTTTTAGCATGTATTATCAAACTACTGTCTATTCTAAAATTGTATAGTGATTTATTTTCCTTTCCTTTCCTTACCATAGAAAGATGAAATGCAAATATTTTTCCCTCATATGCTGGCAGAGTTTCAAGATCCCATGTTTCTTGCCCTCGAGGAAAAGAGAACTAGTTTTCCAGGTGTTAATGACTCGGTCACAAGACCTAGCTTGCCCTCAGGTCTGCTGGGAAAGACAAGAGGAGACAGGAAATGCTTCAGTGAGGAACAGAAAAGGGGAAGGAATTCCCCCAGTCTAAATGAAGGGAAAGACCAGCAAAGTTCCGTGTGAGGGCGCAGCTCAAAGGCTCAGGAGCCCCAAGGAGCCCAGGCTTCACCAGGAGACCCCAGCCATCAGGTGCCAGGGCCTGGGAGTGCCCAGAGAGGACCCACCTGATCAGAATTTACTCCTCACCTATGCCTGCCCTGAACTGGGCTGCGCTGCCAACCTCCACTTGTGCCACACCTGCCACCTCCATGCTTCCCTAGCAAAGCAGATATCCAGCCAGGACGCTCTGAGGGGGCCCAAATGAATGTCGCCTACAGACTGTAAATAGCTGCTTCCTCAAGCCCCCGACTGCCCCTTAATGCCGCTGCTCCAGCCCTCCTCTAGACCCCCAAAGGGAGTAATTAAAGGGTTAATGCTGGGGACTTCCCTGGCGGTCCAGTGGTTAAGACAGTGCTTCCAATGCAGGGGGTATGGGTTTGATCCCTGGTTGGGGAACTAAGACCCCACATGCCACTCAGCATGGCCAAAAAATGAAAAAAAAAAGGGGGGGGGTGTTAATGCCTGTTGAGACAGGGGACCTCCAAGGGTCTCCAGCCAGCCTTTTCTGATTGTTTCCTGCCAGTAAAGAACTGGTTGTTCAATATTTTTTATGTTGCCCCTGCACCTGTCCTGGGGATGGGGAGGGGGTCAGTGGGACCAGTGCAGGAACTGACCTGAACAAGCCCCAGACTCCCTGAGCTGAGACAGTGGTTACTGTCATCTTCATTTCTCCTGCTTTCTCTCCCAACCTGATTAATCCTCTGAGTCCTTCCCAACTTTGCTTCCCATGGGACCAGTCTCTCTCTCACAGCTGTCCTAGGCCCACAGTTCACAGGGCAGCCCACACTGCTAAGGGCTGACACTGCTCCAGAATCATTTGCACCTCAGTTGCAACTTCTGGCACTCAACACATGAACTCACTTCAGCCTCCTTATCCTGCCCAAAGCACCGTCTTCCCCACCATACCTAGGAGGAAATGAGCTCAGAGAGGGGAGGAGCTCACCCCAATTCACGTGACTGGGAAGTAGGAAGGCCAGGAGTCAAACACCCCAGGGCCATTTTAAGACCTTGATAAGCCTGGAACATTTGTAACCTTTGTAGCCTCCACCACATGGCATCAAACATGTGAACGTGCACCTCCCTCTACCAAGTAAATGCAATGACCCTGTTACTATATGCGTTCAGTCGCAGTTGGCAAGTGAACACAGTGATATGTTGGAGACATTTAATAAACATCTATTCGTTTTGATTTGGCAGCTCCCTTTTCGGATTTGAGAGTAAGAATTATTTTTCAAGACGCAGACAGTTTTGTAAGCCCCACCGTGCTGTAATACTGAAAGGCTCCAACAGGCTGCAACCTTGGTCTTCTCACGCATGCCCAGCTCCCCCGGCGCCCCCCGCGCCCCCGACGCCCCCCACGCCCCCCGTGCCCCCCGCAGCATAATCCCCATTTCACGCACAAGAAAACCACATACAGGATTCCTCTGGGTGCAAATAGCAGAGGACTGTGACTCACACTGGCTGAGGCAAAATAACGACTATTACTGTGAGTCTACTATTCCCGGAAACACCTGCCCGGGAGGACAAAAGGTGCAAATAACTTTACTCCTTGACTTCAGAAAAATCCATCAAAAATGGCACCACTTTTTAAAAGGTAACATCAAACAACTGTTGAAGCTCCAAGACTCTGAAACCCTCACCTCGCTGAGACGACAAACCCTAAACTACTGTGACCAACAACCTTAAACTATATAACATGATTCTTACCCAATCCTCATTAAGGTCCACCTTAAACCAGACCCCCAAACCTCACTATCTCAACTTTGCCCTTCCCACCTCCTCTCCACTAAGGACTCGTTCAAGATGCTGCTCTCCCTGAACAAGGGAAGCAACAAACTCAGTTCTGTCTTTGCAACAGCCTGCTTGGATAGTACTTTCAAGGAGCCAGCATTTGACGAGGGAAACAGGACCAACACGGTGGGCCGAGCCCAACTGGGCCAGATGCCGCGCTGGAGTAAATCTCCCTGGAGGGGTGGGCACTACCTGCCAAAGAGAAAGAAAGGGAACAGATGTCTGGGAGCCAAACAACAGTGTCTACTGCAGTAACACATGCCCAGCCGGGTTAAATGCCTTGCCCAAGGCCACGCAGACTGTTGGCATATGAGCTGGGAGGAGAACGCAGGCCTTCTGGCCAGCAGGCCATTGCCCTCGTCCACACCCACGCTGGAAGCCTGGGAAGCCTCCTTCCCTGATCTCCCGGGTGCTACTGCCTCAGGGTGACCCAGGAGGAAGCTCCTGTTCCTCGTCCCTCCGCACGAATCCGCACTAGTCCAGGAAAATATAAGCTAATTGCCCACTGATTAATTAATGACCTAGAACTGCTCTGGAACCTCAGCAGAGCGATCTCCGGCCTCAGAGGCTGCCGGGTGTGGGTTTTGGAACGAGGGCGGCCGCGTTGGGGGCGGCCCTTCCGCGCCCCAAGACCCCTGCTAGCGTCCCCCGGGCCTGGACACGCCCGAAATAGAAGGAAAAGCGTCTTCATGGTCCAGGAGCCTAGCAGGTGCCGCGGACCTCAGGGGTCTTCGACTCCGACCCCGGCTGCCTATCAGACTGTGTCTGTCGCCCCCAAGTGGCCGTGTGGGGGACTCAAGCCGGAGTTTGCTGCTCCCCACCTGAGCCCTGTTCCTCCTCCTGCCTTTGTTTCCCAGTGCCTTGGAAGAAGTAAAATACGAACCATCAGAAATGAGAGGAGAAGGCTTCCCTCGTGGCTCAGTGGTTAAGAATCCGCCTCATTGTAGGGGAGATGGGTTCAAGCCCTGGTCCCGGAAGAACCCACATTCTGCGGAGCAACTAAGCCAGTGCGCCACAACTACTGAGCCTGCGCTCTAGAGCCGGCAAGTCACAATTACTGAAGCCCGCAAGCCACAAGCCACTGCAATGAGAAGCCCGCACACCGCAACGAAGAGTAGCCCCCGCTCACCACAACTGGAGAAAGCCCACACGCAGCAATGGAGACCCAGTGCAGCCAAAAATAATAAATAAATAAAATAATTTTTTTTTAAAATGAGGAGACAGTGTGTTCAGGAGTTTTGCAAGCTGGATGTTCAATACATTTTTTACCTTTTAAAAGTCATTGTTGGGGACTTCCCTGGTGGTCAAGACCCCGCGCTCCCAAAGCAGGGGGCCAGGGTTCGATCCCTGGTCAGGGAACTAGATCCTGCATGCCGCAACTAAAGATCCTGCATGCTGCAACTAAGACCCAGTGCAGCCAAATAAATATATATTTTTTAAAAAGACATCGTTAGAAGTTGTATTATATAAACCTACAATTAAATTATATTTTAAAATGTAGCAAATAATCAAAATTCATCACTCTCTATTTATTTTATGATTATCTATGTTCTTAAGGTTTTTGTGTCTATTATATCCATATGGTGGAAATAGCATACAATGATGTGCTACTGTACATTTATTTCTGACTCCACATTCAGTGACCCTGTTGGTAACTTGACATCATCCATAATGGGAGTATTTACACCATAGAAATTGGCAAACTCTAGAAATCAGTCCCCACCCCCCCCAACCCCCAACTCCCACCAGGGTCAAACATTCACCAGCACACCATTTGAGTCAGACAATGGTGGGGTGCACAGAGAACAAGGCCCATGTCTTTTGGGGGGCCAGCACAGGAACATAATCAGTTTTCTCTTTATCAAGGCCCAGCACAGGTCCTGACCATGGTGCTCAATGAATGAGGAAGGGAGGGAGGGAGAAAATTATGTGCTAAACTGGGCTCTCTGTAAATTTTCTTAAGATCAGCTTACCTAACCTTGATTGTGCGTCTTACCTGACCTTTCCCCGGTTGACCTAACAGCCCTCACTGCACGGTGTGCAAGGCCTTGAATGCCAACAATTGAAATAGTTTCCCTGGTGAAGGTCAGCCAAGGAAGGATTTTGAGTTGGGGATGATATAATTCAAATTTTGCTTTAGGATGAGAATCAGGCCTGTGTGCAGGACAGGTTGAAAAGAGGAAGGAACAGAAACCAGGAGACCAGACTGTTTATTCAAGACTTGGCTCAGCACTCAGGACCTGTGTAGGGGCAAGGCTGTGGAGAGGAATGTAAATCACAATCCATGGCCCCAGGGAGTTCAAACTTATGGTGCAAGAGATAGTAAACTGACGATTACTATGAGTGTGATAAGTGCGTTGAAAAAGGCAGTTCAAAGTGCCAAAGGGTGACATTCTTTCTGGAGGAGGCAAAGAAGCTGTGACCCAGCCCTGACAAGTAGGGCTTGTAGGCAGAGGGAAGTTATCAAAAGAAGGGAGAGGGGTTGGTCCCAGGCTGAGAGGACTGCCCAGGCAAAGGTCTGGGTTTGTAGAGGGCCTTGGAGATTTGGCTGGAACAGGAGGGCTAAGAGGAGGGTGATGGGAGATGGATCTGGAAAAGCACTGGTGTTCTCACTGCTGAGGCTGAGCAGG
>NW_006780388.1:2102965-2104029 GCF_000442215.2 Lipotes vexillifer
GGGGCAAAGAGCAAGTCCTGACAGAATGGGATGGGGGATGCTCTGTGTATTCTCCTGTTGTGAGCTCCGTGTCTGCAGCAACATGACTTTTCAGCCACATCTCCTATCTTCCTTCTGTGATCCAGCCAGGAAGGAATACTGATTCCCAGTATGGCTAAAGGCTCCTGACTCCATACCTGGCCCACGCTGCTCTTATGACCAAAGTTCTCTTCAAACACACATATTCCCTCCATCTATCTATCTCTCTGTCTCTCTCACACACACACACACTCCATTTTGGAAATTTTATACAACTTTTATCATCTAGCTGGATGGCTTGATTCAAAGTCAGTCCCCTGAGATTCTTTTTTTAAAAAAAATTTTGGACAAACTCAAAAAATAAAACTGCCTTTGAACAGCTTTATGTTTGATACATTAAAATTTTCAATTTTTTCGATGTTTGCATTTTGTTTCTGTATTCTGGGGCTATAAATATATTCTATATTTTCTTCCAATATGTTTCTATAAACATATCATCACATTTTTATGAATGACATGAAGTACAGATATACTAGTTTCCAAATATATTAGCTAATTTTTTTCAAGGATGCTGACTGAATAACCTTTTCATTCCCCACTGATTTGAAGTGACATCGACATAAGATACATTTATGTATATGTGTTAGGGTAAAATTCATTCACATATCTGTTAAGTTTTAACCAGGGAAGCAGAACCTCCATGAGCAATATAAAATAAGGAATTAATTGTAGAGATCACGTTTTACATGATTGTGGGGGTAAGGGGGAAAGCCTATGGAAGGCTGGCTGCCTCTTCATCTACAACTGCTAAAGTCAGAGAAATCAGAAAATCAGAAAAAGAGTTAAGGGGGAAGCAAGGGAGAGCGAGGACAAACTGGAACCACATCTGTCTCTGTCTGCCTCAACCCTTGATAACATAATGACTTGCAGAAGGAGCTGGTGCCCTTCACCTTGAATCTGCAAATGTGCCTGGCTCAGGACACTGAGAAGCTAGTGGAAGAGACTTGGTGAGAGCTGCAGGAGCCATGGACCTGCTGCTGACCAAA
>NW_006780388.1:2104039-2113262 GCF_000442215.2 Lipotes vexillifer
GACCATGTGCATGAGCTAGTGAGGACTCATCCCTGCACTGACCTCAGAGCTTCATTGCTGCTGCTTCATTTAAACCTTCCTGATCACACACGGATTTCTTTTCAAGCCATACCAACATGGAAGGGAATTCTGGGGAACATAGTTCCCAATATATATATATATATATCAAGAAGATATAACAATTATAAATATATATGCACCCAATATTGGAGCACTTATATATATAAAATAAATATTAGCAGAACTAAAAGGAGAAATAGACAGTGATACAGTTATAGTAGAGGACTTCAATATCCTACTTTCAACAACTGATAGATCATTCAGACAGAAAAACAATAAGGAAATAGTGGACTTGAATAACACTATAGACCAATGGACCTAGCAGACATATACAGAACATTCCATCCAAAACCAGAAGAAGACATTCTTTACAAGGCACATGGAACATTCTTCAGGAGAGATTATACATTAGGTCACAAAACAAGTCTTAACAAATTTAATAAGATTGAAGTCATATCAAGTATCTTACCTAACCACAATGGTATGAAATTAGAAATCAAAAATAGGAGAAGGCTTCCCTGGTGGCGCAGTGGTTGAGACTCTGCCTGCTAATGCAGAGGGTTCGAGCCCTGGTCTGGGAAGGTCCCACATGCCGTGGAGCAACTAGGCCCGTGAGCCACATCTACTGAGCCTGCGCGTCTGGAGCTTGTGCTCCGCAACAAGAGAGGCCATGACAGTGAGAGGCCCGCGCACCGCAATGAAGAGTGGCCCCCGCTCGCTGCAGCTAGAGAAAGCCCTCACACAGAAACAAAGACCCAACACAGCCAAAAATAAATAAATAAAGTTAAAAGTCCAGTTCCTTCCTAACTCTACTAAAAAAAAAATAGGAGAAAAATTTATAAATATGTGGAAATTAAATGATATACACCTGTACAACCAACCAATAGGTCAAAGAAGAAATCAAGAGGGAAATAAAAAACTATCTTGAGACAAACACAACATACCAAAACTTATGGGATTCATCAAAAACAATCCTAAGAGGAAAGTTGAGAGTGATAAACACCTACATTAAGAAAAAAGAAAGATCTCAAATAAACAATCTAACTTTACACCTCAGGGAATCAGAAAAAAGAAGGAAAAATAAGTCTAAAGTTAGCAGATGTAAGGAAATAAAGATTAGAGATAAATTTCAAAGACACTAGAAAGACAATTAAAAAGATCAACAAAACTAATAGTTGGGGTTTTTTAAAAAGATAAAACTGACAAATCTTTAGCTAGACTAACAAAGAAAATAAGGGAGGAGACATTGCAACTGATACTACAGAAATACAAAGCATCATAAGAGACTGCTATGAACAACTATATGCCAACAAATTGTATATAACCTATAAGAAGTGGATAAAATCCTAGAAACATGCAACCTATCAAGACTGAATCATAAAGAAATAGAAAATCTAAATGGACTAATTTCAAGTAAGGTAGTTGAAGCAGTAACCAAAGACCTACCAACAAAGAAAAGCCCAAGACCAGAAGCCTTCATGGGTGAATTCTACCAAACATTTAAAGAAGAACTAGCTACCACTCCTTCTGTCATGGAAGGATGGTGTGTGAAAAATGTAAAAAGAAACTTGGTACTGTTATCACTCTAGATACATGGAAAGATGGTGCAAGGAATATCATAGGAACTGGTGGAAGAGAGCTGGACAAAAATAAAGCTTTGACCTAAAAAAAAAAAGCAAGACTTGATCCACATGGAAAGAATAGGTCCTCCACTTGCAGAATTTGTAAAAGTTCTGTGCACCAACTGGGTTCTCATTATTGCCAGTGCTGTGTCTACAAAAAGGGCTTCTGCACTGTGTGGGGAAAAAAATTTGGATACCAAAAACTACAAGCAAACGTCTGTCTAGATGTATTGAGGTTTCTGGCTTTCCATATGATTTACCTTTTGCTTTGAATTTTCAAGGCATAACATAGATGTTCAGGTTACAAAATATGTCTTAAAACAATTAGGTTTAAATCAGGGAAGTTGATTGGTATTCATTTTTCTGTTTTCAAGCAGTTCTGAACTGCAACAGTGTAACTAGTTTTCTGTCTTAAGTTGCTTTTTTCCCTTACAAACATCTTATTGAACTGGAATAAGTGGCAAATGTAATGAAAAATGATTTTCCCAGTTCTATATGTACTTTTTATTTATCATTATTTATATATTATTTTTATCCTTTCTCTCTACTTTATTTGTAGATATTGCAAAAGTGTGAAGGAGATTATTGATATTTGGCTCTGAACTTGGCATCCAGACATGTAATTCTTTCCTCATTCCCTGTTGGTTGCATAGTTCTCAAAATCAGCAGCCCCTTAATTAATTGCAGCTTCATAGGGAATTTAAATACCTGAGACCTTTATTACTAAATTGTTCCTTAAGCAATTAGCCCAGACCCAAATCAAACACAAGCTGTAGTTATGATATTTTTTATTTGTTCTTGAAGCCAAAGTGCCATTGTCTTTCATATGAGAATGAGAACACAAGGGATACCCTGTATATGTCCACCTGAATACACTGGATTTCAGAAAAATACATATTCCATACATTACCTTGAATTCAAACTGTCATGAAAGCCAGGATAACTATGTGCACCCATGATGATATGCAATGAATGAATCACCACTCTTAGGGAAAGTGCTTTGATGCAGAAACCAAATGGTTTTTTTTTACCTCCTCTACTTCCCCCTCCCCTGCTAAAAATAAATAGAATTTAATTAATTAATTAATTAATTAATTAATTAAAGAAGAACTAATGCCAATATTTCTCAACTTTCCAAACAATTGAAGAGGAGGGAACACTTCCAAACTCATTTTATAAGGTCAGCATTACCCTCATACCAAAGCCAGATAAAGACAGTATAAAAAATGAAAATTATAGGCCAATATCTCTGATGAACATAAATGCAAAAACCCTCAACAAAATGAGAGAAAACTGAATTAAACAGCACATTAAAAGGATCATTCGGGCTTCCCTGGTGGCGCAGTGGTTAAGAATCTGCCTGCCAATGCAGGCGACACAGGTTCAAGCCCTGGTCCAGGAAGATCCCACATGCTGCAGAGCAACTAAGCCCGTGCTCTACAACTACTGAGCCTGCGCTCTAGAGCCCGTGAGCCACAACTGCTGAGCCCGCGTGCCACAACTACTGAAGCCCGTGCACCCTAGAGCCCATGCTCTGCAACAAGAGAAGCCACCTCAATGAGAAGTACTGCAATGAAGAGTAGCCCCCGCTCTCTGCAACTAGAGAAAGCCCACGTACAGCAATGAAGACCCGACACAGCCATAAATAAATAAATAAATAAATAAGTTCACTATTAAAAAAAAAAAGGATCATGCACCACAGCCAAGTGAAATTTATCCATGGGAATGAAAGGAAAATTAAACATATGCAAATCAATAAATGTGATATACTACACTAACAGATTGAAGAATAAGAATTATATGATCATCTCAGTAAATTCCAAAAAAGCATTGACAAAATTCAACATCCTTTTTGTGATAAAAACTCTCAACAAATGAGGTATAGAAGGAATGTACCCCAACATAATAAAGGCCATATATGACAAGCCCACAGCTAACATCATATTCAACAGTGAAAAGCTGAAAGCTGTTCCTCTAGATCAGGAACAAGACAAGGATGCCTACCTTCACCACTTTTTTTTTTTTTTTTTTTTTGGAGTAAAATTGCTTTACAATGTTGTGTTAGTTTCTGCTGTACAATGAAGTGAATCAGCTATATGTATACCTATATCCCCTCCCTCTTGGACCTCCCTCCCACCTCCCCCATCCCACCCATCTAGGTCATCACAGAGCACTGAGCTGAGCTCCCTGTGCTATACAGCAGGTTCCCTCTAGCTATTTATTTTACACATGGTAGTGTATTTATGTCAAACCTAATCTCCCAATTCATCCCACCCTCCCTTTCCCCTGCTGTGTCCACGTGTCTATTCTCTATGTCTATGTCTCTATTCCTGCCCTACAAATAGGTTCATTTGTACCATTTTTCTAGATTCCACATATATGTGTTAATATATGATACTTGTTTTTCTCTTTCTAGGTTACTTCACTCTGTATGACACCACTTCTATTCAATATAGTGCTAGAAATCCTAGCCAGAGCAATTAGACAAGAAAAAGAAGTAAAAGGCATACAAATCAGGAAAGAAGTTAAATTCTCCCTGTTTGTAAATGACATAGTCTTACATATAGAAAACTCTAAAGAGTTTGCCAAAAATATGTTAGAACTAATAAATGAATTCAGCAAAGTTGCAGGATACAAAATCAACATGCAAAATTCATTTGCATTTCTATACACTGACAATGAGTTATCTGAAAAAAGAAATTAAGAAACTATCCCATTTATAATAGCATCAAAAAGAATAAAGTTCTAAGGAATATACTTAACGAAGAACATGAAAGGTCTGTACATTGAAAACTATAAGACAGTGATGAAGGAAACTGAAAAAGGACATAAGTAAATGGAAAGATATGTCTTTATGGATTGGAAGACAATATTTTAAAAATATCCACACTACACAAAGGGACCTACACATTCAATTCAATCTCTATCATAATTCTAATGGCATTTTTCACAGAAATAGAAAAGGTAATTCTAAAATTCATATGAAATCACAAAAGACCTTGAATATCCAAAGGATTCTTGAGAAAGAAGAACAAAGCTTAAGGTATCACACTCCTTGATTTCAAACTATATTACAAAGCTATTAGTAATCAAAACAGTATGGTACTGGCATAAAAACAGACACATAGACCAATGGAACAGAACAGAGAACCCAAAAATAAACTCACACACATACAGTCAATTAATCTTTGACAAGGGCGCCAAGAATACACAATGGGAAAAAAATAGTTTCTTCAATAAATGATGTTGGGAAAATCAGACCCTTACACCATACACAAAAATTAACTCAAAATGGATTAAAGACTTAAACGTAAAACCTGAAACCACAAAACTCCTAGAAGAAAACATAGGAGAAAACCTCCCTGACATTGGTTTTGGCAATGATTTTTTGGATTTGACACCAAAAGCACAGACCACAAAAGGAAAAATAAAAAACTGGGACTATGCAAACTGAAAAGCTTCTGCACAGCAAAGGAAACAATCAACAAAATGAAAAGGCCAGCTACTGAATGGGAGAAAATATTTGCAAAGCATATATATACTAAGAGGATAATATCCAAAGTGTGTAAGGAACTCACACAACTCAATAGCAAAAAAATAAATAAATAACCCAATTTAAAAATGGGCAAAGGACCCGAGTTGATATTTTTCCAAAGAAGACATACGATATCCAACAGGTATGTGAAAAGATGCTTGACATCACTAATCATTAGGAAAATGCAAATCAAAACCACAATGAAAAGAAAAAAAAAACCACAATGAGATATCACCTCACACCTGTTAGGATGGCCAACAGGTCATCCTTTTTTTTTTTTTTGGCCTTGCTGCACTGCTTATGTGATCTTAGTTCCTTGACCAGGGATCGAACCTGGGTCCATGGCAGTGAAAGCACTGAGTCCCCAAGGATGGCTAATATTAAAAAGACAAGAGCTAACAGGTGTTGGGGAGGATATGGAGAAAAGTGAACCCTTGTACATTGTTGGTGGGATGTAAATTGATACAGACATTATGGAAAACAGTATGGAGGTTTTTCAGAAAATTAAAAATAGTACTACCATATGATCCAGGAATTCCACTTCTGGGTAGATATCCAAAGGAAGTAAAATCAGTATTTCAAAGATATATGCACTTCCATGTTAATTGCAGCATTATTCACAATAGTCAAGATATGGAAACAACTCAAGTGTCCATCAATGGATGAATGGATAAAGAAAATGTGGTATAAATATACAATGGAATATTATTCAGCCATTAAAAAGAAGGAAATCCTGCCATTTGGGACAACATGGATGAACCTGGAGGACATTATGCTAAGTGAAATAAGCCAGACACACTATGAACACAAATACTGTATAATCTCACTTACATGTGGAATATAAAAAAGTCAAACTCAGGGGCTTCCCTGGTGGCGCAGTGGTTGAGAGTCCGCCTGCCGATGCAGGGGACGCGGGTTTGTGCCCTGGTCCGGAAAGACCCCACATGCCGCGGAGCGGCTGGGCCCGTGAGCCATGGCCGCTGAGCCTGCGCGTCCGGAGCTTGTGCTCCTCAGCGGAAGAGGCCACAGCAGTGAGAGGCTTTCCTTCTGCAAAAAAAAAAAAAAAAAAGTCAAACTCAGAGAAGCAGAGTATGGTGGTGGTTGCCAGGGGCTGGGAGGTGAGGGAAATGAGGAGATGTTGGCCAAAGGGTACAAATTTCTGGTTATAAGATGAATAAACTCTAGGGATCAAATGTACAGCATGGTAACTATAGCTACTAATATTGTATACTTGAAATTTGCTAAAAGATTAGATATTAAGTGTTCTCAACACACACACACACACAAAATGGTAACTACAGGAGGTGATGGATGTGTTAATTAGCTTGATTGTGGTAACCATTTCACAACGTTTACATATATCAAATCATCACATTGTACATGTTAACTATATAGAAATTTTATTTGTTAATTATACTTCCATAAAACTGGATGAGTCAATAAATAAATATTGTCAGGGAGAAAGAAGGGAGAAACAAACCAGATGGTCTGACAAAGGTGAATCTGTTTTGCACATTTTGAGAGGTAAATTAATTAGCAGAGCAGTAAGTCTATTCACTCTGTCCCTGAGTAGGTCTACTTGAGGTATCAGAGAAAATAATTTCAGTTGTTTCTGGATTCTGAGAAAACCTGAGAGTCGTGAGCTAGAGCATAGGTGATGGGACACACCTGTGTGACGTCTGTCATTGTCCTTCCATCAGCATCTTCTTGGTTCATCCAGGTGTGCACCATTTCCCTCATCAGAATTTCTCCACAACCCCCTCAAAACAAGCTCTGACAGCACCATTTTTGACCATGAGGCTTTTTTTTGCCTGGTGTGATTAGCTGGATCCCAGTTCAGAATAACGGTTTTGTGGCAATATTTAAGACTCTGAATCAAACAGTGGAGAGGGCAGAATGATCTGAAAACAATCACAAGTATTGTGAGAACATACCTTGCATTCAGTTTTTTAGTCAACTGAGGCCTAATTAGGAGAATAAGTGTCAAGGATCAGACTGGTCAACTCTCATTTATCAGGTGGCATTTAAAAATTGATGGACTGTTTTATCTCTTATCTGGGTCAGAGTCAGAGGTAAGTTACAGGTACCCCATTTAAAAATATTTTTTAGCCAGGGTGGAAATTCTTGTACAAAACAGTGAAATCCAGAGTGTTAGGTGTCTTCTGAGAAGTCAACACATCATACTCCTAATAAGATATCAGTTACTGGGAGTTTGGTTTGATCACATGGGATGTCCCAATAACAAATGTAAAAAGTGGAAATTATTAACTTTTCAGTCTACTTAAAGCTAATATTATACCAATCCATATAAAATGTAGGAAACTTGCAATTATATAGGCCATTTACCTCATCCTGTACTTTATACTATAGTTGTCATATGTATTATATCTACATATATTACAGACCCCACAATATACTTTTTGCTTTAAACATTCATGTGTTTTAAAGAAATTGAGAAGAAAAAGAGTATTTTATATTTATATACATATTTTCAGTGCTCCTAGTCCTTTCTGAAGATCTTTAATTTCACCTGGGATCATTTACCTCTAGCCTGAAAACTTCCTTTAGCTTCTCTTATAGTACAGACCTACTGGCAATAAATTCTCTTAGTTTTCATTTATCTGAAATTGTCTATTTCCCCTCCATTCTGGAAGAATATTTTCATTGGATGTAGAATTATGGGTTGACAGATATTACTATCATTGCCATTATTCCAGCACTTTAAAGTTGTTCCATTGTTTTTTGGCCTCCATTATTTATGATGAGTCAGCAAATTGCACAAGCTTGAACTGAAAGGGACAGTTCTTTAAATTCCCAACTTTCTACAGACAAGCAGGTTGGCAGAGAAAGCTATTCAGTTACAGAAATGAACAATGTTTTATGGGAAAGCATGGATGATTCAGAAGCCAAAGCCAAAAGCCCAAGGGCAGAGCTAAGAGTCATGAAGAACTACTCCCAGGGCCTCTGTACAACACACACTCCCTGCTCCTGGAGCAGAAGGGAGCAGCACGTGTTCTTAGCGAGATTTCAGAAATGCTATGGACCAGTGCTTGCTATGTGTGGGGTTATCTATTGTGGTTATCCTGTCCCTTCCTCACCCTTGCATGTTGGGTGAGCAGGGTGAACTCCTTAGTTCACAGTTCTTCAGATCATGAGGAACTATGCCCAAGAAGCCTCGTCTGCACCTAAATCTGATTTAGTTGACCAGATCTTGGACCTCAAGTCTGGCTGATACCATAAGAGGATGAGACTTTGGGTGGGCGGTACTACGTTTGTTCCCTTTCTTAATTTTTTCCCCTGAAGTTAATAATTGCCTTTGTACCTACCCAAACTTTCCAAATCTCCACTAGGTCAATCCCATTAGGGAACATATCAGTTCCTTTTTTTTTTTTTTTTTTCTCTTTTTCATCCCTCCTTGATATACCCATTTTCCCTTCTCTGGGATAGTTGCTCTCTAAGCACCACTGTCATCCTGGGATGTCCCTTTAACTGTCATCCTTGGAATTCCATTTGCCTTTCTCCTGGTTTGGATTCCCTGCCCTGGGTCTCACATCTTCCTCTTTCTTGATTTACATCTTGTTTTGGTGTAGCACATCCTCCAGTTGTTTCATCTGATTGGAAAGACAGCTCAGTGGCAGAGTGCATCATGATGACAGTGTGACATTGTCAGCATTCCTGTCTCTTTTGTCACAGTGTTCCAGTGAAGGCTGCTCTCTTTGTTTGGGGCACAGCTGCCATTCTGGAATCTCCCTTCACCAGCATACTGCAGATTCCCTTCTCTCTTCTGAGTTTGATCTCTGTTTTCCACAGCCCATATTTCCTACTTTCTTGGTTTATTCCTTCTTTAGTCAGAGAACATCTTCCCCCCGTGGCTTCCCAAAAATCATGCCTGGGGGGTAAATTTTCTGAGAAATTCCATGTTTGAAAATGTCTTTATTTCACTCTCACACTGGAGTCAGTGTCATAGCTATTGCTTCTTTTTTTTGGGGGGGGGGGGACACGGGCC
>NW_006780388.1:2113320-2116429 GCF_000442215.2 Lipotes vexillifer
TTTTTTTTGGGGGGGGGGGTACACGGGCCTCTCACTGCTGTGGCCTCTCCCATTGCAGAGCACAGGCTCCGGATGCGCAGGCTCAGCGGCCAAGGCTCATGGACCCAGCCGCTCCGCAGCATGTGGGATCCTCCCAGACCAGGACACAAACCCGTGTTCCCTGCCTCGGCAGGCAGACTCTCAACCACTGCGCCACCAGGGAAGCCCACTATTGCTTCTTGATGACAAGTTTCCTTCCCTCCTCCTTTCTGCTAACAACCTCTGTCCTGTGGTCACATAGTGGCCATGCGACCAGCCTGGGCTACTTGTGGGACAGTTAATGTCCTTCCCTAGGATTGCTCACACTGAGTGAGGCAGAGGAGGAGCTGTAGCCCACTTAGCTGGCATTCCTTGAGGAAGAGACTCCAGTGTGCCTGGCTCCAGGAGTCACCTTGGAGACTGAAGAATGCATCACCACCAGAGAGTGGCTAAGATGGAAGGCCATCTGCACCACCCTGGGTCCTGAAGCTCTTCCTTCAACTGGAGCATCACAGGAAGGTCCCATGAACTGGGTCCCATGAACCAGGACCAAAGGTCCCATGAATACCTGTTGTGTTCCGTGAGTCTCAGTTGGAGATTAATCCTTTGTCAGTTGCTTCATTTTCAAAAATTTTCTCCCATTCTGAGGGTTGTCTTTTTGTCTTGTTTATGGTTTCCTCTGCTGTGCAAAAGCTTTTAAGTTTCATTAGGTCCCATTTGTTTATTTTTGTTTTTATTTCCATTTCTCTAGGAGGTGGGTCAAAAAGGATCTTGCTGTGATTTATGTCATAGAGTGTTCTGCCTATGTTTTCCTCTAAGAGTTTGATAGTGTCTGGCCTTACATTTAGGTCTTTAATCCATTTTGAGTTTATTTTTGTGTATGGTGTTAGGGAGTGTTCTAATTTCATTCTTTTACATGTAGCTGTCCAGTTTTCCCAGCACCACTTATTGAAGAGGCTGTCTTTTCTCTGTTGTATATTCTTGCCTGCTTTATCAAAGATAAGGTGACCATATGTGCATAGGTTTATCTCTGGGCTTTCTATCCTGTTCCATTGATCTATATTTCTGTTTTTGTGTCAGTACCATACTGTTTTGATTACTGTAGCTTTGTAGTATAGTCTGAAGTCAGGGAGCCTGATTTCTCCAGCTCCGTTTCTTCTTTCTCAAGATTGCTTTGGCTATTCGGAGTCTTTTTTGCTTCCATAAAAACTGTAAACTTTTTTGTTCTAGTTCTGCTGTCACCTGCTTTTGAGAGAAATCCACATGACTGCAGAAGCCCTCCTAGATGATCATTCCTGAACATTCTGCAAGCTTTTCTTTTGGATGGTCACTCCTGAACATTCTGCAAGCTTTCCTTTTTAAATTTCAAAACAACAGCTTTTCTGCTGTTGTTTTGAAATTTAATTTTTTTCAGTCATTACATTTTCTAAAAATCTTTATACACATTCTTTTAAAATTTCCCCTTATATTATGAGCATTTTCCACATCAACCCACTCTCCATGGAAATGCCAACAAATTTTTGTTTTTGTTTTGTTTGTTTCTGCAATTATAAATAACCTGGCCACTGACATCTTCATGCTTTTTCTGTATTTAGGATTTTCCTCTTAGAATAGATTTCCAATGATGAATTCACTGAGTCAAAGGGAATAACTATTTAAAAAGACTGACAGACCAATTTATGAAAGGGTTGTGCCAGTTACATGCCCACCAGCTGGGGCATTTCCCCACATCCTTGACTAATAGCACTCCAAGGTCAAGCTAACTCCACACAGGAAAACAGTATCTCCTTGCTGTGGCTTTGATTTGCATTTCTTTAATCACTGAGGCTGAACATTTCTCAAAAAGTCTATAAGCCAAATTGGTTTCCTCTTCCCAGACTTGTCTGTGTCCTTTGTTCTTTTCATCTTTAGGGGCTCAGGGTTTTTCTGATCAATTTCTTAAGCACTCTGGACAATAATGTTGTCATCATTTGGCCACATTTCCTGCAAATATTTTTCCTATTGTTTGCCATTTTATTTTGAAGCCAACTTTGTATTTTTTTAGTTTATGGGCCACATCTCTTTTCTTTTGTGTTGTCTACTGTGACTTCTAACATTAGAAAACGTGCCCCCTTCCAGAGTTGATAGATATCCACTTTTTTTTTTTTTTTTTTTTTTTAAGGAGAAACTGATAAAACATATTTATGTCTCTGAATCCCTCTGGATTCCAATCCTCCTCACCTGTTTGGTAGCAGGAGTGAGGAAGGGACCTAGCTTCCTGCTCACCCTGCCCCCCTACCCCCAGCTCCCTGCTCAGTTGGGGGTCTACAGGCTCCGGGCCAACGGGTGTCCAGGAGACATGGGTGCTCTTTCTCTAGTCACTGGAGTCATCAGGAGCCCAACCTTCCCCGGTGTCCCCACTTTCTGATCACCTCTCGACTTTTGTTCCTTGCTTGATTTCAAGGCACAGCCTTCTTAGAATTGGCTTTTAAAAACAAAGGCAGAGAAAACCGAGAAGCACCTGAGAGTAAGTGGTCGGCCCAAAAGAATATGAAAGGCCTCTGAGATCCCGGGAATTAATCATCAGGTGCCTGGAGAAATGTGGTTACCCTGACATTTTGAAACACTTTCCAAAGTTTATGATTAGACATTTTCGATTTAATTCTGTCTTGTCGTCTCCTCCACACCGTTCACCTTGATGTTCCCCATAACTGGACAGTGCTGGGCACCCAACGTGCTCAAAAAAACACTTGCGGACTGAATGACCGAATGATTCTAGAATCCCTCTTCCCATACTCTGCTCCTCCCTCCCCGAGGGACCCCACTCGCCCAGATACCCCACCGGGAACGCCGGGACACAGGACAGAGGGGTCGCAGAGGAGGGACAGGGGAGGCAGGGGGGCGAGAAAAGGCGGGCCAGCGCCTGGATGGCAGTCACGAATTCAGGGTGACGCCTCCTCCCCCTCACAGGGCTGATGGAGAAGCAAAGTGAGAATTGGGGTGAGGGGGTCAGGAGGACAACGGACGGTGGGAGTGCTCGGGGTGTGTGTGTGTGGGAGGTGGGAGGAATGGGAAGAAGAGGGACAGTGAGGAGGTGAGAGACCCCCCCCCC
>NW_006780388.1:2116439-2117540 GCF_000442215.2 Lipotes vexillifer
CACCCGCCAGCATCCTGCCCGGCCCGCCCGGCGCTGCTGCCGGCGGCCACTAGAGGGAAGAACTGCGCTGACAAGCAGCTCCCGCGAAGGCCAAGGCAAGAGGGCCGGGGTTGCCTGACACCCAACCCAGCCCCGGAGACCGCGACCCCGGCCCCGACTACCCCCCGGGGCGCACCGTAGCACACCCAGGCCACGCTCGCACCCACTGCGCAGGCGGGGAGGCTGAGGCAGCGCTCTGCCTCTTATCCTGCGCTCCCCATCCCAGTTCTGGAGGGGATCTGCCGGTCCTGGTCCCTTCCTCCGGCCAAAATCCGAACCGCCGCCTGGGCGGGCAGTAGCCGCCGAGACCGGACTCCGCCTCTGATGTCAGCCCCGTGCCCCAAATAACTTCCTCCCGGAGTCGCTTCCGTGGCGGCCGCAAGTCCCGGACACGGCCAGCCGCGCCCAGGGCAGGGTCACCCGGGGACGATCACCCCGGCCCGGCCTTCCCAGAACCAGCTTCCGCCCCGCCCACCCCGGCCCTCGGGTTCCGGGAAGCCCCCCGCCCCCGGCCCAGGGGAGGAGGGTGCCGCCCCGGGGACGGGAGGGAGGCAGGGGGAGGGAGGTGATGGCCACCTTGGGGCCGGTTCTGGGACTGCTGGGACCCACTTCCTGGAGGGAGGGCCGGTGAGAGCGCTGGGGTCGACTGGGGACCCCGCTCCGGACTCCTCCCCTGCTCTCCTTTGTTCCATAAGCACAGGTGACCTGGACTTTTCCGTGCCCATGCCCCCTCCCCCCAAAAGTGTAAGCCCCAGTCCTGGACTCTGTTTCTTTCACTGATGTCCGGTACATAGTAGATGCTCAATAAATATGAATGAACAAATGAATGAATGAAACAGGGAGGGTCTCAAGGGCAGACTGTAATCAGCTTATGTGGGGCCTGTGGTCAGTTGGGGGATGTGGTCAGCCATGGTGGGGGTTGGAACCCCATGCCACAAGCACCTAAATGGGGCAGATGCACCTCGGCCCCCAAACCCCAAGGTGTCTTAGGGTGAGGGGTCTGGCCCCTTGGGGTTCAGGGCCAGGTCATGGAGGAGTTGGGCTTCTGGGGTGCCTCCTTCC
>NW_006780388.1:2117627-2121841 GCF_000442215.2 Lipotes vexillifer
GGGCGGGCCAGGCTGACAGGTCCAGTGGCATAGCCAAGCTGACACTCATCTCCAGCATATAACCCCACTTCATGGAGCCCCGAATGTTGTGCTAGTGTTCACGGAGCTCCTGCCACTGCTGTCCCCTGCCCGGCAGGCACTCCAGCCAGGCCAAACCATGAGGCAGGTGCCGGCTGTGGCCCTGCTCCTGCTCCTGCTGCTGCTGCGAGTTGGTGAGTCCTAGAGGCTGCAGGGCTCCTCTCTCCTACCTGGAGCTGTAGCTAAGCCCCCCACTCCCTGGCCAGGCCTGGGGCTGCAGCATGGGCCTCTCCTCCCTGCCCCAGGGGGAAGGTTCCAGACGTCCCACCTGGGGGAGTGAAGTGGGGAAGGCTGGATGGGGGTGTGGATGCAGGCCCGGGAGGAGCCCAGAGGCAGTAACCATAACCCTGCTCCCCTTGCCTTGGGCAAGCACGGCCAAGCTCTGGGCTTGGCGCTTCTGCTTCCTCTCATCTGGGCCTCTCTCCCTTCTCCAAGGGCTGCATGGGTGCAAGATCTGAACTCGAAACCGCTGCCCTCCAATCCCTGGGCCACTGTTCACTGGGCCCAGGAGAGGTAGCTGAGCTGCTTGCTGCCTGAGCCTGGGATCCTTGGGAGGCTGGTGAGGGCTTAGCAGGGAGCAGGGGGAGAGGGGTGCAGGCTCCAGCTCCCACCAGAGAGGGAGGGTATGGGAGGAGCAGGCCCTGAACCCCTGTCCCCTCTCCCAATCATGGGTCAGGGTTAGCAGGTGCCAGCCAGGGGACCCACCTGCAGGCCCCTCCCAGTGGGCAGGCTGCTCTCTGCCAGGGAAACTCTCCCGCATTCCTGGGCCACCTCACTTCCCTGTCCTTAAGTCACCTCCCAGGGCCAGGCCGGGTCACCCCAGGCTGCAACTCAGCCAGGGCTCCAGGCTTTCCACCACGGGAGGAGGGCACCAGGGCAGCACCTTGGTGGGGAGGCCCCAGCCTCCCTGGGCTCCACAGGGCCTCCCCAGGTCTCGCTGCCCCGCCTACCTCTCCTGGCCTCCTGGTTCAAGAACCACAGCGTTCTTTGAGGGAGCCCATCTCCGCCAGGGTGTGTAACACTGTGATTGCTCCTGGTGGGTTGAGAAACCAAGGTCATTGCCAAAATGGAAACAGCGGCCTGCACTTGGCTCTCAAACAGCTGTGACCAGAGGCCTGAACTCCTTCAACACTGCCCTTGCCCCTCATCCCTGGCTGTTCCCTCCTAGAGCCTTGGGTCTCTCCTATCCCCACTAGCAACTAGCTACAGGAGCATGAGGGCCCTGGGCCCAGAGGAGGGGCCTGACACCCCCACCAGCTCACCCAGCCCCTATAGGACGCCCACCCTGCAGAGCCCAGGTCTCCACATCACCCCTTCCCGGTCAGCCGTGCTCCCACAGCTGCTCCCATTCTCTCCCTCTTATACATTCCCCGGGCTCAGGCCCCCTGGATGTGGGCTCTGCCTTCACAGAGCTCCTGAGCCCATAGGTGAGATGAGACAACAATTCTACCCCCAGGGCAAGGTAAGCAGAGCTCTGTGAGGCCAGGCGGGAGGACAGAAAGCTCAGAAGAGGGAGCCAGGCTTCCCAGACAGACAGTGCAAGCAAGGAGGGCTGCCTGGAGGAGGAGGCATTTCAGTTAGGCCTGATCTGGATTAGGACCATATAGAATCTGGATTTGTAGACACCAGGAGGAAAGGGGTGCTGTGGGCAAACATTCAGAGGCCGGAAGGCTCAATCTGAATGAGAAGTGGAGTTGCATTAGGCTGGGGTGAGGAAGACTGCAGAGCTCTAATGGGGTGGGGGGTGGGTGTGCTGCCAGGCAGGGTGCGAGTGCCCTTGATCCTGGGAGCAGGCAGTGGAGGATCCATCTGCATGTATGGGAGAGGGGATGGCTGCGGGGAGAATCTGGACAAGGCTCTGGAAAAGTCCCACAGGGAGGGAACAAGCCTGAAAGTGAATGGGAGCATCTTGCCAGCAGAAGCATCAGCCTTAGAAAGAGCATGGGGTCTGGTGTTATCAATCTAATTAAATCATATTATACTAAGATGAGGGGCTGGAGGGAACTGCCCTCCTGGGGGCATTTGCATTTTAAAAAGGCACCTCATTAACACAAATCAATGTCCAGGCAGAATTCCTGCTCCCCCCCACCCCCCGCTGGCCTGGGCTGACTACTTCCACCCTCACATTTCTGCTTGGCACCTCTACTTTGAAGAGTGGCCAGTCCTGCCTGTGCCTCCTCAGCCCTCTCCTCCTCCTCTTGCTCCAAGCACAGCTCCCCCCCACAACCGCTTCTTCATCCAGCACCCCAGTATTGGGGAGTGCACCCCTTAGACTGCAAGAATGGGGGTCCTGTAAAAATCCCCAGGGTCCTTGGGCACCCCATAGAGAGGCGTGGCTCAGCCTGGTCGTTTCCTGCCCCCCAGGGCCCCTCAGCTGCCTGGAACTGGTTACCAAGAGGGGCTGGTGTATAGGGGGAATACTGAGGGCTGAGGTGGGGAGAGGCTGTTCTGAGGCCCCCACCCCAGCTCTGATCAGATCTGCCCCCAGTGAACCAGATATGCGAGTGGGGCTCTCTCTACAGGGCGGGTATTTCTGGAGTGTTGCTGGCACTGGGCTGGGGACTGTCGGCCTGGCTGGGGTTTCCGCACTGGGGGCGGGTGGGGGGGGTCGTGTCAAAGCCAAGTAGCAGGCCCTGTGCCTATGTCCAGAGACACGGGGGCAATGGATCCTGGGGAGATGGAGGCCATTACCGAATGGTCCCACCCTCACCCCTCCCCTGTCTCTCACATGGGCAGGGGTGCCATGGCCCAGCAGGGTGCCCTGGGCTCCAAGTGCAAGCACGCTGGAATGTCTGAGAGAGGGGTTGGCTCTTGGGAATCTGGAATCTTGGGAGGACTGACCCACGACCACTGGCTGGCCTTTCTCTACTCCCCCAAGACCCGAGTATCTGGGCTGTCGCCCCAGGACTCCAGCCAGACATGGAGCCTCGCTCCCTCTCTCTCGTCCTTCATCCCAGCCCCAGGCTGGTGGAGAGGGGTGGGGAGGGAGATCCCACAGCATCAGGGCTGAAGGCTGGATGCTCCGCAGAGCTTCCGACCAGGACGAGTGTCGGGTGTGGAGAGAAGGCCCTGTGGGGACAAGGAGGAGTCCTCCTGCCCCAAACAGGAGAGTCAGCCCTGACAGGGTCCCCTCACTGGCATCTCCTGATTGTTTCCCCCTGTGGCAAGGGGCTTGTCTGCCCTTGCAGGTGAGCTCTGGCCCACAGGCCTGGCCTGTACACATCTCGGGGGCCAGACCTGTGGGGAACTGAAGGCCGCTGGCCTCTCCTGCCAGGTCCCGCTGTGGGCTGTCCTGCTGAGTCCTCAGGAGGTTGCGTGTGGAGCAGATGAGGGGCTACGCTGACCAGCAGTGGTGGGTGGGGCGGGGAGGAGCAGACCTCAGCTTCAGCTAAGTTGGCTGATCACCCTCTTTTTTCTCATTTCCAGGGACTCAGGAGGCTGAGGCGTTAATTGGTAAGCATCCAAGTCCCCTGGGTCGGGGGATAGGAGTGGGCTTGTCTGAGAGCTGCAAGACTAATCAGAAACCCACACACTCACACACACCCGGAATGAGACCCAGAATGAATGGGCCGGGCACAGGGAATCCCACAGTGCAGGAAAGTTGTGGAGCCCAGGCAGGAGTGGAGGGGGAAGGTCTGACACACAGTGCAGGTGGCACAAGAGGGCCATCAAGGCAGGAAGCATGGAGAAGGGGGGCAGGGAAAGCAACAGAAAAGAAGGTAAAGACAGAGTTGGAAGACCACTCACCTACCCTACGTGGGACCCTCCCAACACCCACTGACCTTCTGGGAGCCCATTTGTCAGGCTCTGTGATAAGACCTTTACCTGTGTTATCTCACTCCCTGCCCTAGGTAGGTCTGATGTCATCATTTCACAGGTGAAGGGAGTGGGGCCCATGGTGGTGGGGGACTTTCCCAGAGCTGGGAAGGGTCTGCCTGTGTCAGAGGCTGACCTGATGCCCAGGCCTCTGACTTGCCTAAGGTCCCCAAGCAGGTCAGGGGCAGGGAGGCCGGGAAGTGAACAGAATGTGAAAGTGTGGGTTTGGGGGTATGGAATCAGAGCCGATGGAACTGGCCCCCAGTGAGCGCACCCCTGGCTGTGTTCCCCTAGCCTGCGGGAGCCCAAGGATGCTGAAC
>NW_006780388.1:2121998-2127842 GCF_000442215.2 Lipotes vexillifer
TGTGGGGGTGGGCAGGACACCTTGGAGGGTGAGTGGCCGTGGCAGGTCAGCATTCAGCGAAATGGAAGCCACTTCTGCGGGGGCAGCCTCATCACAGAGCGGTGGGTCCTCACCGCAGCACACTGCTTCTCCAAGTGAGTTGGCTGAGCCCCGATGCTCCCCCTCCCCACCCCCTCGACAGCACAGCCAGCCTCCCTCCCCACCAGGGGCGCAGACAATGCAGACAGAACAACACCTCCCACACCTCCCCACCCCCGCAAAACGCCCAGCTTCAGCACCGCGGACAGCGCCGACCCGCTGCAGTGTGGGGCGCTCAGGCTGACCACCTATGGGGAGCAGGTTCAGTCTGCATTATCTGAACTTTGCCTACCAGAGTTCCCTTTAGGTCCAACCTCGGGGCCAGCTTCTAGCAGCAACCCCTGCTTCCCGGCTCTTGCTCCCCCCAGCCCAGCTGGGAGGGGTACACTCCCCTACTGCTGGTCTCACCAGTGAGGTGTTTTGCCAGACCTGGGGCCTGCCCCTGCCGATGCTGGCAGGCTCCTCCCATGCCCTGGCCCTCTTCCCCGTCCCCCTCCCACACCTCAAATCCAAGACACTCCCTTTCTGGCTGGGACTCTGGGTACAGGTGGACTAGAGCAGAATGGCCTTATTAAGGTCACCTATGCCATCCCTAACCAAAGGGCCAAGTCACCCAATCCCTACTACCATACTATGACCCACCTGGTCCTAGACCCTCAGGGTTTCCCAGGCATCTTGGCTCTTGCCTCACCACAGCTCTGCAATTCTTTTAAAACCTCACATCTTAAGTTCAGATATTCGGGCTCAGAGGGAGTAGGCGGCTTGCCTAAGGCTAGGCCCAACCCCCAGATGCCGCCGGTGGGTGATCATCTCCTTCAACCCTCACAGCAAGCCTTTCAGGTGGGGACTGTTAGTGTCCCCATTTTACAGACAAGGAAACTGAGTCACAGAGAACTTGCTGGGTGACTTGCCCAAGGTCGCCAGGCTGCCCGGGGTATAGCTGGGAATTAAAGTCAGGAATTAAAGCTGCTTCAGCTTCTACCCCCTTACCCACCTCATCCTGATGTATGTCCCACTGGAGATTACTTTTTTGAAGACAATGTACAGAGAGATGTTGGCACCATGGGGAGCCCAACTCCTCCCTCTTTCCCATCTCCATTTAACTTCCACCAACTCCACCTGTGAAGCCCTTGTGGGGCTGCCTCACACCAGCTCTCTGCTCTCCCACCAGCACCTCTGAAACATCCCTGTACCAGGTCCTGCTGGGGGTGCAGCAACTGGTAAAGCCAGGGCCGCACGCCATGTACATCCGGGTGAAGCGGGTCAAGAGCAACCCCCTGTACCAAGGCATGGCCTCTAGTGCCGATGTGGCTCTGGTGGAGCTGGAGGCACCTGTGACCTTCACCAATTACATCCTCCCTGTGTGTGTGCCTGACCCCTCAGTCGTCTTTGAGACGGGCATGAACTGCTGGGTCACCGGCTGGGGCAACCCCAGTGAACAAGGTAATGGGGCAGGGCCAGGAGAGAATGCGGGACATGCCTAGAGAAGGCAGTGTGGGGGCCACTCTGAACCAACAATCTTTTTCTGTTGATATTGGTACACATGATCTCTACTCAAATGGGTGGAGTAGGTATGGGAAAGGGGCAGTAGACTCAGGAAGAGGAGCCATGGGGAAGTGGAAAGTGGGGAATAGAAAGAGCCCAGGCTGGTGGGTGGGAGGAGGGAAGAAGGAATTCTGTCCCACAAAGCCCCCAGCCAGGAGAAGGTCTAAACGCAAGCAAGAAATGGGGAAGGACAGAGTTGTGGTTCTCAAGAACCCAGGGCCCCAGAGTCCTTAGTAAGACCGTCCACTGAGCCGCAGGCTGTGTCTCCCCTCCCTAGACCACCTGCCCAACCCCCGGATCCTGCAGAAACTCGCTGTGCCCATCATTGACACGCCCAAGTGCAACCTGCTCTACAGCAAGGATTCTGAGTCTGGCTTCCAGCCGAAAACCATCAAGGATGACATGCTGTGTGCTGGCTTCGCCGAGGGCAAGAAGGACGCCTGCAAGGTAGGGACCAGGGTGGGCCATGCCAAGGCTGAGCCCTGCTCCCCAGACCCCAGTCAAGGTGGAAGCCAGCCCACCTGGGACAAGGGTTAAGGCCCCAGGAGGTGGGCCCATGGGGTCAGGACAGGGCTGTGCATTTGACCAGCTGGGAAAGCAGATTCCTGGACCCCACCCGGGGGAGTCAGGCAGCAGGTCTGCAGTGGGACCCAGGAAACTGCATTTTCAACACACTCTCGTGAGATGAATCAGGGTGGATAGTCTAGGGATGCTAGAGAAATGGGCACCCCAGGTCAGAGAGGAAGGACTGGGTGGCGGGGTGGGGGTGGGGGTTGGGTCCTGTGCAGGGAAGAACACATAAAGGGAAGCAGACAGGCATGTGTGCACCCATGTAGCTGCAAAGCCTGGCTCTTGGGCCTCCGTGGACTCTAATGGTACCTCTTCTTCACATGCAGGGAGACTCGGGGGGCCCCCTGGTGTGCCTTGTGGGTCAGTCATGGCTGCAGGCTGGGGTGATCAGCTGGGGTGAGGGCTGTGCCCGCCGGAACCGCCCAGGTGTCTATATCCGGCTCACCTCCCACCATAACTGGATCCATCGGATCATCCCAGAACTGCAATTCCAGCGGCCTAGCTTAGGTGGCCAGAAACGGGACCCCCGGGCCCAGCAGCCCCTCGGTCGGAACTTTGCACCCTGCCTGGCAGCCCATGCCATCCTCCTGGTCCTCATGGCCCTGCTCACCTTCCTCTGAGCTGTGCTCAGGCCAGTGGGCCAGTGGTGCCCCGGGGCCTATGGTGTACATTTGTAAATAGCTCTCCAATTCTCCCTACTCTCTAACGCCCACTTATTTTTATTTATGTTCACTCTCCAATAAAACCCTAACCTCAGTGCCGCTGCCTGGGTGTAGACCCTCGGGGAAGGATGGGGCTGGTGCTGGGCAGAGGGTGTGGCGGACGAGGCTCCCCAGTGGAAGGAGCTACAGCAGGCAGACTGGAGGCTAGACGTCACCGAGTTCTGTGACACCTGTGGCCTGACCCCCTCACAGGGGCTTCCCTGACCCGCCCCCCCGCCTCAGCATCCTTGCCAACGTGGTCGTCACCATGAGTGTTGCCAAGGGGTGCCCTGTGCTGGGCACTGGGGGCAGCAACAGACACTGGCAGGGGGCCTGGCAGAGGGTCCTGAAGGAGGGGGGCTCTGCGGGGCGTGGGGGAGCACAGCCCCCACTGCCTATGTCTGAATCACCCTGAACTTCTCTTGGCTGTCACACAGAGGAGGCAAGGCCCAGGCCACTCGGGGCCATGGAGGTAGGCAGGACAGGCCCCCCACCGAGACAGGCCAAGGCTTCAGCAGCTCCCTGGGCCAGGACCCCCTCCTTCTTCCTTCCGCAAAGTTTGGGGTTCAGGCCATCCTTGCAGCAGTCTTTAATGGTTTCTGCGAGGATCCCTGGGGAATTCAGGAATGAGCTGCAATCCTACACAGAGAGCCTGGTGCTTGGCCCTGCCCCCAGGGGCCCCACCCCAGCTCTGCTGCCCCCTCTGGTCCCTTGTCCTGTCAGTAGCTCCACGCCATCCCCCTCCCAGTCCTCCCGTGACGACCAGGAATCCAGCAGAAATAGGTCTCAGAGCCCAGGCCCCAGCTCGCTCTGGCCCTGCCTGTCCTGGCCGTGATGGTGCGGCTGCCCACGGAGGTAGCCCCGGGTTCTCAGGCTGGCCCAGCATGTCCACGGCAGGCCTTCTGCAGTCGGACGGTCAGCTCCCCAGTGTGGGCCGATTCCTGAAAGGCACCCAGCCTCCTGCCGTGCTCAGTGACCATGAACAAATGAAGAGGCCTGAGAGGGCAGGGCCTCGCACACCACACACGCACACCCATGCTCACATGCTAGTATATGCACGCACTTGCACACCCACAGAGAAACACGCACACGTATGCAAGTGCGTGCACAGGCCCAGCTGGCCCGGCAGGTGCTGGGAGAACGGAGGCCTGGATATTTATGGAACATATCAATAAGCACTTAGCAGGCACCTGCTGTGGACCGGCCCTGGGAATGGAGTGGGGAACACACACTGAATTCGCCTCTGCTCTGCTTTGCCTGGGCATGTTCCTGCCAGGCAGGGAGCACTGCTTGGTGGCCCCCAGGGACTGAGCCATCTGAGGGCTTTTTCTCCAGAGCAGAGATGGATTCCGAGCCCCGGCGGGGAAGGTGGGGGCGTGGGGCAGCAGGTGCACTGAGGCCTGATGGGGGGACGACCGGGCTGTGGGTGTCCTGAGAGTGGCCCCAGGGACAAGTTCTGGGTCATCTTGGCTGGGAGCAGGGGCTGGCCTGGGTCCTGCAGCTTTGGAGAGAGGCGACCCTGCTGTGGGGAATAGAAAGAGCTTCAGGTCCTGCAGTGATGGGGGTCAGAGGAGGTTAGGTGGCCCATCTGCCACGTCTGTGGTGAGAAGCCAGGATGGAGCCCAGGTGAGGGCCAGGCCCCCCTTGGAGGAAGACTTGCCACCCTGCCCCTGCCTCCTCTTCCTGCTGTCTTAGCTTTCTCAGTGCCCTGGGGTCCCCCATCACCCCACCATCCTCCTGCCTCTGCTACAGGGCAGGGGTCTGGTCAGGGTCCTGTGGGCCTAACAGGGAGGAGGGGCGAAGATGTCAGGGCAGCCCAGTGCTCCCCAGTGACGCCCCACCCAGCCGGGCTAGGAGAGCGAGGCTAGGGTCCTGGGTGGGTCCCAGGCAGTGGCCAGTGTGCGACCCTAGGGCACAGATCCCCCACGCCCTGGGCTCCCTAAACCCAGGGTGGACACTCAACGAGACAGCTGCAGGAGGGGAAGGGACACACTCATGCAGAGACTAGGGGTTTAAAGGGAAGCAGGTTTATTCACACTGTTCACAGTGTGCTCAGTGCTGTGAAGGGGAAGGAGAGAAGTGCCCCCAGCTGTCACGGGTCCCCTCTCCCACCTGGGTGGGGCGCCACTCAGACACAACTTTCCATGCTGCCCCCAAGCAGCACCTTAGGGCCACCGCCTGGTGGGTGGGGGCCCCACCAGGGCCCCGCCGGCTGCAGGGAGAAGGCTTTGGAGTGAGAGCCGGCTGGCACAGACCCCTAAGCCGTGGCGGGCAGAGGGAGCGGGGCCCAGCCTAGGGCAGGGCCCACCTTGCAGCAACCAGAGCAGCCAGAAGGTGAAGCCACAGGAGGGGGCCACAACTAAGCCTGGAAATCCATGTGCGCACACACCATACTGCACGCTTAGGATCAGCCTGTGGGAGCCCCAAGAAGGAAAACCGCTGGGCCAGGACCCCAGGACCCCTGACCCCTGCTGGCCTAAAGGATCAGGGGTCAACCATGGTCCTGATGCCAAACCTGGAGCAGGCAGGGGTGCAAATCAAAGCCCCACCCCCCCCACCCCGCCAACCAGAGACACCCTCCCGACCCAGGGATTGTACACCAGCGTCCTGATTTGCAGTTTGTCTCAGGGAAGCATGGCTCAGTCCAAAGGTGCCAGAGCGGCACTGCCTCTGCTCACAGACGCCAGCCCTGGAAACACGACAGACACTCCAAGAAGGCTGAGAGTTTGGGTTGCAGGAGACTCTGGCATCTTGGGGTCAAAGACATCCTACCCAACCTCTGGGAGCCAGAGCTCTCCAGGGAACACGCAGAATAGGAATTTCCTCAAAGCCTTGGCATCCCCGGAGTTTCTGAAGAGCCACCACCAGGGGGAGCCAGAGTGGCTGTGGGGGGGTGGGGGCCCAGGGAATTTCAGAGAAATTTCTCTGAAGCTAGTGCTTCTGGCCAGGG
>NW_006780388.1:2127852-2132228 GCF_000442215.2 Lipotes vexillifer
TGCAACGAAGTATCCGTACTTTTAAAAAAGTCTCTTGAAGATGATCTCCTTGGCCCAAGGGATGGGGGCACAATACCATCAAGAGATGATGGGTGAGGGCCAGGGGCTGGTCCAGCCGAGGCGGGGAGACAGGCCTGTGCTGCTCTAACCTGCCAGCCCCAGGCTGAACAGTGACACAGGCGGCAGGCCCGGGGCTGCCGCAAGCCCAAGGCGGCGCTTCCGCAGTAGTGGCTCTTCCGTGCATTTTAAGACACTAACAGTTGTTCTGCTCATTCATAAATACACAATTTTATTTACTATTTTCAGGGGAAACTTAGGCATTAAACTGTAAGCTGATAAAATACGGATACCTAAAAAAGTACAAAAGTATAAATATTCCCTTACAATAAATTTTAGTGAATTAAGTCTTAATATCTTTAAATTAAAAAAAAAACCCCAAGCCTATCTATTACGTCAAGGTCACAAATCAAACAACGCTAAACGGCCAGCAGCGCCCCACTGGTACACCCCGAGGCCAAGGAGGGGCTGCCCAGCCCCCGCGCGCTCCACCGGGAGGACAGGTCACCAGGGCCAAGTGTGTCCTACAGAAAGATTGCTATAAACGGATGAAGCCAAACATTTAACAACATACAACAGACCTTACAAAAGGAGGAGGTAAGTCCTAGGTGCTGGAGAACTTGGTTCATCAGGTAATATTGGCAAAGGAGAAGAGGGCACAGGCAAGAAGCCTCTGGAAGTGTCTGGAACCAGACAGTGGTCGGTAGGCACAGCTCCCCTGGAAGCTGGAGGTCAGGAGGCAGAGCCACCTGCCCGGCCAGGCCCCCCAGATGGACAGGCCCCACGACCAGCTGAGGAAGGTCTGTTCTCAAAGCATGCGGACAGCGGTTTTCAAAGGAATCCCGATAGCTCCGTCAGGTCAGGGGGCAGGGCCCGTGCAGCCTGTGCCCCCACCGCCCCAGAAACGTCAGAGAGAACTGCATAGTTACACGAGAGAGCCGGCGAGAGAGAGATGTTTGTGATGTGCTGTAAACATCCAATTTCCAATGTGACCTGGAGTTTCAGCTCCAGAAGCCGGGTGGACAGGCTTCCCGCCCCGACCTCCATCCCAGGCGAGACCAAGGCACTGATGGGCGCCAGCTCCCCCTGAGCCCCAAGGTGGGTCAGACGAGGTAAAACTTGTACCTCCCTTTACATGTCTTAACAGATCAGCCCAAAAGGCAGCAGCACTTTTAGGCATTTCTAAGAAGTGAAAGCACTGGGTTGTCTATCCACAATTGGAAAGAAAGGATGCAAAGGTCTCTCGCCTGGAAACTACAAATGGAGAAGCCTTGGCTGTGCCAGGCCGGATCAGGCCAGTGGAGCCCAGCTCTGAAGGAGGACCGGGAAGTAGTGAACACGCGGAGGCTGGGAGAAACCACCAACCGGTCACGTCTGGGAGGCACAGCAGACCCCCTGCCCTGAGGAAGAGGGCCTGGTGCATGCCAGGGTGACCAGCAGGCACCCAGAGCCCAGGGCCGTGGTGCTGCGGCCACTTCCTACCAGCAAGGCCCAGGCTCCGTTACAGACTGTTTATGTAGCACCAAGAACGCTGTCCTTTAAATGATCTTCGGTGATTAAAGGGTCAGTCAGGAGCGCCCTGCCTCAGGCCTGAGCGGCACTTGTGAAAACCAAGCGGAGGTCCCTACAGAGACGCCTGCCCAGGCAGCATGCCACCTCTGAGTGGCGACGCCCGGCCTCAGACAGCTGGTCCTGTCTCTCACCACCCACCTCAGAGGCAAAAAAAGGATTCACACCCAGATCTCTAGAGAAATTGTCAAAAGCAGGTTTCTTCTCACGGCCAAGCTTCCTCGACATGGCAGATCATTGCATCTTGGGAAAAGGTAAAACGTCTCTTCAGTTGTCAACACTGTGTTCCTCACATCCTTGAACCCCGTTCTTGCAAAATCTGAAAATGCCAAATGCAGACAATGAGGACTCGGGCCCTGAATGGAAAGGCAGCCTGCAGCCGGGAGCTTCATGGCCCTGAGGCCAAGTGCCCTGCTTGGGGGTGGAGCCCACCGCAGGCCAGGGTCCGAGAACGGGGACCCCGTTGTGCAGGCCTAGCTTGCCCACCTCCAGGCCGCACACAAGGGGCAGGCCTCCCAGCTCTCCACCTCTCCACCCGAGCCTGACATCACCATGCCTGGGAAGTAGTGAACCTGTGGAGGCTGCGAGAAACCACAGAGCAACCACGCCTGGGAGGCAGCAGCAGACCTGTCCTCAACCCAGTGCCTCCCGGGCCTCCTGAGACATGCGGCAGGGCTCCGGGGGGATGACTCCTCATTGAGGCCCCAAGGACTTCTGGGCAGCATCTGTCTCGATGGCCTCCTGAGGATGGGAGGCTCCCTGCTCCCAAGGGTGCGAAAGCCCACCTGGCGGTTTAACTGCCCACCGACTCCCGATTTTCTCTCCAGCCCAGCTTGATCCCGGGCAGAAGACACAATGTGTGCAACCAGGGCCCCCTGGGCCCCCAGCCCAACCTGCCCCTTTTCTTTCTTCTATGCCCCATCGTAAACCACATCCCTTCCACCCTGCAGCCACACACCCAGAAACCTGGGCCCCTGGGATTGCCGTCACCCCCACATCGATACGTGCCAGCTTGCTTCCTACACTGCCTGGCTGGGGTCACATCTTCTGTAAATGGACCACCCCCCTTGAGGGTGCCAGCCCCCTCCTTGCTACAGCCAGACAGGACTCTCTGGGACACACACTTGACCCCACTGGGGGACCCTGCCAACCCTCGGCCGCCATGCTTGAGCCTCTCCCTCCCACTCCTCCTCAGCACCTCGGAGCCAGAGCAGCGCCCCCACCCGGGCTTCTTCACCACTGGAACCATCCATGCCTCCCATCTTCCCCCAAATCAAGCTGCGAGCTCCTCAAGGCCACAACCCCATGGGAGCCAGGGGAGACTCTGGAGCTGGCAAAGTGTGCTGTTTCGACACGTCAAGCATGGCTACTGAGCATCAAGTAACCAGGACAGAAAGGCCACGCGTCCCGGCCAAGCCCAACCATGCCCAGACCAGTGCTGTAAGATGACCCTCCCTGCGATCCCACTGGCAGTGAGAGTGGCCTCCCGGGGGCATTTTCCACTTGAATTTCAGAGCTGAGAGAGATACGGCCCCGAGGACACTGTGTGTTGCTGAGCCCTGGACCCAGTGCAACGCGGGGACATGCCTGGAAGGGGCCCGCCCTGCTCATGACAGGCCCAGCTCACACGGATGCCCAGCCAGAGTGAGGCCCTGCGGGCACAGGCAGACTTCTCAGGCTCATGGCCAGTGGCCACCGGCCCTGACTCCTGCTCACTGTCAGGGCAGCTGTCCAGAACCACACGGCCCATCTCTTACGTCCCCCGAGGGCTTGTTCAAATGACTCAAGAGAAGCCCAAGCTCTCCAGCCTGTCCCCTGACGGCCCCCCATCCCTGTGGTTCCCCAGGCCTGTCCCTCTCTCTCTGACAGCTCCGAGGCCGTCCAGGCAGCACACCCTCTTGCCCACTGCCCATTCCCCTGTAGGTGCACCTTCCACTGTGCTGGGGGAACAGCACCCCAGGCTGAAGGCCCCTCCTCAGGCCAGACAAGGACAAGCCCCTAAGCTCAGCAGCACTCGCCCGCTCACTGGGAAAGCCCAGGAGGCCCCTGTCGGAGGGACATGGTCTGAGGACGTGACTTGGGGTGAGGGTGGGTCCCCACTCAGCCCTAGAGGACCCTCTGGCCCCCATGGCACTAGTCCCAGCCCCAAGAAGGTCTGCCACCCTATCATTGTGGCTGTTTGCAGGGAAAGCTGGAGTTTGGGGGGCCATGAAGCCGAGAGCTGCTCACTCAGTGGGAGCCCAGCAGAGCAGACGGCGTCCGAGTTCACAGGCCTCAGTGGTGGAAAGGACAAGGCCCACGTAACTACCACGCGGCCTGGGAGCGAGGTGACAGCACAGGAGGGGCCGCCCTGCCAGAGCCAGAGCCCCAGTGACTATCTCCTAACAAGGACAGAAGACCCCTCCTGGGACCTGTGATGGTCACAGCCCGTCTGCCCTGGAAGGAGCTCTCACTTGGGCTGCCGCCCACAAGAAGGCCTGAGCTGGGCCACAGGGACTGAGCAGGCTGTTCATGGCACATGGCACCCCCGCCCCCCGCCCCAACCCAGCGGACCCAGGGGCCAGGGCCACTCCAGGGCTGCCCTGCCATCAGCCCACCTTGCCCCTCCCACAGCCCAGACCCTGGCAGTCAGGGCCACTAAAGCGGCTCCTGCCAGCAGATGTGAAGTCTGTAACTGGGGGCGGGGGGTGGGCAGTGCTGCTGAAAGAAGCTCCTCCTCCCTCCTGGAGGTTGGCTCCTCTGTCCCTGCC
>NW_006780388.1:2132513-2140574 GCF_000442215.2 Lipotes vexillifer
GTGTCCCTGGCTCCTACCACAGTTGACCATCAGGCGAGGCCAAAGTCAAAGTCAAGCCCTAAGGTGCAGTCACTCCAAACCGAGACGGGCCACAAATGCAAACTACCGCTTGATTTCAAAGACTTAGAGAAGAGCAAAGTAAAATATGTCAGCGATTTTTTAGGTTGAAATGACAATATTATGCATGTAATGGGCTAACAGTATCAGCATCAATTTCACGCATCTTTTTACTTTCTTAACGTGGCTGCCAGAAAGTTTAAAACGACAGATGGAGCCCATGCTGCACATGGCCTAGACGGCAGTGGTCCAGACCAGGGCCCAGCAAACCTTTCCTTAAAGGGCTAGGTAGTAAATACTTCAGGATTTCCGAGTCAAGAGGTAAAGCTGAGGATATTATGCACTCATATAATCACCAGAAAAATAACCACTAAAAACGTAAAAGCCATTCTTGGTCTGCATCCCCAGACCAGACTCACAGCCAGATGTTGGCCTCTCAGCACATGGCTGGCCACAGGCTCTTCCCGAGCTCCTCACCTGCAGGGCTTGGCGGGGAACCCCTGCATGACACCTGTGCCCTGCCCTCTCTGGGCCTCAACCTCCTCTGTGCAACACGAGGGAGCAGATGAGGTACTCCCTGCTGATGGGATCCTGGCTGAGCCACACGTTTTGGACAACAAGAAGGGCCGGGAGGCAGCAGGGACTTGAGGAGTAGCGAGGGGCTGAGGGGGCGTCCACGGAGCCTCCCATGACAGGGCAAACAGAAGGAGGGTCCCCACAGACTCCTCTCCACCAGCACCCCTAGTCTGAGGCGTGAGGGAGTAGGGCTGCCACAGGCTTTGGTGTCGGGATCAGGGCCCACTCTCCGTGGCACAAGCTCTGACTCCTTAGCCCTGAGCCCGTGGGTAGACTGGTGACGGTGGGGAGACTGGCGGGCTGGGGGCTGCGTGTCCCTAGGGGGCGCAGGCCCGCGTCCCTGCTGCTGGCACCCATGGCAAGGAGGCGCTTCCCAAGTCTGACACACACAGCGCGGAGGTGCCTCAGCCAAGGTCCCAATCCCACCCACACGGGCATCCTCAAGGGGACAGACAGCCCCGCCCCGAGACAGACTGGCTCCAGTGCAGATCTATGCGCTGGCATCTAGCATGGAAGGTTCTCTGTCAACTACAGGCATGAGACAGACGCAGCAGAGGAGGGGCTGGGATCAAGGAGGCTAAGGTAGGTGGTCAGTTTCAAGGGCGCAGGCTCACCATGACATTTACACTTAATCTGAGTCATTCCCTTCGTGACCCGTGTCCTCGTCGTCACTCTGGCTCGGCACCGGCAGGCGGCAGGGAGGAGAAGAAGAGAGGGACCGTCAGTGCAGGGCGAGGCGGGAGGCAGCAGAGGGAAGCCCACCCAGAGAGGCCAGGTCTCCACGGGACAGCAGAGAGCACGGCGCTCAGGGATGGACCTAAAGTTGTGCTGTGCGGCGAACTATAGGCCAGCCTCGTCCAGATCACACTGTGGGAGGAAGCACGACGTCCCTGGGCCCCAGCACTCCCAAAGTTTCAGTTTTCCTTCCCTCTGTGTTGTGAAAAACTGAACCTTGCCCAAACAGAGGTCTGGCCTTTGCCCTCTGCTCCCGGGAGGTCATGACCTCCAGGACACACCAGTCTGACCATGTGATGGGGGGGTGGGGTCAGTTGGCTGCGGGACTGGAGACTGCAATCAGGCACATGGGTGATCAACTGTTGATCAATGGATCAATCATGCCTACGTGACTGAGCCCAGTAATATCTCTGCACACGGAGGCTGGCGGGGCACCCCTGGTGGGTGGTGCTCCGTGCACGGTGCCACACATCCTGACTGCACAAGGAGCACCTCTGTGACATGGGCTCCACGTCTGGCATACTTCCTGGCCTCTGCCCCACACACCCTCCCCTGGCAAGTTTGAAACCCCCCCTCTTTCCGTACTTCCTGTAATAAACTGTAACCTTGAGCAGAACAGCCAGCAGTGAGTTCTGAGTCCTCCCAGCAGATCATGGAGTCGGAGAGTGGTTTGGGAAGCCCCTGAAGTTGGGGCTGCTGATGGCCGCTCTCAGTGGACCGGTCCCCTCGCTGAGTTGCCCGACCCCCACCCGCTCTCTCCTGCCACTTCCACCTCAAGACACGTGTGTGTGCGCGCACGCGTGCGTGTGTGTCTGGCCCGTGCTGTGGGCACCCAATGAGCAGGTCCGCAGTAGTGGACTCACTGTCCTCAGAACATGAAGTACGGCTCCAACCAGGCTGTGCACAGGTGTCCCCAGATCATGACCCCAAATCCGGCCTCAACACTTTTCCATGGCTTACAGAGGCCCTGGCTGTGCTCCACACCTCCTGGGGAGCTCCTGCCACGGCCCCAGTTTAGGCCCCGGTTTAGAAGCGGCTGTTGTTGCCACATTCCAGAGCCAGGTATTTCTGGAGAGAGAAATAGGGCCGCACTTTCAATGGCAAAGGGATTTGGGGTCATGAGTGGAGTTCTGTCAGCACAAATGCATCCCTTCTGCAGCTGAAAAGCCACCCGAGGGACATGAGCTCAGGCAGTTGCCCTGGAAAACTTGGCTATGAGAATTTTTCAAGTTCAGAGATAAAAGTTTCTAAGAATAAGACAACTTGCAAAAGAGCCCTGCAAATGCTCAGAGAGGTATGGCTCCTCGTGAGGCTGGGGGCTCTGGGAGGCGGGATTGCCTCCTACCCTGACTCAACAGGAAGCATGTCCCCAGGCATGGCACCAGGACCCCTTTGCTCCCGGCCCATTGAGGGGACCTGCACCAACCCCCAAGACAGCCTGTCCTGGGCAGCGGCGGAACAGCCCAGATCCTGCACTTGCAGCTGCAGGCACCCTTGCAGGCCAGGGGTTGGGGATGGGGTGGGGGGGCAGGATGTGAGGACTCTGGAGGCCCCAGGGCCTGGACAACTGCTCAGTCATGCTGGGGTGAAAGAGCTGCCTCGAGCACCAGTGGAGGATGGCCACCGCGGGAGGACCAGCGGGCGAGGTGAATCTGCCATCCATTCCCAAGCCCACGCCTCCAAGGAAGACCCTGAAAGGCTCACAGGGGCAGTTCTAGGCAGGTAGCAGCCAGGGTGGCACCAGCCAAGAGTGTGAGGAAGGTCTGGAGCCCCCGGTTTAATGTCATCAGTTAAAACCCCACTGGCCTTGCCCACACTCACTCAAAACACCCTCTGACAGCATGCCAGAGCCTTCCACCAGGGCCGCCTGTGGGCCCAGGACACACAGGCTGGCCGCCACAGAGCCCCTGGGTCCCCTCAGAGCCGGCTATGGGGCTGTCCAGGCACCACCTGGCTTGAAGGTCCAGAAGTCCTGCCCAGGCTGATGCTGGACTCTGCAAGGACAGACACATCTGGAGTCACCAACCACAGGAACAAACCCAGAGGAGACGCCACTAGAACCTGTCACCTCCAGGCAAGGGTAGCAGCTGCTCCCTGCCACGAGGCTGCCCTTGCGCTCCTCGGGAGACAGAAGGGCCAGACGTCCAGCAGGGAGCCGGTACAGTTCAACAGGAACTGGCCTGTGCCAGGCCAAGGCAACACTCCGTGAAGTCTCAAAATCACACAACCTGCCGGATCTGCTCCGTTTACAAACCAGCACGACTCCCAAGCCTGGGATGGGTGTATCCGAGGCAGGTGCCACCAGGAGGCTCTGCCCTCCAGCCTCGACATCCCCAGTCCCCAGGAAAACAGCCCACAGTGGCATCACTCAGAAGCATAGCCCCCACCGGCAGGACTGGAAGACAGCAACACTTCCAGGAGCAGGCTAGCAGGTTAGAAGAGGTGAGGGCGGAAGGCCTGGGCTATGGGAGCCACAGCATGTTCAACAACCCCGTGCTCCACCACTCGAGTCCCGTGGACGTCCATGTCCTCTGTTCCAGGACTCTGCTTCTGATATGCCAGGCGAGAATTACGTGATGATGGACAAGCAGCATGAGGCAAGCAGGCCGCCAGGAAGCCTGCATGGCCAGGAGCGCCGCGACGACAGTAAGAAACAACACAGCAAAGGAGAGAAACCCAGCCCTGCAGAGGGCACTCGGGCTGCAGCCTCACCCACCTTGGCCTTCTCACTGGGCTCACTGGTCGTGCCGTACGGGGAGTTGTGCAGCTCCTTGGAGACCACGCAGAGGAACTCGGCCTGGTCTTCACTCCCGTAGTTGTAGGAAGAGCCAATGCTGACCAGCTGGGAGGAGAGAAGGCCAGTGGGATGTGGGCAGAGAGCCTCACACACCTGGCTCAAGACCAGCCCCCAACCAGGAGGGAAACAGCCTGCAAAGACCCCTGGCAAAGATGGCCGATGCTCGGGGAAGCTAAGGGACAGGATTCAACCAAGAGACTTTTAACGAACTTACTGAAAATAAAGTCCCTGAACACTGACACTCAAGCTCAGACGCACCCGTACACACACACCACACACACCACGTGCAGGACAGGCCTCCTGTGCCAGCATGTCCAAGCTCCTCTCAGGTTCCTGGCTGGGTCCAGGGGACGCTGAGTGACCCGGGGAGGGGAATGCGACGCTGGAGTGGGCACCAAGCGGGCCGGGCCCGAGAGCAGGCAGCGGGGCGGCGGCACTCTGCTCTGCCCATAAGTTGTGCCCTCCGCACGGGCTGTGAACACACGAGTGTGAGCACATGCCCACACACATGTGATGGCGAGTCCCTCCCCAGGGAAGCCAGGACCAAGCCTTCCTCCCACTGGGGCTACTGACTGCGAAGGGGCATAGGAGGGCCACAGCAGCTCCAACAGGCTCAGGGAAGGGCCGGGGGCAAGAGAGATGCCGGGGCTGTGGCTTCCCACGCCTCAGCCGCAATCTCAGTCTGGGTGTGTCCACGCCCATGGCCCTGCATCCCCAGGCCTCCAGGTCACCACTACAGCCACACAGGAGCTGAGGTCCGACCCGCCTGCTCCAGCTTAGCCCAGAGCCACCAGGGACTCTGTGTTTAATCAAAAGAAAAGCACTAAAATTGTAGTGAGCTATCAGTGGCACAATTATCGAGGCAGTGCCTGGAAGGCCCTCCATCTTTGCCTTCTCTACTGATGGAACTGCCCATGGAGGAGAGGCCAGGGGCAGGAGTGCCACGTGCAGTGACAAGGACGCAGTGAGCACCGCCGAGTGAGAGAAGTGTGCAGAGCGGTGCGGGCCGCTCTGGGAAAGGAGAGGAAAGCCCCAGGGCCAGCATGCCCACCCTGCCTCTCTGGTGGAGAGAAGTGGATGGTTTCTAGAGGTTATGGAGGGAACTGATCAGACCCCGTGAGAAACTCATCCCTCCCACCCTTCCCCCAAGGCTAGGTAGGGTGCCCACCTGTCAGCCTCTGCCAGAGATAACACTCTGAATGCTGGGGAATGGGGTCCAGGGAGTTTGTGTTTTGTGTACACGTACAGGTATTTGTTTTCCCAAACATGGGACTGATTTTGCAGCAATGCTGTTTTGTAATTTCTTTGTAAACCTTAGGCTTTTCATTGGGGGTTAGATGGCTAACAAAGCGAGAGTGAAATAAAGAGGACAGGGAGGAAAAAAAAAAAGGTCTGTCCTAGGAACAGACTGGAAGGCTGTTCTAGGTTCATAAATGCCTCTCGGAGACAGGCCTGCCACCTGCGGACCTCGGGTGCCCGGCCCTGGGTGCAGATGGAGCAGCGCATATGCAGCCACTCATAATCAGGTCTGCCCAGGGACCACATCCTCACGAGGCGTGCAAGCCTCTCAGAATCTGGCTCTGGCCTTGTCACTGACCACTGACTGACTCTGGGTTCAGCCCCACCACCTCGTGGGGTCCCAGGCTCCGGCCCCTCTTCCCCTGCAGTTCTGGCTCCTGTTTCTAGGAAGCAGACAAGTGAACAAATGTGACCCTGGTTCTGGGGTTTCTCTGGCATGAACGGGGGGAGCACGTTCCCAAGGGAGGAACTGGGCAAAGTGGGTGAGACTTGGGGAGAGAGGAGCTGCTCTTTGCTGTGGGTTTGGGATCCGCTCAGAGGAGCTCAGGACAAAGCCCCTGAGCTGGTCTCAGGGAGGAAATGCCCATGCAGGAGGCACGGGAACCCCTCTCCCTTCCGCAAGAGCCACAACGAGGGTGACCTAGTTCACAGATCCTGAACCGGTGACCGCAGCTCCTGTCTCCCCAGCCCTTTTCCAGGCTGCACACCAAGGGACAAAACAAGGGGCGGTGGGAGCCTTCCTTTCCTTTGTGAGCCTGGTGTGACTGTGCTGGGGTTAGGGAGTGAGGAATACAAATATAACCACGGGACCCCGCCTGGACACCCTCCACACCCCCGCCCCAGGGCAAGGGCAGGGCATCAGAGCAGCTCTGCTGGCTATGTCTCTGGGTGGAGAGTGGGACACAAGTGCCGACTGCGCCTTTCATGACATTTCAAGAGGACGCCAAGCATTCTACAGCCTGATTCATTATTTCAAAAGACCCATAAGAAAGGGTAGCCTTAATTAGGAGGGATGCCAGGGGACCCCATGATTTCCCACCGTGGACAGAAAGCTGGCACCAGAGGAGGCTCTCAGGAGCCAGAGGGGGTGGGCTGGGGTCACAGACCTGGTCTCCGCCCTTTAGGACCAGCGCCCGGGGGGCTCGGGCCGGGCAGGGTCATAAGCCCAAACCTCAGAGTCTCTGCCTAAGACACACAAACAGCGACAATGAGCTTGTTGGCAAGGTACCACCCACTCAAGAGGACATCCTTGCCATGTTCTCAGGCCCACAGGTAATGGGCTGCAGTTCCCCAGGACGAGAGGCAGCATGCCCACAGAAACACCAGAGCACTGTGGACAGAGGGCGGTGGGTGGGTGGAAGAGACTTGGCTCTCACCCCTTCTCACAGCCGTCCTAGCAAAAGCAGAGCTGAGGAAAATGAGGGGCATGGCCAAGCCAGAGTCAGCAGCACTTTCCAATCAAGGGCAGGACAGGGGGCTGGGGGGCTGCAGAGCAGCCCCAAGGGGAAGGGCATCTATGCCAGCAGCAGCACAAAGGAGCCGGAGCCCCATCTGCTCAGCCAGCACGGAAGGGCCAGGAGGGGCCAGGGCGGACAAGGGAGGGGACTGGTGCCGGGGTCATGCCAGGAGGCACTCAGGATATCGACTACACACACACACATACACACACACACACACACACACACACACACGGAGATGTTAGAAAAAAGCACACAGAACAGTCCTCCCACAAAAGAATGGGCTAGACTAAGAAAAATAACTGCAGAGAAGACTTGGGAGGTGGGACCCTAAGAACAACTCTTGCCGCTCCCCCCATCACCCGTGACCAATCTAGTCGGGACTGGTACAGCTGCTGCTTGTGAGAGGTGCTGGAGACATGATGGGGACCCATGCTTCCATGAACTGCAGGCCGCCCAACACCTCATTACTGGTCCCGGGGGCCAGCTGACCTGAGCACCCGAGCAGGGCCTTTATAATGAAAAGATCCACTGTGCTACAGGCTCAGGGGGTACTCTACCTGCTCAAACTTCCAGCCGTCAGACATGGTGGAGACCATCTGTGTGAGCTCCTCCTCCTGACACTGGAGCACACGGTACACGTGCTTCACTGGCACCTGTGAGAAGGGCCACAGGTGAGGGCAACGCCCGTGCCCTGCCCCCTCGCAGCCCCGCCCCACGTGCCAATTGGGGATGGCGACGGGGGGCCCAGGCGACAGGGGCCCAGGGGAGGCCGATGCTTCCCTTCCACCTCTCGGGCCCAGGTCGTAATGCCTAAAGAAACCCCAAAGGCATCCACCAAAGAAGCAAAACAAACATGCTGGAACAGCTGCCGTTTTCTGCTTTCCCATCCACCTCCAAAGATATTTCCATTTCTGAATTCCAAAATAAAATGAGTCATGTTCCTGAAATCCCAAGAGCACCTGTGGCTAGATGTGAATACACGATGACAGCCATTCCTGTGCCTTGGGGGAACCACACAAAGTCTCTGAACTAAGGGGGTGCCTTGAGAGCTAAGCAGGACCAGCCTCAGCCCTGCTCACAGAAAAAAGCTCTCAGACACGCACAGCAGCTCAGACAGGAGACCGTGGATCTTCCGAT
>NW_006780388.1:2140728-2165631 GCF_000442215.2 Lipotes vexillifer
CTCCCGATCCACTCACCTACCCGACCTTCGCTGAGCTATGCTCCAAGCTCGGCTACTGGCAACACCGCGGGGAGCACTGGACAAAGGCCTGTCCTAATACAGCTGCCGCTCCAGCTGATACACAACGCATCAGCGACAGGGTCACAGCTCGAAGTACACGGGTCACCACACAGCCCAAGTGCTTTCATTTGTGAAACAGTGGAGGACACTGAGCACTGCTCAGCCTGAGCCTGCTAATCCCCTTGCCAGCCTATGAGGGGGCCTCTCCCACATCCACCATGCAGGAGGGACACAGGCACAGAGGGCTGGTGCCAGCCCAGGTCACAGGGTTCGTAACCAGGGGGGCTGGGCGGAGGGAAAAGAGGCCTCAAACTGGCCAGAGATGACTGGGGAGCTCGTGGCCACATCTCCTGCCCCCTCCCCAGGCCCCTCCCGCTGTCCTGATGGCCCTGTGGCTCCTGCAACAGGGAGAGGGCGGGAGCTGTGTGGTGGGTGGTCCCAGCCTCCCACGCTGTCACCCCAGTGTGCCCTCCCCTGGCCCCTGACCAGCCACTCGGAGCGGCCAGGCTGTCAGCAAGCCTCTTCACAAAGGCCAAGAGCCCCAGCTCTGGGCCTGCTGGGGGCCCAGTGGGAAAGCCCGGGGTGGGTAGGGGGCAATGAAAGGGTTTTAAGTGGACGGAGACTCTTCATGTAGTCGGGCATGAAGCTCTGAGAGAAAGTGCACTTCACAGCAGCCTCCTGGCAGAGGGAACCCGTCGGGCAGGGCCTGGCGCTCTACTAGCAAGTGCAGAGCTGGCACTGCAACAAAGACTAATGCCTAGACCCTCTGGTACCTCCCTTCGTGGGAGGTGCTAGACACAGCCCATCTCAAACAACACTGGCCTAATGGGCAGCAGAGTGGCTGTGCTGGCCCTGGCACTGCTGACCGTGGCCAAGTGCAAATGGGTCCCACATGCGGCTCTGCACCATTGAGGACACAGTCCAGCACAAAGAGTACCTACTGAGCCCTTCCTTCCTGGTAAAAGCCAAACTCTCATCGTGCCTACACACACCTACAGGACCCCCACCTCATCCATCTGTGCCCAGCTTGCCGCCAACTCCCCTGTGCTGTCCCTCCAGCCACGCTGGCCCTCTGAAATGGGTTGAGTACTCAGCTACCACAGGCCCTATGCACTCGCTGTGCCCTGTCTGCAATGCCCTCCCCGAGATGGCCATACACTCAAGCCCCACAGAGGCCTCCTGCTCTCCCTCTGCCCCCTCCTCACCCTCACTGGACTGTCCTCCTCAGCAGCTGCTCATCGTTCCCCACTGGAGTGGGGCCCCCGAAGCATGTGCCCTGTGTGCCGGCCAGGGCGCCAGCTGGCAGCACCGCAGGAGGTGTCCAGAGGGCGGGCCACAGGCGCCAGGACAACTCCAGAGGAAGCCGGTCAGCAAGGAGGGAGGGAAGCGAGCCGCGCCTTTATGCCAGGCCTCGGAAGGTTCCTGCACCTTAGTCACTGGTCTCACCTGTGATGTTCTGCTGTCTCGTTCTCTAATTTTGTCCTTTACAAGTTTTATTAGTGAGGTGATATTGTAAAATTCTGCTTCCTCCAACACCCCTAGAATAAAGAAAAACAACTATAATTCCCACCAGATCAAAGAATAAACGTCGTGCCTCTGCCCCTCAGTGGACCGGTGGCCCGTTCTCAGCCCAGCCCACTGGAAGCCCCCGGCCCCCATCCTGCCATCCTACAGACTCTGCAGACACCGCTGGCTCTCAGGGCCCCCAGGGTGCACACGGAGAAAGGGCACGTTTGTGGATGCACGTCTGGCCCGCGTCCTTCCAGGTGACCTGCTGGGTGCTGAGTTCACACCAGAACCCCGGGACGTTTCTCAGACAGACCCCCTCCAGAGCCTGCGGCCGTCTGTCCTGGGCTAGCGGCCGCCTCACATGGGCCCCTGCGTCACTCAGTCAGAAGACAGCTGGTTGAGAGGCTGCTCAGCTGCGGAACTCCTGCCAACTTAGGAACCCTTTCCTGCCGTTTGCAACGTCCCCAGTTTAGGGGCTCTGAACGGCCAGGTAACTCTGAAGAGCAGATCGGAGGGGCCCTGCCTCGGGGGCTCCTCATGGGTATTCCAGAAGGTCAGGCGCATGCCTCCTGCCACCATGCCTGGTCGTCCCGACCAGTTTGCACTCTGCACAGCGGGTCCCGGCGCTAGCGGCACCGGGGGCTCAGAGCCGTGGACTCTGTCTGACCCTCAAGCTGCAGCCTAATGAGGTCTCAGGGACTCAGCAGAGTGAGGGGTGGGGCAGCCACCGCCCAGGCAGACGTCTCTCTCTTCAAGGCCCCAAAGGGAGGTGCACCTGGCACGTCCCATCTCAGGATGATGCGGGGCGAAGTCCTATCAACCCTTCCCTTTGGATCCAGGGGTGGGGACTGTGGGGCTGTGAATAAGCCCCGGAAGCCTCAGGATAAGCACTTTGGCCTGAAGGGCCAGCCTTCTACCATCCAGACACTCCAGGCGCCCCTCGTGCTCTGAGAGGCAGATGGGAAACGGCACCCGTGGGGGCCTTTCTCCCGAAAAAAAGCACTGCATCTGAGGCTGACGGAAGACAGGTGAGTGAGGCCAGGCAGCAGGGGCTTGATCTGTGGCAAGTACCACATTTGCTTTCTAAGCAAATCATGCTGGGAACAGTTTGCCTAAAACTGTACAGCTGCACACACAGAACACACGTGTGTGCACGAAAAAGACGCTGCAAAAGAAGATGCAGAGGAGCAAGAGGGCCCGGAGAGAAGGAGGGAGCGGGCTCAGCTCAACAAGCAAAGGGGAGAGAGCCCTGGGCTCTCAGCACCGACCGGACCCTGAGCTGGGAGCCATAGTACGGCAGGCATCTGGAAACACAGGAAGAACTCAAGAGGGGCTTCTGCCAGGGCTGCCCCAGAAGGAGAGCAGACCCGGGGTGACTGACACCGGGGACCCCCAGGAGGCGGCGGGCCCCAAGCTGTGTGAATCAAGGCAACCAGAAAGCAGTGGGCCCCAGGGAGGAGCCCCACCCTCACAGCACCACCAACCGGACACCTGAAGGAGGGAGTGGGTTGCAGTCCCAACCAGCCCCCACCCAGCTCTGGATTGTCTCAGCTTCCTGGAGGAAGAACAGGGGAAGAGGCAGCACTGAGCAGCCCCGTTCCCTCTGAGATAAGCATCTGTGAGGGATGGAGCTGGAGAGCAAGGGAGGGCCCCCCCCCCCCCCCCCCCCCCCCATTATCTTTATCTTAGAGTATCTGTCCACAGGGGACAGACCCCCCCCCCCCCCGATCCCGGTCCCGCCTGCGACTCACCTTCCTCGGCAAGGTCTTTGTTAATGACCAGCTTTCCGTGTCTCAGGTAGTTCAGCACAGGCCCAAAATAGGTGGGGTCTCTGTCGATTAAATAGGCACCTGTTTCATCCTACAAAGAACAACACACCAAGGTGAATCCCAGACAAGAAAGCACAGTTCCCACAGCTGGCCCGCAGCCCAGCCACAGCTAAAGGGGGTTTTGGAGGCTTGTGGGCTGTAGGCGTCTAACACACAACTGGAAGGATCAGCATTTATGGCGCTTTAGGGAACCCCTAAGCCGTGCCGCCTGCTTCCAGCCACCTGCAGCCGTTGACCCTGATCTGTCACCACTGCAGGTGAAGCCAAGTTTAAGCTCTGCTGCGTCAAGGTGACCTCCCTATTTACTCTGAGGCAAAGAGATTGTGTACAAGGCCTCTTTCCTCATAGCTCCAATAATTCCTGAGAGCGAGTTCATCCTTTTCTCATTTCAGCAACCGTCCCACAAGAGTAACCTGACACACCTTCCCCCATGGGATGCTCTCAAAAGCGGGACTGATGCCAACAGGTCAGCATCTGAAGGACACCGTGACCCAGGCCGCCGCTGCTCATTTTAGGGCTCCTCGCTGGGCAGGACTGGGTAGTCAGAGGCTCATGGAACACAGCTTCATTTTCTGTTGCCAAGTGACACTAGAGCTCCCCTGAGACTGCTGACCACCGAGGAGGCCTCCCCCACAGCAGCGCCCCGCCGGGGTCCATCTACAGAAGGCGCTCCCTCCACACCTGGGCAGGCCCTGCTTCGCCCCCAGGGCCTTTCTGGGTGTTAGGGACCCTCACTGCCCACGGCACACAGCGTCAGGCATTTTGGCAGGGAGGTGGCGAGGCGGAACCCCCTGAACCTCTTGAACGTAGTGAGCCCACGGGCCCCAGAGCTCACTCCCACTGGAAGGAATCTCAACCGTGAAGCGGAGTGCTGTGTTAGGGCCCCCTTCTCACTCATAAGCATCAAATCTGGAATTTTGTGTAATAAACCTGGTGGTTTCAAGGGTTTCCTCCCGAGTCCACAAAGCTGTAAAAACCTGCTCTCCTCAGATCAAATCCGGATGTGGTGCCAGCGGGACCCAGAGCCTCGCTGATGGGTGGGCAGGCCCCGCTCAGCCCGGAGCACCTCTGCCCCTTCCTCTCTCCCACAGGCCCTGGGTGCTCAACCCAACCTCCTGCCTCGATAGGCCACTGCCTGGTCCCCCCATGGGCTTCCTGTCCCCCAGGGCAGCATCCAACCACACACAGACGCCCAACTTCATCTAAGGAAGCACTGGTCAGATATTGTCCCAAGGGATCCTGCCTCCCGGCCTGGCTCCTCAGCCCTTTCTCCAGACTCCCTAGACCCCTCCTCTTCTCCAAGCAAGGCCAGAAGACCCCTGGGACAGGCTTCAGGAAGAATGATGCTTCAGTAGCCTCCATACTGGTGAAAAACAGCCGCCATTTCCTACAAAGGGGCCGAGGTCTGGAAAGAAAAGGATGGAGCTGCCACAACACGGAATCCAGGGGCTCTTCCCTGCACCTTGCGGATGAAAAGAGCCCAAGTGTGACAAGCGCAGATTGCCAAGCTCAGGAATTATTCATCGGCTCACTGCTACCTCCACAGACAGTTGGCAGAAGGTCGAGAAGGAAAGATCAGACAGGGACTGGGCTCATCTCCGCCCTCAGGACACCCCAGGGAGCCTCCCTTGTCACACAGGGCTGAGGCCCCACGACGGGGCTCAAGGCCATGCCACCGACACACTGGGTATCTCGCTCAGCACTGGGAGTGGGCGGGAGAGGAAAAGGAAGTGACCCAGGCCCCCAAAGCCTGGAGGGATGGGGGATGGGGCAGAGAAGGAGGGAAAGGAGGTGAGCCCACAAAACTGTGGTGGTGGCACGCCCAGAGCCAAGTGAGAGGGCCACTGCCCAGATGCAAAGGGACCCCAGACCAAGCACTGGAGAGCACTGGAGAGCCAGCGATGGGGCTGGGCCTCCAGACACCAGGCTGACCCGTAGAAGGGCAGGGGTGAGAGGCCGCTGAACAGGGGTGGCTTTTTCACTAAAAGGCCACGTGGCCAATGTTCCGAAGGAACTCCTACCCAGGCCTAGCCCTCAGCTCGGTGCACACCAGGCCAGGCTTGTGGCCCCATCTTAGGGTGCCTGAGCTTAGGCCCTCTAACCCTGGGGGGCTGAGGACTCCCCAGGAGGGACTGGGGATCCAGCACCCAGGCTGGCAAATGAAGAGGTAGCAGCAAGGGGTGGGGGGACAGCACGCCCCCAGCAGCCTCCCCAACATGCTCCCACCCATACCCTGTGCTCAAAGGCAAGTGACCTCCGTGCTCAACTACCCAGCCATCAAAGTGGAGGGGCAGGCTTGTCGCTACGTGGGGACCCCTGCCTTCATAAAAGGAGCAGCCTCACGGATATGTCCAGAACAAGGCCAAAGAGTCCAAGGCGTCTGCTGCTAACTGGGCTGGAGCCCAGGCCCAAGGGTGGAAGAGCAAAGAGGACCCCACCTGCATCTCAGGGTCTGGAACCCAGGCTTTGTATCCGCCAACAGACGTTCCTGGTGGCCCACCTGGAGAACAAGAGAGGCACTGGTCCCTGGAGGTGCTGGGAGCACAGCTGGGAGAGAGCTGGCACCACAGCGAGGGGGGCACAGAGCCACAGTTGGCGGGAGCACAGGGGTCAAACCCCTGGGGTCCAGGCTCACGCTCAGCTACTCAAGGCACATTGCTCCTCTCTCCAGGCCTCAGCTTCCCCATCTGTCAAATGAGCCAAGAGGAGGCTGGGGGCCCTTCTGGCTCTAACGGTCTGTGTCTAGTCCAACGTCTCTTCAAGGTAACAGAGCTGGGCTCGTGACCTGTCCTGGGGGCTGGGACAAATTCCAAGGCAGAGGAAGCCACATGCTCTGGCCACAGAGATGGGGAAGCACAGAGCCAGGAGACTGAAGCACACACCTGGCCGGGCCCTCGGAGGCCTGCGCCTTCCACGCCTCCTCCCCGGGCAGGAAGCGAAGGCAGTGCCTCCAGTAACACCCTCCTCACCCCCCCCACCCACCCCCCTGCTGCATAGTCTGTGGCTTATCTTAAAAACCCGTGTGAAAACCTAGAGGAGGCCATCCTGGGCACTCAATCCACACAGAGGTTTAGAAAGCTGGGGCCGAGCACCCCAGAAAGAGAGGCCTGGGTGCTGGGCATCCAGACTTGCACCAGAGCACTGGCTGCCCACAGCTGGGCACTGCCCCCCCCCCCATCTCATGCCAGCTCCCTGGGTGTCCCAGGACCCGCTGCCTGAGCTGGCCTCCAGGGCACTGGGAAAGCTGGAATGGGCTTCAGTTGGGACTCTTGTCACCCCATGATTCTCCCACATGGTGTCACCAGCTGAGGGCAGGAAGCTCAGTCCAACAGCTGCCACGCTGGCCCCAGCAGCGTGGCCTTAGCACTCCTTCCCGGGAGGGAAGACCCACCCTCCTAGACCTGGAAATGCAGGGCCATGGGGTGACCATAAGATACTGAAGGTCAAGTGGCCATCCCCTAGCAGTGACAAGCCCGCCCCTCCAGCCCCGCCACTGCTAAGCAGACTTCAGGAGGCTTCATGGCAGCTTCCTCCATGGACCCCACGGGGCTCTCTGGCCCAGTTTCTTCCCGTGGATTGGTTTTGCTCTGATGGACTTCATTAAGAAACAAGGACGAGGACTTCCCTGGTGGTCCAGTGGTTAAGAATCCACCTGCCAATGAAGGGGACACAGGTTCAATCCCTGGTCCAGGAAGCATGCTGCAACTACTGAAGCCTGCATGCCTAGAGCCCATGCTCTGCAACAAGAGAAGCCACTGCAATGAGAAGCCTGCACACCACAACGAAGAGTAGCCCCCGCTCGCTGCAACTAGAGAAAGCCCACACACAGTAACGAAGACCCAGCGCAGCCAAAATTAAAAAAAAAAAAAGGAAAGAAAAAGAAACAAACAAGGCTGAGACTCTAGGGTTAGGAGAGACTGGGCAGCAGCATGTTGGGGCGGCACTCTCATCCTACAAGGAGTGCTGGGGGCCCCCAAATTCCACTGGGCTTTATCTTGGACAACAGCCCAGAGGACCGCAGACTGACTCTCGTTTAGAGGCACCCAGGCAGGAGCTCTGGAGGAACACCATCTTCTAGAACCTAAGCCTGAGCAGCACTGGAGAGTGTACGCGTGCCGGCAAGGGCTGCCTGCACACTCGACTGTGACCAGGCCGCAACTGACACGGGCACCAGGGCCCTCGGCATCTCATGTTGCTTGTGTTTGTAAGTGGCCCTGGGGCCTCCATCCTAAGGCAGAAATAAAGAAAACTACAGAAAAAGAGAAAATACCAAAACATCCCAAATTCAGAAGTCTCAGGCTCACTTATGCAAAAGCAAAGAGAGAATGGTCTCTGTGACACCCACACCAGCAGCGGAAGGGGACGCCCGAGACTCGGCCACTGGCAGCTGTGGTAACAGCACCCCATCCATCACCTGCTCACGGGAGAAGAACCTTGTGATGTGCACTTGGCATGGTCACACTTACAAAAGGCAGCAAGACATGAGGATCTCTCTCCTCCCTCCCTCTGTCCTCTCCTCAATTTATATAACAAGCGTGTGCTACATTTATATAGTGGCAAGGCTTGAGGTTTTGGGGTTTTTTTGTAAAAGAGCCAGAATTAAGATTGCTTGCTTGACAAATCATTTTCCTCTACTGACTATCCCCACTTCTCACTGAATCTGCATTTGACCTACTTGTGCTGGCTTTTAAAATATATATCTACCTTAAAGGCATAAAAGAGAGAAATGCTGGACTTGGCTCTTGAATATTTAATGGAGGTCATGCCCGTCAGGTTACACACTGTTTGCTGGGGGCTCACTGACGCCCAAGTTGGCCGAATCCCACTCCAAGGGGGCCCAGCCTCCGAGGCCAAGCTGCTGGGCTCCAGGGAACTGTGAATCCTGCATCCCTGAGCCTGTGCCGCAGAGGGAACGCCCTGGCCACAGCCAGGAGCACCTTGCCCGCAGTCACTTCTCTGAGAGGAGGCAGCAGGCAAGACATGCCACGTCACACGCTCTCTGAGGAGACCCCTGACCTGCAGTCCCAACATGGACAGAGGCAGAGAAGACGATCCTAATTGGAAACCCACACAGCCCCACCCCATCCACTCCCTTCCGAGCAGCCCAGCAGCCTCAGCCCTCAGCGCTGGTTAGGAGGCAATGCTCTGACAGGGCTGCTGAGGTTCTCCTGCTCGCCTGTGCCTGGCCCTCACGTTCAAGACAGATTTGAGTGCACTGTGCGGCGAAACATTGTGTGTCCAGGGCAGGCCGCCCACCCTCTTGATAGAACCAGGCACATGGCCTTGAAAATGGCCATAAGGAACAAGGGTCAAGGAAGTCAGGCTCTCAGGCAAAGCTGTAGACGGAAATGCATTCTGTGGCCACGTCTCACTCCAGCTCCGTACATTCTCTGGAGAGGCCTGCACCTGGCTCCTTTCTATCACCTTCCCAACTTCCACAAACACATGAGGAAATGGAACACGAGAAACACACGGCCACTGGAGACTAGAAATGCAAAGAGTTGAGTGTCCCAAGCTAAACTCAAGATGTATTCTGTCAAATTTCCCTATTTGAAATCTGAACGCAAAAGCACAGAATTTTCTGTACACAAACATTTGCAATCAACATAATTAGAATTTTCACTCTGAAATTATCCATTTAAGTGATTCTGTTTCACTTTAAAACCTTCACCTCTGCTCTCTTTTCTTTTGTTTTCTACAGTTTGTCAAATCCTTGACCTAGAAGAGACCTTAGACGTCACGAATTACAAATGAGGAAACAGGCCCAGAGACCTGTCCAAGCAGCGGATGTGCAGAACTGTGCTGACGTGTGTGGGAGTGCTGGCTGCTTTTGACTTAGCTTTCCCCATATAAGACCCTACAACGCCCTGTGTACACCTGGAGATCGGAAACCCTCCGGCACACACAGGGAATAAAGGAAAAGCAAGGGCTCTGGGTCATTCCCACCCTCAGATCTCAACCAGCACCCAGCTCTCAGGGCCCTGACCCCCGGGTGCCTCCCAGTCCTAGAATGTGGCTTAGAAACAGAATTTAGGGTGACTTAGAGGACTCAAACGAGGCTCACTAAGAAACAAATGCAAGAGGACGTGTGAAAGGACCCCAGCACATGAGGCTCCTGGTCGTGCTTCAAATTCACCTAAGGTTGCGGGGGGGGGTCCCACCAAGCTCCACGAACAGGCAGAGATGGCTCACAGGGACCGTTCAGCTCAGCTGGACCGGGGTCCACTTGGAGCAGATGCCACATCAACTGTGCAGACAGAAACAGGCATCGGGCCACCCCAGGGTGTGGGGCAGTCGTGAGCAGGATGTCATGGGTGGACCTGCCAGCCGGAGAGCCACCCGTCCAGGTCTCAGTGCTATGAACATCTCTGAGAGAGAGAGAGAGAGAGAGAGAGAGACTAAGAAGTCAACTTGACATGGAAACAGGCAGAAACCACGACCGCCTGGGAGAGAAGCAGCAGTAGGAAGAGCCCAGGGTCCCTGGCCGCAAACTTCCCCACAGTGGTTCTGCCAGCCTGGAGGCGAGGCCCCCTCCAGACCCAGAGTCTCCAGTCCCCTGGACGCCAGTCACTCAGCTCAGGCAGGCAGGACATTCTGCAGCCAGGACGCCCTGCCAGGGGTTCACACCATGCCCGCTGCTCCCAGGGGTGCCCAAGCCCTCCCCAGCAGCTGCCCCACAGCCACCGCCCTGCTGGCTCCAAGGCAGCCTCTGTTCTCTTCCTACGCTCGGCCCTGCTGGCAGATCCAGTGCAGAGTTCCCCCTTCCTTCTCGCTGGGGCTGAAGAGCAGGCCCACGGCTCCTCTGCACCCTCGCCCACCTCCCCTCCTCACCGAGGACTGCCTGGCGCCCAGCACTGCCTGCCTCTCCATTACCTGTTTCAAAAGACCTACGTTGGCCTCTGTAGTGGCAGTGATGGGCTGGCCCAGCTCATCACCTCCAGAACCAGCCCCAACAGAGCCTGACTTGTAACACCAGGCCAGGATCCTGGAAGTCCAACTACTGAGGAAACTAAAACCCACAGAACATAATACGGATGACGAGGAAAGATGAACGGTACACAGCCCTGCTCAGACGCCTCCCTGATGCCAAGAGCCCATCCCAGACACACATGGAGGATGGTACTGAACTCTGGAGCTGTGTTCTCCAGGCTCGAGGGCATCAGGTTTCTAGTACGATAACTCGATGGCTGCCCAGGAAGCTGTGCCCCTCCCCCTTGGCACAGGCTCCAGTGCCCAGAGTTGGGAACCGGCCCTCCAGGGCCTGTCCTAAGAAGTGTCCACCTGGGAAGCAGGGGACACTGAAGGGCCCAGCTTCCACACCCCACCCTCTGAGGCCGGCCCAGCAACCAGAGCTACCTGCCAGCAGCATGAGGTTTGCGGCAAGTGAGGGAGCGTGTAGTAAGTGACAAACAGGAACAAAAACAAATTCTGAGGGGGACAAAAAAGCATCCTTGGTACATTCTTTCTAAAAACAAATTACAAAAGTAAAATAAAGACTACTAAGAGCCATCTCTAATTCCTGCAACGACCCAGCACCAGGCACTGTATGGGGGAGGGCTCATATTCCTCAGCTTCCTTAATTCTCACAACTCCTCCTCTGTGACTCTGCTCAGAGGTACATTAACTAACCCCAAATCGCAGGGCAGGTTAACTTGTGCGTGGAGTCAAAGTCAGGCCTGAGTCCAAAGTCTAACTCGGCCACCATGAAAAATGCCCCGTACCCCCAACACCCACATCCCACCAACTCCAGACTGGAATGTGCTGGGTGCTCAGCAGTCTGGGGAGAGCACCAGTGCTCGAGGTGGCCTGCTGGCACCCTGGCCACACAGACCCCTCCCTGGGTGCCACACAGAGTCAGCTTCTCTAAAGGACTTTAAAGATTCCTGGCCTGGGCTTCCCTGGTGGAGCAGTGGTTGAGAGTCTGCCTGCCGATGCAGGGAACACGGGTTCATGCCCTGGTCTGGGAAGATCCCACATGCTGCGGAGCGGCTGGGCCCATGAGCCATGGCCGCTGAGCCTGCGCTCCGCAATGGGAGAGGCCACAACAGTGAGAGGCCCGCGTAACACACACACACACACACACAAAAAGATTCCTGGCCCAATGAAAGCTGTCCTTGAGCATCCCTGGAAAGCAGCCATGTGCACCCACTCCAGGGGAATGCAGCCACAGACAAGCCATAAGGAGCTGGCATCTCTGGGTTCCCATAAAACTCTATTTGCAAAACCAGGCAGGTGGACCGCAGCTTTCTGACTGCTGCTCGAAACCATGACCAGTCACTGTCCTGCTGGCCAAGAGCAAGTGAAGGCTGCCCATGTGGTCGGGGGAAAGAGGAACTGCTCTTCAGTTGACGACCACTTCCTCCCAGCTACCCTCAGACGGCTGACGGGGACAGCTGATGGCTGTGTCCGATGCCCTGAACAGCTCTCCTCACTAAAGGCAAGCCCTTCCTCAGGGCTTCCCTGCTCAGGTCCAAGGGGCCCTGTGGAGAGGTGACCATGGCATCCACGGTGAGTGAACCCCCACTGCACTGGGCCACCACCTGCCCAGGGCCTGAGCCAGGCGTGGGGTCAGGGCTGAGAATATGCTTGGAGCCAATCCTCAAGTAAAGCGTGAGACAAAATGCACAGTGGCTCGGGACCCCAACTCTTGGCCTCAGACCGGAGACCCAGCCCTCTCACTGGAGCTCACGATGCTCTCAGCCTTTCACCTCTGACTTAGTCACACGGAACAAAATCTGCCGTTTCACTCTAAGTAATCCCCACTTCTCCTGCCAAGCGGCTTAAAAGATAGTCCTTCCACCCACACCCCCATCACTTAGCCCTGTCTGTAAAACTCCTTTCACTATCTTTCTAATCCTGAAACTCTAGCCAACACCAAGTACGCTGGGGGTAGGCACAGGCAAAGAACTGCAGAGGACATGGCATGTCATCAGAAACACCTCGACAGCCCCACCCCTCCAAGACCCATCTGATGCCACCACATCTGCAACCCCAAAGCCAGGACAACAGCCCTGTTGAAGGGCAAAAGCTCATGTGAAACACACAGTTTTCTCCAGGCCTGGCTCAGCTGCAGAGACCGAACCCCCACCCCCACCCCAAATCCTACTTAATCTGAGTGGTTTCCAACCACCAAGTAGTATTTCCTGTTTCCCTTTTATTCCTAAAGCATCTCCACACTGAAACAGGGACTGATTCAGCTCTGAACAAACTCTAACCTGTTTTCAACAATGCCACTGGGCCAGGTACCATGGAATACAAAGATATATAACCCAAATGAATCACATGTCGAATATTTACAAAGCACTTCTGGGAAGGACTGTTACACCTGGCCTGCCCCTGATGGAACAGGGGAGAGAAAAATGACCCAGGATAGCAGGTGAACAGATGCCGAAATGAATAACACAGACACAGCCCTACTGGGGAAGCACCAGAAGGAAGTGAGAATTCACACTTGGGCTATCTATAGAGAGAACTTCGTGGCAGCAAGGGCCCCGAGTCAGAACTGGAGACAAGAGGGTAAGGGTTTAGCAGCTTGGGGCACCGTGGGCACTGGGTCCCAGTTACAGCCCAGCTCCCCACCATCCCTAACAACCTTTCTGTCAGCTATTTAACAAAGCAATCCTCCAGAAAAATGTCCTCACACCACCCCTCCCACAGAGCTTCATGACTGAGCTCCCCGCCAGACCTTGTGCGTTTAACAGCAAGCTCCAGGTACTCTCCCAGTGAACTCCAAACCCATCAGGCTCCTGAAAGATTCCAGATCTTCCACTTCTTGGAACTCCTCCCCCTGATCTCCCCACCCAACCGCGACCCAAGCACAACTCTGCAAGCCCAGGTGCTCAATAAACAGGAGACAAATGCCCAGCAGGAAATCTTCCACCAGGTGTATCCAGCCCTGTGAATATCTGCAAGGTATCCTTTCATCAATCTCAACTATGAGGTCAGGGCTTGGAGATTTTTACATGTGAATCAACATCCTGTTTCTCCTCCATCACATAATTGCTAGCATCCCACTCTTCCAAACACCCCTTTCCCTCCACCCTCATCCTCAGATTCCTCACTCAAGGTTTAACTATCTAGGAGTGAATCTCTGGGATATTCTTTCATCAGAACCAAAGGGGGAAAAAACTGAGAAGAATGAGTACTTTATACATTTTCTCATTTGAGGTAAAACACTCTATGACCATGACTAATGGGAATTAGCATTACTCTTTCTGGCAAATTCACATCTGTGGCTAAAACTAACCCATATTTACTATCAACTACTTTATGAGACAGAAACTGTATCTGCTGCATTACCTTTATGTTCTAAATTTCAATTTTACAATTGGGAAATCAAATGTGGTTAAGTGGATGATGGTGAAAAAAAGCAACTTCAACATAGACATACTCTGATAAATTACCCTCCCCAAAGGACTACTATACAGTAAAGCATAATTTTTTTAAGTAGTCTTGAAACAGTAAAGACTTAACTGGGCAAACTATAGTTAATCAGCTCTGAATAATTGTCTCAGTGCTGAACAGGCAGCCATTGCCTCAAAACAACCCAATGGACAAGAGCAATGTAAAATCGTACTCAATATACAAAAGAGAAACCCTCAAGTAGAAATGCAAGTGAATGACCACTAAGGCTCACTGTTTAAACAGAAAAACAAAACAGTAAAACATACACCCACGCTATAAAAGGAAAATCATAGCTAACAAAAGCTTATTTCTATCCTGGAGGTGACTGTCATTTTCTGGGAGGTCAACTCTAAGAGTGGAGAGCTTGGTCAAATGAGCAATGGAAACAGCTGGGGGGGTGGGGGGTACCAGAGCGCTGGCATCTCAAACCCTGATTTCTACCCATGACTGGTGGTTTTGTGGTAACTCGAGTTCTCGTTTCCCAATCATAAGGTCATGCCACACAGAGGATGGTCTGTGTCAGGCTTCTGGATCTTGAAGAGGGATCTGAATCTTTCTGGGAAGCCTATGCCTGGCAAATGCTGGGCTGGCAAGGCACAAAGCCAAGTGCAGTTATGTAGGCTCGATTGAAAGACACAGGAAAGTTAGAATAAGGTTTGTGAATTGCCTAGGATAAATACAGGTAACAACTATTCTTCCAACAGAGCCTTTTCTGAGTTTCAATGCTGTTCAGCTCCAGAGATATTCTTCAGCCACACAAGTCTTGTAAAGGTAATAAAATAGTTTCTAGTACCATCTGCACAACAATATGAGCATTTAATCTGATGAAAGGCAATCAGCAAACCAAGCTAGAAATTCCTATCCTTTTGAGAGGGCAACAGGAAAACTAAGTTAATTAGAAAGCAGATTGAAAAAGATTTCCTATTTTGCCCTTCCTTAACACCCCTAAGCCACCCCTTGATGTGAGCAACATTCCGTTTGAAAAATCACTCTATGGACGGCACTTTCTGAGAGTGCTGAGTGGGTGCGCGTTGCGGCTGAAAACGATGGAGCACCAACTCTCTAAATGCAAGTCACTGGGAAAGGCAGGCCACCCGTGTCAACCCCCCACACCAACGTTAAGTCAAACGTCAGGAATGTGAGAAGATGAGAAGAATACCAGGGTTCTCGGATTCCAGAGCCTCTAAGTACACTGGGACGGAGAAGAGGTGTTCTCACACCAGGGGCAAAACAATCTAAGGAGGAAAAGAAAGTAGACCCACAGCAGAGTCTGGGGTCTGCAAAACCTCCTCCACCGAAGAGCAAAGAGGGCGAGACAGAGAGACACCCCGAGGTGGACTGGCTGGGGATCTTCGAGGGTGGTGGGCGCCAGGGCGCCATCCTCTCCTTCCCCGGTCCAGGACAGGGAGTCGGGGGGCTCGGGTCGAGCTGGTAACGAGGGGAGCGCGGGGCTCGGAGCTGGGGCGGGTCTCCTCAGTGTGGGGCAGGGGGCGTGCGGCGGGCCGCAGACCAGGGCGGTCCGAACCCTCCTGGCTGGCCCGCGCGGCCCTCACCTTGTCCGAGTCCAGGTCGGGGTCGGCCTGGCACAAACGGTACAGGAAGGATTTCGGATCCCGGCACAGCGTCTGCCGAGTGGTGAGGAAGTAGGTGCCGCCGACGTTGAGCCGGACCCACTTGGACACGCTGCCGGGGCGCTGGGCTAAGGCACCGAGCCCCGCGCTACAGCGGCGGCACAGGCTGCCCCCTAACCCCGCCCCGAGGCCGCCCGGGGCCGGCGGCAGCAGCTCGCAATGACTCTCCGCCATCATCCCAGCAAGCCCCGCCACAGCTCCTCTCTACCGGAAGCGTCCGGCCTTTAATACAGTCCTCCGAGCTCCGTCCCTCCCACAGGTCCGCCCTCGTAAAGCGCCCACCCCGCCGTCACGCTGGAGGCGGAAGTTCAGGTCCGGAAAAACGGCCGGCCGAGCCACCTTCCGGCCGAAGCCCGGCGCGGCGTGGTCCCATGACGCCGGTGCGAGCGGGCCGCGGCGGAGCCGGGCGTTGGCCTCTAGAAGGGTTCGCTGGCCTCCGCCGGACGCCCGGTTCCCGGACCCGAATCCAGGTCACCCGACCCGCGCCCCAGCCAAAGGAAGAGCTACGTCAGCGAGCGTCTACACTCTACATGCTTTTTTATTACAAGACTACCGAGCATACGTGGAAAATTCATCATCCGGTAACTACATCTAAAGCACAAATATTTGAAAAAAAGAATAAACAGATTCATTAAATTATGATATGATTAAATCGACCAAATAGAAAATTTATATAATAAAGCCAGAAAAAAAGTTGTAAAATATAGTTTACAATAATTATTCACATTCAAGGCTGTACATCAATACATACAACAACGTGGCCCCGAACATGAATTCAATCCAAATAATTCATATATTAGATTTTAAATAACACAGACTGAACTAGAGGCCAACAATAGCCAGCAAATAACCTTATATAAGAATAAAAATACAAAAGTGTATATCCTAATATCATTGCATTATTTGTCTTCATAATTTTTTTTTTTAATTTTTGCTTTGCCTGTACATCACAGTTACAGCTACAGACCAGGTAGAGAATATTATACATGTTCTAACTGACTGCCACCAACCTGAAAGACAGCTAACATACTACTGATTCATCCTATTTTGTGTTGTTAAAGAACAGCTACAGCAGCTCTAAATATTGCAAAAATTTGATTGCAATGTCCAAACTTATCATGACAGAGGTTTTTCATCAGCAAAACGACCCTTATTCATAGTCACTCAGCCAGATGGGTTAGACTAGGGTGGATTACACAGCTACAAAACATTCTGCCTTTTGTAAAAAGTTCTCTGTACATAAAGTTTGGTGTTTCTTCATATTGAAGAAATGAATTCTGGGGGAAATTCAGGTATACATGTAGGCTTGCCCACCACGCTGGCTGAGCTACAGATAAAACTGCCCTTTGCTGGAAGCTTCTGCCCCAGACCAGTTCTCCACAGGCAGCCTAATTTAAAACCCTGCAATCTTGGGCCAGCAGCCTGCACCCCTCAGACGCTCTGGGAGTGACTCCTGCCCCGATTTAAGGCACTTGCCATGTAGTCTGCCTAAGAGACAAGGGCCACACCCACTCGAGTCACCATCAGTTCATGTTAGGTTTGGATATGAAAAGAAATATGGAAAAACGCATATGGCACCATCTCCAAGAATAGTACCTTCATCATGTTCTCATAGTGGCTGCAGCCTCTGCCTCATTCTGTGGACCAACCTGGGGAGAAGGGGATTTGGGGTGTCAGAGAGAAGGTAGGAAACCTGCACAAACTGGCCATAATCTCTGGCATAGCCAAGTGGCACTGAGCATGGCACCTAGAAAAGTCTTTCATGCATGTTTCACCTCAGAATTGACAGACCCCAAACTGAAGTGGAGAAATTAAGAATGAAACCAAATTTGGGTGGTCTGTACTTCAAGACAACTAGGCAACCTGCAACACTGTGGGCGAGGAGAGGGGAGGAGAAATCATTAAATCCTTGTCAGCCAGGACAATCACATTCTACAATGAAAAAGACTGGCCAGGGTGCTCTACTGAACTGCTAAGACCTTCTGACTAAGTCCCGCAATTTGAAGAACACAGGGGCAAACAAACTTCTGTAAAATCTAGTTATCTACATGGTTTCTTTTTCAAGTAGAGCCTTTGCTCTTTTACTGATTCCAAATGGCCCAATGTACTTTCTGAGTCTATAAACTTAATTACAACTCATCCATTAAGTATGTGGCAAGGTCAGTTCAACACTTTTTATCTCTGCTGACTGTGCAGATGCAAATTCAGTACCGTTGTGGACACAAAGTATAAGACTCTGTAAATATCACCAAGCACTTGAAAGCCATAGCAGCAGGGATGGGCAGGTAACATGCAAGCACAACCAGGTTCTTTCAATAAAATAAGGAAATTGGCTTTTGGAAAAATATGTCACAAATGGCCTGCAGTAATGACAACATTTTAGCATTTTTTTTTAAAAAAAAAAAGCAGTCTTATTCAAACATTCTTGGGAACACACAGCTTACCAGGAATTGATTTGTTCATGATCTGTAGGACACAACTAAGAAAGTTCTGTACTGGAACTCTGAACATCTAAGCATCAGATCAAGACAGAGGAGAAGAGAGACTATACTAGCTTTAAAATGAGCAAACTCTTTGACCCCAAAATACCACTTCTAGGAATCTGGGCAGGGTTGGGGCAAGGGAGATCAGAGTCAAAAATCAAAGAATTTTAAGGATATTAATCACAGCATTATTTAAATAGTGAAAAACCAGAAACCATCTAAATGTTCTATAGCAATGAAATGGTCAGATAAATTATGATAAAAATTATTAACCATTAAACTCTACAATCATTAAAAACAAGGTTTTTGAACGACATTAAGATAAATACCAAGTGAAAAAAGCGGGGTGCAAAATGGTGCATGTTGCGATGTTCCCACTTCAGTTACAAAAGCAAACACGTGTGCGGGTGGGGAGGAGGGGGCAGCAGGCTAGGCACCAAGATGCTCACAGTGGTCTTTCCTGGGCGCTGAGCCTCCAGCTGATTTTTTTCAGAAAACAAATGTTTTAAGAAAGTACAAAGTCACCTGGAACCCCATGCTGGCACCCTGTCCTCGGGGGTCTGTGCCACAGACTGTCTCCTACAATTCCTTCAGGCCTGCACCACAAATACCAGAGTAGCCCCCAAGGGGGCTGGGGTAGGTGCAGCTCCCATCAGCTCTGGCATGACCCCAAGAGCCATCTTTCCCAAAGCAAGTCTGTAACCAGCCTCCCGAGAGTCAAGGTTCAGGATGGCAGGCACGCAGGGTGCCACTCACAGGGTGGGGCTTCGTGCTCCACATGGGGCTGCCCATTGCCCACTGGCCTGGTCAGGTCCACAGAGGGAAGGAAAACCCATCCAAACCCAGCTTCCTCACGTTCCCAGAGAGAGGCAAGGCACAGCGGGCTGTCTGGGCCAGCAGAGACTTGGCCCTCATGGCCATCCTCCCTCCACTCTCTGCCAAGAGAGGCTGCATGGTGTGAGACCATCGCTGCTTGACAGGTGCTGGCTTTGGTGCTTATCCCTGTCTTGTCCCCTCTCAGTAAGACACTCCTGGATGCATTAAACACCAGGGCATTTTCTTTCTCAGCCTTGGTTAAGACCACATTTATATATATTTCTAGGTATGTCTGCATGTGTACAGAGACTGACACCCGCGTCCACGTCTTAGAACATAAGGCACCTGCATGCCAGGACGATGGCTCAAAGGATGAGGTGGATAAAACTAAAGATGACATGAGTGAGCACAGGGTAAGACTGGAATATATAGGGGCCTTAAAAAAACAAAAAGGAAAGAGGACTCTGAGCAGAGAACGGTGACCTACAAAGAAGGGTTCAGCTGTCACTGGCTCAGGATGGGCAGTCACTTCAGCTCTGCCAGCTTCGAGCTCAACCCTGAACCCCTTATTCTCTGGCTTTGGAGGTTAAGATGGAGCTTGTCGGTTAAGCCCAGGAGGTAGTGGCGCTATCCAGAGGGAAGAATGCAACAGAAGATTTGTCTCTCCCCGAGCAGCCCAGCCAAGTGCTCTTTTAAAAGCCAAATATCAGCTCTGCTTATTTCCCTGCAACCAGACACCCAGGAAAGACGCTGTGTAGGAGCGGGCTCCTCACCTTCCTAACTGCACACACACAGATGAGGACGCTCTGACGAGGGTAAATATAAAAACGGGAGTGTGCCTGAAATCAAAGTCCTGAAAGAAAGGGTCAAGAAAGACTCACTTTCTGGAAAACACGTGAACACAGGCAAGACTTTTCCAAAACGAGGAGGAGGAAAGGGGGCTCAGTCTACGACCACACGACCCTGGGACGCCCCCAGGGCAGGCACCCCCTACACCTTGGTACACACACACACACACACACACACACACACACACACACGTTTAATAACTTTAATTTTTAATAACATTTATTTATTTATTTACGCCCACACACACACACGCACACACACACACACACACACACCCACACACACACACACACACACACACTCCCCCCCAAGCAGAAACCCCTGGCAAACCAGGCTCCCACCTCTGCTCCCATCCAACCCCTCTCCCTGTCCAAGCACTGTGGGATTCTCCACATCCGAACCTTTTTCCTAGTTTAAGAGCCACTACTATTGTATCACCAAAACACTTTAAGACATCTTTCCTCTACATGTGGACCAGTGGTCACACAGGGTGATGGATGGTTCGTTCAAGATAGGAGATGGGGGCAGGCAAGTAGTCAGGGGACCTTTTCTGTGGGAGGTTCTGTTGGTACCTTTGTGAAAGTCTAAAGGAAATGGCAAAGTCATCCCTCCCCTGGGGACAGAGCCATCCACGTCCGTAAGCGGCAGCCTGCGGGCCCCAGCGCCTGCTCCTCTCCCACCTGGGACTGAGGACTGCCCCCCAGGGACACCCTGGGCAGGGAGAAGAATGGCTGAGCCCTGCCTGGCTCACAGGCGTTCTCTGTTCAGGGGGCAGCAGCAAAGACAATCAACGGACCGGTAAGCCCTGGACCATCCTAAGTGCACAGCAGTGCGCAGCCTCTAAAGAGCTAAAGGAAATAAGCCTGAAACTGGAGAAGAGCAGGCTGGGGCTTGGGTTCAAGTGTGGTGTTCCTGCCCCTCATGCAAGGTGAGTGACACTTTTTTCCAGGCAAAGTCCACTTGATGGGGACCAGATGACCTGGCAACATGAGAAGGCTTTTTGATTTTCACTGTGCATATGTAAAAACACTCTGAGTTAGACTATGAGAATGTTCAACTTTAGCAGGAAAAGTATGCATGTGGCAGCTGGGAGCCTGCCCTCCTCCGTGAGGCCTGGGTGTGATGGAAGACCATCCAGTGTGCCGACTCCAGGCACCTCTCAGCCCTGACTTAACCCTCCATCTTTCAAACAAAACTCTCAAGAGGGGCCACCAGCTCTCACTCCTCCACAGGGAGGCCTCCAGGCCCGTCTGTTGCACTGCCCTGGCCTCACACGGGGAGGGGAGGCCACTGAGCCCCGTCTCCTGGTGCACCTGGTGCTCCTCCCAGGCAGGTACTCAGTTCCCCGCCTCAGAGGGCAACGCTGCTCCGAGGGATGACTCATCGGAATGCTTGGCTGGCACCTTCTAACACAGCAGCGACTCCATTTTTCACCTGGAAGACCTGTTCTACTTCTCAGTGCCCGAAGCCTGCCCGGCCAACACAACTCACAGGCAGCAAGGACCGCAGAAATCTCACAGCCAGGGCTACTTGAGGAGGCAAGCACGGGCCATGGAGACCAGGCCATACACTAGGGACGCGAAGAAAGGAGCACATGGACAAAAGCCAAGAACCCGCCTGCCCCACAGAGCTCGGGGGCCACCCCAAGAGAGGTATGCCCAGCTCCCTGGTGAAAAGTTAGTTCCACGATGATCCGGGGCAGAGAGAGCCCAGAGACATGCCTGGGTGGTCCCCTTGGCCACAGCAGGACTGGCAGGTGACAGGGCACATGGTGGAGAGCTGGTGCCGCGAGTCTGTCTACAAGTCCGGGCGGGAACCAGGCGGATGTGCACGATGCTGGTTCCCATGGTGAGCAGAGTGCGAGAAGCTCCACATGGCACAGAGAGCAAGCAAAGCGACCCTGAATTCCTTTTCATTATTTGTTTTGTTCTTTGTGTGGTTGGGTATTTTTCTTTTCTTTTAAATAAAAAAGCTGCAAGGTTCCGCCGTCTGCGTCCCCCTTGAGATGGCTGGCAGGTGGTCTGGAAGTGTCCAGGTGGCGGTGAGCCGTGCTGGGCACACGTCCTGCAGCGCGTGCAGGGCCGTGGGCATCACTGCACAGCGGCGTCCGGGTGGCTCTGGTATCTGTGCCTCCACACCTCCTGGATCTTTCTGCACCATTTGTGAGCATTCCCGCTCGGGTCCATCAGGTAATACGTCCTATTCGGCTGCAGAGACAGAAACGTTTAACATTCTCCAGGGAGTCCCACTAAGACCAGCACCTCCACCCATCAGTGAGAAACTGTAAAAAGAAATCGCGATCCACTGCAGCCACTGCTCAAGTCCCTTCTGGAAGCACATGAGCATGTGAATTTTTTCCTTCCACATATGTGCAGAAATTAAACATACAGGTGATGACCCATAGCTCCCTGAGGTCACCCCCAAACTGAAAACAAGCACAGGCATCTCCCAGCCCAACTCTGAACTGAGCCATGAACATTGGGGTCCCTGGAAGGTGGGAAAGGGGGAGACCACTGCCCCCCGACTCCAGATGCCTCCTTGGGCCACAGCATTTGGATGCTCTGAATGGAGGCACAAAGGCCCAAAGGCCTCTTAAGTGCCCTGCAAGGGAGAACCCGTGTGGACAAACTCACCGTGTGGACAAAGAAGGTTTTAAAATTCTTGGCCTCTGGCCGGAGTTCTTGTGACCATGGAATTTCACCTTTCAAGACTTTGTTGACAGGATCCACATAATATAAGTGTGGCCCTTCTGTGAGCAGTAACTGTCGTCGCCGTGCAAATAAACCCTGATGCAAATTAAGATGAAAAAGAAAGAAAGAAGACACTGCTTGTTAAGGCTCAGAAGTGGATGCTGACAGCACTTACTGCTGCCTTGGAGGTTGGACTGTCAGAGTAGCTCCAGGCACAGGGACCACTGCCGGCCACCTGCCCACTCGCCTGGGACAGAGGGGCGTGCACACCTCCTCCTCACCTGGACCCAGCCCCTCAGGTCAGAGAGAAGCGGGCAGCACTCACTGCCCGGCCTGTCTCCCTCTGTGGGCTGGATCCCAACGCCCCTGTGCCGGGCATCATGTGGGGGAGCGGCCACACAGGCAGCGCACCCGAGGCCAGCACACCGGCACACAGCCCTGTTGCTGAGTCGGCCAAGAGGGGCCTGCCCTTGGCAGTCAGGCCCCTGCCGCTTCTCCTGCCCTATGCTCCATGCCGAGGCACAGTGTCCTGTCTGCTGGCGGTCCCGCCACAAGCCACCTTCACAGAGGTTCTCATGGCAGAGATGCCCTGGGGTATGGAAGGCTGAGTGTGGCCAGCAATGCAGGCTGGGAGCCCTAACTGAGAAGGGCCAGCGGCAGCAGAGAGAGAACATTTGTGGAGTTTGATATTTTGGACATGTTAATCCATTTAATTAATCCATAAGAAATAATAAGTAAGATTTTCAAAAACAATTCTAATGAAGTAATAAATGACTTGCTGGGATTCAAACAGAAGCTCCTCAACCAGACAGAAACCTTGACCTCAGTGAACCCAGCCTTGGACACAAATCGGAACCCTAGCTCCCCAGTCAGAAACGAGAATCTGCATTTCTGTCTGCCACGGCCTCTGCGTGCTTTCAAATGCCTCCCCCGAATGGCTGAAATCTTCCTCAGCTATGAAATCTAGAGATGATCTCTTAAAGGGAACCAAGACAAAGGTGCTATGGGCAATGAGTTATACAGGAGCCCGAGGAGCAAGGCCTGATCCTGAGTGAGAACTGGGAGGAAGATACAGATGCACAGCAAGGAACCATAGTAATCTAACTTACCTTGCGCTTGTCTACTGGACCCATTTTTAGTATTAAATTATTTTCTACAAACTGGTGCCTATAAAAAGAAGAAAACATGAATGAGACACCCATATCAGAGTCAGAGACAGAAATTCTCCAAACTCCTCCCTTCAAAACAAACTCCCCGATGGCATTGTGAACTTTGTTTCAGTAACGTAAGAAGACCCAAATGTACCTTAGCATGCAAGCTCTACTGCTTTACAGAATTTGCAATCTGTATGTGGACCAGGGTCCACAGATCCTAGAAATATCACCTACCCTCTCTTCAGCAGTGTTGCACAGCAGGGGAAAGGCAGAGGGGAGGTGGTGGGAACACAAGTCCTCATTACTTTAAGCAAGGCTGGGGTGAGACGCAGAACCCCACCAGAGCGGGGAGGCCACTGCGAGGAAAGCTCAGGATGCAGACTGTTGTTCTCAAGTCACCTCCTCAAGCTGGGACCCCAACTCAGCGCTCAGAAACCACTGCACTGTTTAGAATCACAAATCCCTAAAAGAGCCAAGTGGGAAACTTGGTTTAAGAACATCTTATCTGGGGACTTCCCTGGCGGTTCAGTGGTTAAGACTTCACCTTCCAATGCAGGGGGTGTGGGTTCTACCCCTGGTGGGGGAGCTAAGATCCCACATACCTCAAGGCCAAAACACCAAAACATAAAACAGAAGCAAATTCAATAAAAGACTTTAAAAATGGTCCACATCAAAAAAAAAAAGAGAACATCTTATCTGGTATTTCTACCATAGTAATAAAGCACTTGTATACAAATACGGCAGGAATTTAGAAGGAAAAGCTTCAAATACAAGTTTTGACTTAATATACATTGTTACCAAGTATAGTCCACTTTGATTCGTAGGAGTTTAATTTCTGCAGGTTCTCTCTTTTGGTTAAAGCTAACAGTTACTGCTTTACGTTCTGTCTGATTTTACTGAAATTCCTACGGTTCTACTGTAGAAAAAGTAAAAGGCATAAGACAATTGTCACCTCAAACAGTGACAATTTTACCATGTGAGTATGTGAGCACATCCACCTGCTTCCCCTGGCTACTCTTGGGACGTTCTCCCACCGAGCTTAACTGGCCCCCAGGTCTGCCCAGCCTAACCCACCAGACCAAGGCCCGCTCCCCAGAGCCCACTGGGCTTCTCCACCAAGGCCCCATCACGGAGGACCCAGGCCCAGGTAAACTGACACAGCATCATATGGATTTTGAAAACAACTAAGAAAAATGTCAATAACAACAAAAAAAGTGTTATGACCTTTTGGAGGAAAAGTGCGATGCTTCCTCTCAGATGTATTTAAAAACCAAACAAAAGCAAGACTTGAAACAAAGAAAAAAATCAAGGAGATTTTGTGAGGAGATGTAATGAGGGTCACTGCAGCACAAGAAATACAGGGCCGAAGGGAAAGCCCCTTAACCAGCAGGCCCTACTATATCAGAATGTATGCGTAGTAAAGAACCATAAATTGATAATAAGCGGAAGACTTTAATTATCAGCGGGGGTCGGGGGGG
>NW_006780388.1:2165957-2175861 GCF_000442215.2 Lipotes vexillifer
GGCCGGGCGAGTGCAATCTAATCCCAGGCCAGTTAAGGACCGCACCACCAAGGCCTCCAGTTAGCTGGGCTGCTGGGGCCAGATCGCCAGGGCAGCCTGACAGGCAAGGACAGAAGAAGCCTCAGGGAGCCTTTGCAGCCTCAGCTGGGTTAACATGAAGGACGGTTTAAAACAGTAAATTAAACAAGAGAACGAAAAAGAGAAGGGGCCAGTCATCTACGCTGAAAACAAGTCACCAAATACAGAGTAACAGATATGACTACACGGGAACTAAAGGAATCTCTAACTACAAAAATAACCAAAATTCACATGAAAACAGGCTGGAAAAGATTTTCAGCAAATATTACCTATAAAGAGTAAACATTTGTACTCTAGAGAGCATACATAAAGCAACATAAAAGGCTTAAAACCTTGAAAGAAAACTGAGAAAGGACACAAACTGGAAATTCCCAAAAGGGAATTAAGTGACCACAAATTCTCAATGGCTCTAAACAAAGAAAGGAAATCGAGCCCCACTTTTCAGGCGTTCTACTGGGGTGCACTGAGGTGAGGTGAACGAACGCAGGCGGGAGCTGTGGAGTAGCATTCTCACCCGCACCACCACCACCGGCCCTGAAATGAGGAAGACTTGCTGAATACTGCAGTAATCCGGCTCCCAGGAATTTATTCTAAGGAGGAAAAGAAAAACAAAAAGGAGGAGCACAAATGTTCACAGCAGTTCCAGTCACATGAGTGAACCTGAAGCCAGGGAAGCAGGCGAGCCTCTTCCCAGCCCTGCAGAGGGAGGGGCCCAGCTATCTCCTGACACAAGGGCGAAGCCTGCACCACACTCTCCCAGCTTCTCCCAAGAGACAGGAGAACCACGGGTGGACCAGAGCGGGAGAGGCCAAAGCAGGGCTCCGACTGCACCCCGTGGCTGTGGTGAAACGAGCCCAGGAAGCAGGACGCAGAGTGGGTGGACGGAGCAGCCCAAGGCTCCACTGTTAGCATAAACACCCTGGTCCGTTCATTCAGTTAACTAACCAAGCAGCTTACAACAGGCTACCGGTTATTGATCTACTTTGAAAAGCTTAAGAACTTAAAGGAATCATTTTGATCTTTTACTTCAGAAAGTCAATTCCCACCCTCCTGAAGAAAGCTCCCCCAGGCCCCCGCCCCGCACTGGCACCTTCTTCTCTCTGGCAGGTGGTAGATTCCGTCTGCAGATTAAGCGCCGAAACCAGACCTAAGTCAGAGACACGCCTGATTCTCAGCATGTAGTTAGCATGTAGTTAGTGTGTAGACAGGGCTTTAACACAGCCTCGCTTTCTCACACAGCCTCTGGCTCCCACCATTCAGGAGACAGTTGTCATTGCCTCTGTACAGATGTCAACACGGGGGCTGAGAGTCTCACAACTTTCCCACCATCATTTCACAAGGGGTAACAGTGTAAAACCCTCCACTTTTTTTGATTCCAAAGCCAGTTCTCTCCTCCTCACCCTCTCCCATCCCACCCAAACCCTGAGAAGACCAACCTCAAGGATATAAACCTGAGGCCACCAGCAACTTTGGGCCATTTCAGGAGAGCCGAGTGAGTCTGCCAGGGCCCGACAGGCTCTACAACCACCTCGAGCAGGCTATCCACACTGGGCTTCTAGGCAGTTAAGGGAGGACCACATGAGCACGGACAGTTTGCTCTAAAATGCCATCTCTCAACCCTTCAGGTCTCAGGACCCCTTTATACTCTAACTTTATGGAAGACCCCAAAGAGCTCACCTTCATTTGGGTTAGATGCATCAACACTTATGTATAAGAAATTAAAACAGACATTTTCAAATATTTAATTCATTAAAAAGCAAAATAAATCCATTCCACATTAACATAAATGATTTTTTTTTAAATTTCTTTCGAAAATGAAGGTAATTAATGAGAAACATGACACTGCTGTACACTTTGCAAATCTCTTTAACATCTGGCTTCACAGAAGAGAGCTGGATTTTCACATCTGCCTCTGCCTTCACTCTACTGTGATATGCTGTCCAGGCTGAAGTACATGAAGAAATCATAAGAGTATTTTAATAGCCTTTTCAGGTATTTGTGGGCATTCTTCTTTGATACTACACCAAAATTCCAGAAGTGTAGTTTCTTAAACGTTAGCTGCCATGTGGAATCTGAATCCCCAAGAATGAATTTTTCATACTTTTGACATTAGAATCCACCAACCTACCTTGCACTTTGAATAGATCTTCTGCCCTTATATGATTTTACAGCACCAAACATTGGTCATCTGGAAATAGTGGTTCGCTGAGTTATGGAGATCTTCCAAATGTTGACAAATTTCATTCTATGATATCAACAAATCAATTCATAAATATTGATTTCTCCCCAAAAAAGTCTTTAAATATTGGGAAGATGTTAAGCTCACAGTGATGAATAAAGTTTCCCACAATTCTAATTTTCACTTGAAGGTTTTGATTTTATCATTGGTAACAAACACCAGCAGTTGTTTTCCTTGAAGTGACAGGCTCATTCCAGTCATTTTCCAGAAAAATGTTGGTCAAATAGCCAAGTCTGAACAACCAGTTTGTCAGTCAAACCTTCCAGTGAAAATGGTCTTCCATGAAAAGAGCAGCTCCTTCAGCTCCCAGCACAAACCACCACACAGCGCTTTTCTTGAGGTAGCCATCACCCTGGAGGTGCAGCAGAAGTGCTTTATGTGTACTTCCCTTTTCGTTCTACAGCACATTAATTAAATCAATCATCTTCAATGACCACTCCTAAGTGAGGCTGGCTTGTTGTCTTTTCCTCTGCCCCTGTGATCGTGTGGCTGTGAAGAGCCGGCTCTTCTCGCACCTCCTGGTGCCATGGCCGGGATTCATGACCTGGCACTGACAGTTTTACCCACCGTTGCTCCTGCACCATCACTGCACATGTCAACATGTTTGTTCCAGAACAAACTGTGAAATTCAAAAGAGGTGCTCAACACGGACTGTCTCAGCACAACGTGTGCTTTCTGCCAAGCACTAAGGTAAAAGGTAAAAGAACCATCTTTCTTTGATGGTAAGTTGGGGTGAACACCGGACAAATACAAGTAAAGCAGTGAGTCTAGTCCCATGTGTAGATTCATCCACTTGGAAGGCAAAAAAACAATTTGGAGGTAGAGATACCAACTCACTCCCTGTGTCCTCCACAGCCACATCTTTAATCCAGAGAGTCGCTGTATCATATTGTGGACCACCGTTGTGGCCGGGATTCCTCTCAGTGGCTTTCATCTGCATCAATGGCATTCACTCAGCAGGGTCAATGGCCCGAGGTTCTTCAGCCTCCCAGCGCTTGTGTGACTCCTCCTGCCGCCCCACTTAACTCCTCGGGTAAGGGGCTCCGGAGGCTTTCTGATGTTTGGCTCTGAAACAGCTCATCACGGGTACACTTACAATATTCAATTCCTGTATCTTTAAAATTCTGAATGACTGGTCTCTAAATGATGCTGCAACTTAACTGGCACCAAAATAATATGCAAAGACATTCTGTGCATAGACACAACACAACAAGGTATTCACATCTATAAAGCCAGGGAAAGACAGCCTTTTGTCCTATTTCTGTTTCATATTTACAGTTTTGCCTAGTTTCTCTGGAGTGGATTCCTTCCTTCCATGAGTCAGAGAACCCAGTGTCTTCTTTTTGCATCTTTAGACTGAGGTGATGCTACTGTGGGTGGGAAAGCAAGTCTTCTCCCTTTTTAAGTCAATGATCTATACTCAAATATGAAAAACATATAAATGTTCTTTTGTTTTAGAATATATCATTAAAATCTAAAATAAGTTTCAGATAAAAATTATTAAAGTTTTTGAGAAATTTTAAAATAATATTGCCAAACAACTCAAAGTATACTTACTTCTTCACTGTGTTTCCATGTGGGCACAGGAAAAATTTCAGGATTGCAAAGCAGTAAATTACTTGATGATAGCAAGTTACAATAATTATAGGAGGTATAGCTGAAAATAGATAGTAAGAGCCCAGCAGAAATACTGAGAACTTATTAATGTCTAAAAGTGCACATATTTATACCATAAACCTACTTCTTTAGAAGATTCAAAAGACAGAAAACACAAATTCCATTAGCTGTCAAAGCAATGTCATCCTACAGTGTGTAGCTTCTGAAAAACTCCACTGTACATTTATAGAAAATAAAAGTAGAAAAGCAAACACTATCTTAGTATTATTACAGAATGATTATTATGGTCCATGCGCCAGACATTGAAGATCACCGTTCTAAAGAATGTGCCTGAGGGATCGCCACTGACCAAATGAGAAATGCCTTATGCTTTCCACAGTCGTCAGCTTCCAAATGGGATTGAATTGGGAGGAAAGGGAAGAGAGCGTGAAAAAAAAGAAAGAGTGGGTGAGAGGTTGCAGGGCCTGACCGGCCACCAGTTGCTCTGCCCTGCCCGGAACTGTAGGATGAAGGGCCCGGGCTGCCCAGGGCCTCTGAAAACGCCCCGGGTGAGGCACATGGGCCTTCTGAGTAGCCACCCCCATGCTGGCAACAGTGCTTCTCGGCTGTGCTCTGCACCCGGCCAAGCCTGTGGGGAGGACACAGCAGGCCCTTCTCAGGGATCACAACCTGGTGCATGGACCTGCTCAGGGCAGGGCGCCCAGAAGGAGCCCTTCCCTCCTGCTCGGTACACGTTAGGGCTCCTTGGAACACCAATGCAGGGAACGTAAGCCCCCAAGAACTGGAGATTGTTTCAGCTGGCCAAGAGATACACTCACTTTTCTAGAGATGATCTTTTTATTTATTTATTTTTTGATGTGGACCATTTTTAAAGTCTTTACTGAATGTGTTACAGTATTGCTTCTATTTTATATTTTCGTTTTTTGGCCACGAGGCATGTGGGATCTTAGCTCCCCGACCAGGGATCGAACCCACACGCCCTGCATTGAAAGGCGAAGTCTTAACCACTGGACCACCAGGTAAGTCCCTAGAGACAATCACTTCTAATTGTACAAAATCCTAGCCTCATCCACCTGCCACTTTTCCTCTGCATCCCCCACCCCCATTCCTCCACACAACAGCGCCCATGTCCAGGTGGTCTCTCTTCCTCTAAGCCTCCTTCCCCACCCCCACCCAGGCTCCTCTCTGCCTGTGCAAAAGGTGAAACCATAAAAATGCTTGAAGAATATGTCTAGGTGGAGAAGCTCTTCTCAACAGGACCAAGATGGAAAGCAGAAAATAAACACACAAACAGGTTCAACTTTGTAAGAATCTGCAACTCTGCCCACCAAAAAATGCACAAATAGAATGAAGAGATAAACTGAAAAAAAAAATGTTTGCAAAATAAACAGAGAAATAGTCTTCATATCTATGGCTCTGAAAAGTCAATTTTAGAAAGATGCAAAACATACAAGAAAAAAAGAGTCAAAGGATACAAATGAACCTCAAAAAATAAATACAAATGGCCAATAAACATGGAAGATGTTTGCCTCAATAAGAACACAAACACCAAATACATGGGTCCATTTCTAGAGCATCTGAACGCTCCAGGGCAGGAAAGGCTGTTGGGCAGCGGTTATTTAAATCATGGTGAATCCAGGTCCCAAAACGGTTGCTGGCATGCCTGGCCCACCAAGTCCCAAGGGCCAGAGCCCGGAGGGTCCCAAACCCACTCACCCCCCAGCCAGCCCTCCAAACACCCACTTCCAGTTGGACACTTTGAGGGTCCTTATCTACAGAAAGGCAGCTGTGTGAGGCGGAAGGGAACAGAGCCTTTACAGCAGTGGTGACGAAGGCAGGACGCCCAAGCTCTGTCAGTTACCACGGCTGGCGTTCATCCCCACGCATTCCACCCTGTGTTTCTAAATGGGGCGTTGCTTACAGCTGTACGTTCTTACCAAGGGTTTCCGCTGGCCTGCTTCTCCAATAACAACCTCTTCTCATCTTCAGAAAACTGCAAGTCCAGTTCAAAAGAATTAGTGTCCAGGTCGTGGATATACTGCTCGATGTTGCTTCCCACCCTCTGGGGCAGCCCCGCGTCCGTGGCGGACAGGGAGTGGGAGGAGGAGGACGACGACACCTGCATGCAGCCGAACTGGCTCAGGAGATTGTCGTACTGCACAGAGAAGAGGGAAAAGTGAGAACAGCGCCTGGACTTCCCTCCAGTCCAAAGATCCAGACACACTCTGACCTATCGTACACCCAGCAATCTCTCACCCCAAAGGCCATGGGAGACGAGTCACCGACGCACAGCCCAGCTTTCTCCTCTACTACACAGCTGACCACCAGCCTCAGGCTGCCCTGCGTCCCTCTTCTGAAAGCAATGTCAGAAGCTGTTCGCCCCAGAGAGGAGCTTATCCTCAGTCTTAACCTACAGGAAGGGGAGGCCCGGGACCTGCGGCCTGCTGGCTTCTTTGAGCCCCGTGCTGCCCTGGAGGATCAGGATTAAGATGACGACACTTGAGTACCGAGAAGCCATAGCTCTCAACATGGCAAACATGATGGAACAGCAGACAGAGGGCCTGCAACAGACACTCAAGAGTACGCACACACCCATGAAGCCAGGCTCCCTGGGAACCGAGACCTGAGACAACCGGGGCCCCAGTGGCTCCCTCAGAGCCTGGCCAGCAGAGCGTCCTGCTCCCCTGGCACACCCCTGCCAAAGGCCCTGGGGACCCCACCCGTGCCTGCCAGCCATGACCCCAGAACAATATCAGGGCCCAAGGGCCTGGTCGGCAACTAGGGCCAAGGGAGGGAGCCCTTTGCAGTCTGCACACGCAGAGGCTGTGGACAGCCGTGACCACTGAGGTAGGGAAGCAAGTCGCGGGGGGGGGCACAGATGGCACTCCACATCTGGCTCAATTCAAGTCTGGGCATAAAGGATATTTTAGGGCAAAAAAGGGAGGGATGTGTTGCTTAAAACAGTAGGTAGGAGACATAGGGGACTCTTGATCTCCAAGAGGTGATGCCAGTTGTGATTTTAACTTAGCCTTGGATGACTTTTACGTGAACTCTAGAATTCCTCAGTCAACTGAGGCGGAACTCTATATATGATAACTGGTTACAATAAGCCACAGTGACAGAAATCAAACCAGAAATATGGACTATGGCTGATAATCAAAACACCTGACATTACATGTAAATATGGGGGTCCTGGTGGAGGGTGACCTGAAGGTGGTGACACACTGCAGCTCACCATCCTCCTCGGCCCATTTCTGCATGTTTCATACCATCCATAAGGAAAGTTTAAAGGACAAAGTATACTGAAGACCCTACATCTGAGCTTCCCTTGGACCCCAGGGTGCCTCATCCCTCGGGCCTGTGCCACTGTCCCGCTTGTACCAGGCACTAAGAGCCGATAGTGACCAGTGTCCATCCTCAACATTACATCCCCCAAAAGTTCAAAGCAGCAGCAGAACCCTGGGATTCTCTGGGAAATACCAGAGGCATTCCGGAATGTCTTCAGATACAAAATTATAAGGACATCAGCCAAAACCGGAAAACAGAAGCCCACCAGGAAAATCAGCACCCAGGCTCTGGTTCGACCCCTTTGGGCAAAAATTAACTAGAGGAAATGAGAAAGGGATGCACGCACCTGGCGATCTGCACTCGGGGCAGACGTAAGCCTCTCTGGCCCCAGTCTCAGTGGGACTCAGACTCAGGTCACAGTGTTCACTACCCCTCCCCCTCCACGGATCTACACTGGCTCCCCCTTTAGCCACTCATCCCACCACCTGGGGTCCCTGGCCCCGCCCAGAGGAGCCACTTCCCAGGCGGGGCTGGCAGGACCCATCTCAGCCCTGGCATGCTGGCTTACATTGCCATAGCAGTCCTCATCATCTTCCGACATGGCCGGTAAGTAAGCTGTGAGCTTCGGAGGCGTCTGGTGATGCAGGTTCTCCCACGTGATCGACTCAAAGAACGGATGAGCTTTCAGAGGGTCGTACCCTTCCATTTCTTCACAGCCTAATCGCTTTGTGGCATCTAAAACCTTAAATAGAAGTCAAGTCAGCGTCGGGGTTAAAAAGTAATTCTGACAAAAAAAATTACTTCTGAGTAGTAGTTCTTTTCAATTCTTGGGATCTCCTGGAAATAGGAAGGGCACAGTGTGCTGGGGACAACTGAGTCACCGTGGGGGGTAGGGGGGTGGCCACGCACAGCTTTCACTTCTCCGGAGTCTCTGCTCCTCCCCCGACAGGTGAAAATGAATCACTACATCAAAAGTTAAATGAATAGCAGCAAGTATTCTCTTAAAATCCTGAGACAAGAAAAAGAGGAACTCACTGGCTTTAATAAGAGAATGAAGAGTTTACGTGAACAGGAAGCTATCACAGACAGGGAGTAAAGTGCCTTGGGTCCCCCGCCTGCACGTGGTCTCAAAGGGCCCCACAGCCAGCTCCTCCAGAATTCGGCTGCCCCCCCCAGACCCACAGAGGATCCAACGCACTCCCCCACTGAGGGGACAGATACACAAGGGACAGGTGGGAAGAGGCTGACTGACCCTGCTCCCCCAAATCAAGTGAATGGAAGGTCTGGAGCCAAAACACACCAGGAGAAGGGACACTATAGTTTCTAGAACATAAACAGACACTCCCTTCCCGGGTAAATCTGTTTACCTTTGCTATATAACTTGGGTTGATCTTTAGCACCTTCATGTAGCTGACTCTAAAGCTGATACAGATGTCGCTAAGTAGAATTTACAGCCACCTGCCACTGCAGCACACCGAGCTGCTGCAGCGTCTGGTAACTTAAAATGGTGTGTGTGTTGATGAGCAAATGCAAAGTGATACAGTAATTTCCTATCTTATTAAGCTCAAGAATCAGGCACTTGGAAACTGAAAAGGCCTGACAGGATGAGACTGAAGATATGCATCTACCTACAATCACTTATCAACCCTAAAATGCCCTTTTATTAAACACAGGTGCCTCCAAGGAAAGGCCCTCTGACCACAAGTTCAGAGAGACTCAGGGTGTGGCTACTGGATCATCCTACCAGAAGAAAATTCGAAATATTTACCAGAAGTTTTTCCACAAGATCTCTTGCCTTAGGAAAGAATTTTTCAGGAAAGTCATATTCCAACTTAATGATCTTCTGAAATATAAGATATTCATTTCTGTAAAATAAGAAAAGCCATCATTCTGGGCAGGGTCACACAAACCTCCCCAGTACAGAGCTGTACTTTCCTGGGACAGCCATCTCCCTCTCTCCCCAGAGAGCCACTATGTTCACTAAAGAGCTGTCATAAAAGTTCCCCCCACTCTGCCCTAACCCTGGGACTGCCCCCTCCCACTTCTCTGTCAGGCTGCTACGAAGCGCTAGGAGTGGGGTGTGGGGTGTGGGTCTCTTACCCAGCTCGGAACGGTGGCAGTCCTGCCACAAGCTGGTATATTATGCATCCAAGAGCCCAAAGGTCTGAACTTTAAGGGAGGGGAAAAACAAAGAAGAATGACATTTGTAACATTTCAGTGGCGAGCATGGTTCATTTCCATCCTGTCTGTTCACACCACCCATTTCAGCCTCTAATCTATTTCTCACCTTTAAAACCAGGTCAGTGTGAGGGTGGAAACCTGCTCTGGGCTCTCCTTGAGGGGGCCTCTCTGCGGATCCAGGACCAGAGGATCCCCCCCACACACAGCAGGAACTACTGGGCCAGGCTGGGCGCCTCGCTCAGGGGCAACCAACGACCTCACAGGCCCGGTCTGGTCCTGGCCAGGGAGCAGCCGTCACTCCTGACTACAGCAAACACTGGCCAAAAAGCCCCTTCTTCCAGTGCCAGGGGCAGGGGCAGGGGCACTGGCAGGTTGGTACAGCTGAGTCTCAGATTCTCTCACAGCTCACTGTTTACCCCCAGGCCACAGACGCGAGCTCATGTATGCCAAGGAGCCAAATCACAGTCCACAGGATGTGCACAAAGCAAGCTTTCTCTTTCC
>NW_006780388.1:2175940-2182073 GCF_000442215.2 Lipotes vexillifer
TTCCCTTCTTGGACTCACTGTGCAAAGCCCTGCCCCTCCTTTATGAACATTTTAATTATACATTTTTAAAATTTTTATTTTTATTTATTTTTGGCTGCATTGGGTCTTCGTTGTTGTGCATGGGCTTTCTCTAGTTGCAGCGAGTGGGGGCTACTCTTCATTGCGGTGTGTAGGCTTCTCGTTGCAGTGGCTTCTCTTGTTGCGGAGCACAGGCTCTAGGAGCGCGGGCTTCAGTAGTTGTGGCACGCGGGCTCAGTAGTGTGGCTTGCAGCTCTAGAGCACAGGCTCAGTAGTTGTGGCACGTGGGGTTAGTTGCTCCGCGGCATGAGGGATCTTCCCAGATCAGAGCTCAAACCCGTGTCCCCTGCATTGGCAGGCAGATTCTTAACCACTGCGCCACCAGGGAAGCCCTTAATTATACATTTTAAAGGAAACACACTACGGTTCTGAATTTCCCTAAGTCTTTTCCAGAACCAGCTGGCAGGGACCCTGGAGGGGCTGCTCTGCCCACCACCCTCCTTCCCTCCTGCTCCTGTTTTTTCTCTCCCCTCAGTGCATCTCAGAGTTCATGGCTGAGAACTACTTTCCATAGTTTATTTCCTCTGTAAATCTTGCATTCTATTCCCAGCTCAGCCCTACGAAAGCATCAAGACACAACTTGCCCTGCACGGCCAACTACCTCCCCGCAAGCCCTAAATGTACGGAGGGCTCATGCGTTGCTGGATAGTCAGTTTCTGGAAGAGGCCACAGCTTGGCATTCTGGAAGATGAAATCGTAGGTCGTGGGTGGAGACAACAGGTCAATTACAGTGCTGGGGGCCTTGGGTGAAGGCTCTGTCCTCGGACCCATATCACAGCACTGTTGGCCCGGGGTAGATGAAGCACTTGATGTGGGTGAAAAATGCCACAGATCAGAAATCTGAGTCACAACACACAGATGGAGTGAAGGGCGTGTTAAAAATGAACGTACATTCTACTCAGTAACTAGTTCTTACACTTGGTTTTCTCTGCTGTTTAGTGTAGTTAAAATGGGGAGCTACAAGAGAAAAACGCCAACAGAAAAGTATCGGCCTTTCCATGTGGCAGTGGCCAGAGAGGAGGGGCAGAGCTGTGGGGTGGGGCTACCTCTGCTGCTTTCACAGGTCATCTCCAGGGAGTGGGACTGCCAGCAGAACGGCTTCTGGGCTAACTTTCCACAGGTATCTTGCCATTTAAAATGTTTTTTAATACAATGAAAACTAAAGGGGGAAGCCAGTGTAACATTTCTGGAAAGCAGTATGCACCGATGATTTTTTAAATGCTCAGTTAAACCAAGTCACTCTACTTCTTGAAATTCAAAGAGGAACGTGGGGCATCCCTGGGAGACTCTCCAGCTGAACAGGCAGGAGGGCCCTTCTTCCCCAGCGCAGGGCATGCCGCACGTAGAGGCACACCAGGTTGTGCCCAATGTATGAAAACTACTTCAATGTCTTTAACAGTAAAGGAAAAGCTCAATGAACTACAATGAATTCATATCTTGGAAAATCACACAGCTGTTAAAAGATTTCTGCCAATAATGTTAGTGATATGGGGAAATGTTCACCATATAATCACAGGGAGCAGGATTCAAAACTGGTTATTCAGTATGATTCCAGTTGTATAAAAATTATGGAAACACATTTAAAACAGAGAAAAAAGTAGCTGGAAAGAAAGACATACCAAATCATTATCTGTGACTACAAGTGGGTTGGAGACTATGAGTGTTTTTTTGGCTTTTATTGTTTGTTTGTTTTATTTTGGCCACCCGGACTGTGGGATCTTGGCTCCCCACCAGGAACTGAACCTGGGCCTCAGCAGTGAAAGCGCCGAATCCTAACCGTGAGACCACCAGGAAACTCCCTACTTTTTTTTTTTATTATTCTCCATATTTTCTAAGAATTCTTTATAATGAATAAGTATCATTTTTAGAATCAGGAAAAAAATTCTTAACTATTTTTTAAATATCACATGACTTTAAAAATTAAAAGCATAAAAAGGCACCCAGTGAGGTCTCACTCACAGCCCTAACCCTTACCCCCACCACAGATAACCAGTTAGCCATGGCTTGTATATCCTTCTCGAGGTTTAAATGCACAGACAAGTGACTCTGGGTGGCCACTCTGTGTCTTCCTTCTCTCACTCAGTAGAGCCTGGAGACCTTCCTCCATTAGTACGAAAGGAATTCCTCTTCCTGAAAGTAAACCCCAACTCGAGGAAAAGCTAGTTCTTAGGCAGCAGTGACACACACTTGGAGAATCTGGCCCAGTGCACCCACCACCTGGAGGAGGGTCTCTCAGCCTGGGCCCTGTGGGCATCTGGGACCCGTCATTCTAGCTGGGGGGCCATTTCTACACTGTAGGATGTTGGGCAGCGCCCTTGGCTCCACCCATTCCCTCCCCACCCCCGCCAAGTTGGGACACCAAAACTGTGTCTAGACATGGCCAGATGTCCCCTGGCGAGCAGAACTGTCCCAGCTGGGAAGTCCTGACCTACAACGGCATCTGGCCCACAGTGAGAGCTCAAAGTCTGTTGGTTCAATAAGAGTAGAAAACAAAAAGCAAAACAAAAACAAAAAAAGCCCAAAGAGCCCAGCAACTGCTAAGATGCCCAAGCTTAATTTTTCTGAATATACTTCCAACCATCATGTTTGTGCCCTGTGGCTCCACCCCCTAAAGAGGTTTTAAAAAGCCATCAGGCTCAGAAACACAGAACTGCTGTACCAAGAACCATCACTCCTCTGCTGCCCTGGCAGTCGCTTGTCACTTTAGGAAGGTGGCCCCTGGCAGCCTGCCAGTGCACAACACTGACCGTGTGGGCCTCTGTCAGCTCCAGCGATGGTCCCAGTGGGTTGAGTGTCTGGCTCAGGGCAGGAAGAATCAAAGAAAAGCTTCAACCACAGAACTTGTCATCTCCAAACTCTGAAAGCCTAGGTTCTACTGCCGCCTCTCTGTCTTCTACCTGCCTCATGTCCACCCAGACTTCTCCCAGCTCCTGGCCATCGTCACCCCCACCTGCTTTACCTCCACTGCCCAACTGCCCTGCCACTGACCCTCTCCACTCTCTGGACCTCCACTCTTGTGAACACAATATCCCACCCCCTGCACTTCTCATTTTCACAACTGAGGACTCCACCAAGGCTCTCAATCCTGTGGCCACCACTGGGCCTGCCCCCTGTAGTGCTGGCAGGGCTCCTGCTGGGAAACTGGCCCAGTCCTGTCCCTTCCCACAGACGCTGCCTTCTGGGCCTGTCCTGTACTCTGCAGAGCACGTTACACTGAACAGTTGACCTGCAGCTGCTGCCACAGCCAGGGTGCCTGAGCCGGAGGTGGCACCATGGCACCAACGGTCCCGGGGCTCTGGGACACAGCAGGAAGCCTCGTGTCACTAATACAGACCTGTCGGCCACAGTACTCCCCACTGAATAGTTAGTTGTTTAGTTTTTCCTGAAGGAACAAGATCAAATCTCGAAGCATAAAAGCAACAACCACCCCAGGAAGTATAAGTAGTAACAAAGTAGCACACAGGTTATCAAAGGAAAGATGCTGGTTAAAAGACAAATGGCTAACTTCTTCCAAAGTAGGCTTGGCTATGTAAAGGCCATGAAAGGCACTCTCTTAACTATTAATTTCACCTGAAAAAAATACCAACTACTTTAGAGAAAAGAGAATTATGGATCAGATGAAAACAGGTTACCTTTTACAGGCCGATTTCTCTGTGAGCAGCTCTGGAGAAACATACTGGGCTGTTCCTACAAACGAGTTGGCCCTGGCTGATGAGAAGAGGGAAAAGGGTAAAGTTCATGCTGAGACACAGAGCATTTTCCACAGTTGATGCTGCACAGTCGGTGTTCATCTCTCGGGAAGCCACCATCACCTGAGATCTGACTGTACGCTCCCGAGAACGGGACTTGTCAGGGGCCCTCCCATCACACCCCCTTCTTGGACCCGCCCCTTTGAGGGCTGGCTTCAAGGTCGCCTGCTCAGCAACACCAGCCCTGACTGCCAGGGCAGCCCCTCCTGGACCCCTCCCTGCCTTTCGCCAACACACCTGAGTGGCCCTCGCCCAGCGTGCTGTCAGCTGGGAGCATCTTGAGGACAGGGGCCTTGTCTGTTCACTGCTGGACCTGTGGTGCCTAAAACAGCCCCGGACACACGCAGAATGTGGAAAGGACTGGATCTCCCGCAAGCTGCACGCGGGGCAGGGATACCCTCTCCTTGTAACAAACAGCTCAGGCAGGTTAGGGACTACGAGAGGAATAAGATTCGGGCGTCATGGCCAGAGACCCTCTGCAACAGTCTGCCACCTCTAGTACTGGATTGTGCCAAGTTCAACTGCGGACTTGTGGGGTCTGGCTGCTGGACCCACCCATCACTGCTGCAAGGAGGCATGACACCCACGTCACCCTAGTAGGTCCTCAGGGGCTCATCAGTGGCCAGGCAGCCCTGACAGAGCAGCACTGTGGGCACAAGCCAGCCTGCCCACACCCCATCCCCCGGCGCCACTCCAGAGGTATCCCCCGCGGGGCATCCTCTGGCACTGGGGACAGAACAGCTGCTTTCAGCCTTGCCCACAACCAGAGGACACGGGATTGGGGATTCCCGTGCGAGAGCCGCCCACCATCTGAGGACAAATCACTTCTCTAAGGAGCACGTGAAGTGCTGGGTCACCTCCACTGATTGATTCACTGGGGACACCCATGGCACTAGCAGCCAACTGCCTCCCATGACCTTCCAGGCCTGCGCTGCATAACTAGACTCTGTAACCCGCTTTGAACGGCTGCCAGCGAGGCTCTGGTCCTGCTCAGACTGCCCTTCCCACTACCAGGTCCCTGCACGGCAACCCGGGGCACGTGCAGGACACAACACCACAGCTCAACACCATTGTGCTCCAGACAAACAAGACCCTTTCACCTAGCCTGACCTACAGATCAAGCTGTCCCTTTCCTCAACATCTTTAATAATCTGGGCTAGAAATTACTTGTCTCCGTGGACAAATTTTCCTGAACTAACTTAGAAAGTGTACTGGGTAAAACATTACACCAATATACCTACCACTGAGAGGTCTCTGGCCCTTCAGGATCACTTCTGAAATCAGGCAACACTAAAAACTGTAACAGGCCCCCGGTGAAGGGGCCTGCCTGTTGGCCCCACTGTCTCAGCTGTGGACAACTGGGCCCCCGGGACATCTGGCAATGCCTGGAGACATCTCTCGCTGCCACAATGGGGGCGGGAAGGGGCTGCTGTCACCTAGTGGGTAGAAGCCAGGGATACAGCTAAGTATCCTGCAGGGCATCAGACAGCCCCACAGCCAAGAATTCTCTAACCCCAAACGCCCCCAGGGGCTTGGTTATGAAGCCCTGGGTGGCCTCCTTGGGACAGCGCTCTGCCCAGACATGAGCACCTGCCCTCCAAAGACCCGGCTCTAAACACAGCAGGAGCAACTCACTCAGTTCTGGGATGTTCTAGAGGAGGGAGAGCTGGGGAAGGGAGGATGGCTGAAAGTTCCTTCTTTTTCATCTTTCCTTCTCAAAGTCAACCACCCTGCTACACAAAGTGCTCCAGTTTGGGGAAAGTACCCTTCTCTTCCTGCACTGACTAAAGGCTCTGTACTGGGCACCTCAACTTAGGCCTGACTCAGAAATAACTTGACAGAGTACAGCCACCTGCAGTAAAACACAACAGACCCATGCTTTGTCTGTCTATAGCTGTATTCTTTACAGTATATGGCTATAAACAACACAACACCAGAATTAAAATGCAAAAGAAACCCAGGGCCCATGGCCACACCAATTCAGCATGCAATGGTCTGCTGTGAGGCAGGCCCGCTGGCCATGGTGGCCATCGGCTCCCCATCTGCCATCCCTGGGGTGGGCAGCCAGCAGGGCTTCCCATACGGGAGACTTCCTAACTGCGGGTCCAAGAGCCTCCAAAGGCAGATGCCTAAAAAACACAGACAAGGCCGACATGTTGCATCTTCCCCATGTGTTCCCAGATGCGGTCTCCGTCCTTCTCTGTGCCCTGGAGCCAGCAGGTACCCCCAGTGGGAGACAGAGAGATGGAGATTATTCCTCCTGGCCAACCCCCAGGCCACAGCCCTCTCCCACCACAAAGCCCCCA
>NW_006780388.1:2182096-2187272 GCF_000442215.2 Lipotes vexillifer
CACCCCCCACCCCCGCCTCAGGTGCTGGTCCCTCCCACCTGCCCTCCCAGGGCCGAGGGGCTCTCTATCCCGCTGCGGGAGTCCAGCTTCCTCGGGCCCTGTTGTCTGTAACTGGTCCCCTAGGTCAGCTACTCTCCTGTAGAGACTTCTCAGCCACATTTGCATCCTTCCAGGACCCTGACAGCCGAGAACACTGAAGTGATTCAACAGAGGAAGAAAACAAATCAAGAGCTAAAACCAAGTGAAACCATTCAACCTTACAATGAATCAAAGAAATGTTAATTAATACGGTAGCCTATCAAATCAGCAAAGATAAAAAAGAAGGAAAATGCACAGTATTGGCAAGGATCTGAAGAGGAAAACCTCACAGTGCTACTGGTGAGAATGTGAAATGCTGTGACTTTGGAGGAGCAATTTTCCAAAAACATCAAAAGTACAGGACAGGCTTGCTCTCTGACCCAGCAATTCATTTCTGGCACCTGATCCTCCAGGACGGAGCCAGCACAGATGGCAGGGCCATGACACAATCCTTCGGGGGCCAGGCTTCAACTCGATACTTCACCTGTTCAGTGTTTCTGTTCTTCATAATAATTGTGCATTACTTCCGTGATTTATATTTTTAAATGCTATTATTAAAAAGTTCTAGAAATATATTTTTATATGGAAAGATATGTATTACACATAATTAAATAATTCAGGCTATCACACAGTATGCAGAGGTATTTGTGCTTTTAAATAGCTACATTATGCACAAAACAAAGTGGACAGGAGACACACACACACACCACATGGCTGGGCTTTAAAGAGCAAATCGTGACGGCATTAGGACTGTGTGCTGCTGCTGCTGCTTCTGTAAGCTTTCTGGGCCTGCGTCTGCTTATCCCCCACAACACCTGCTGCTTCCTCTTCCCCAGGAGCCTATGTCCACCTTCTTAAAGGGACTCCCAAGTCCCTGGGGATACAGAGTCACCCCCTTAGAAAGGAGCTCTTTCGCTAGTCTAGAGATGAATGAATCCTCTGGAGTGTGGAAAAGAATAACTGTCCTCAGAATGATGTTCTAAAGACATAAAATAATATCTACAAGACTATACATAATGAAAGTATCAAAATATTAAAGTAATAAATTATACTAATGTTTTTTTTTATTAATGCACCAACAAGATCCGGCAGCAGGTCTATTAATAGAGTAATTCTGAAGTAGCAATGAGCATAAACAATAGATCAAGAATCTGTGACGACTGTGACAGGACATGAAAACATCTGTGATTTCTAATGACACAGATGTTTGTTGCCTACCTTCATAACTGAAGGAGATGCTCGATTTCACTAAGGGTTAGTGAAAACAAGTAATTTTCTCCTCTCCCACTTCGCAAATGGCAGATTTCTATCTGTGACACCAGGGTAAGAGCCCAAGAGTCCATTAGAAAGCCACAGAGATAATCTAGTTACCTCCCCCTGTAAGCTCAGAGATTAGCCAGAGGTCAAAATTCTCCAGCTATTGGAAAACCAAGGCCCACAAGCCACTGTTGGCTTATGCTGCCTTCTTTAGGCCACTGACCCACTCAACAGGAGGCCAAAGGGTCAGGGTAAAGAAGGGTTTGGGCTGGGTTGTTACCTCCACCCTCAAAGTGGTTCAAATAAACAGGCCAGCACCCTGGGCTGTGGACCACTCTGGCCACCACAGATCTGCAGGTCAGACTGTGAGGTGCCAGTGGGGACAGAGGGATCTGACATGCTCCTGAGGTCAGAACACTCTCTTCAAAGCCAAAAGTGCAGACCGCTATTGTCTTATCCATGAACCCACATGTGAAGCACAGCAAACACACTCCACAAAATGTGCTTATTAGCTCTTGGACAGAACACAAGCAAACTGAATCCAGCAACACAAAGAAAGGAGTGTGCACCATGACCAAGTGGGATTTAATCTCAGGAATGCAAGGGTGGTTCAGCACATAAAAACCAATCAATATATTACATCACATCATTAGAATAAAGGACAAAAACCACATGACCATCTTGATCAAGAGATGCAGAAAAACCATCTAACAAAAATTCAACACTCCTTCATGGTAAAGTATAAAACAAACTAGAAACAGAAGGGAACTTCCTCGGGGCTTCCCTGGTAGCACAGTGGTTAAGAACCCGCCTGTCAGTGCAGCAGACACAGGTTCAAGCCCTGGTCCAGGAAGATCCCACATGCCGCGGAGCAACTAAGCCCGTGTGCCACAACTACTGAGCCCACATGTCACAACTACTGGAGCCCGTGTGCCTAGAGCTACAAGAGAAGCCACCGCAATGAGAAGCCCATGCACCACAACGAAGAGTAGCCCCCGGGGTTTCCCTGGTGGCACAGTGGTTGAGAGTCCGCCTGCCAATGCAGGGGACACGGGTTCGTGCCCCAGTCCGGGAAGATCCCACATGCCGCGGAGCGGCTAGGCCCTTGAGCCATGGCCGCTGAGCCTGCACGTCCGGAGCCTGTGCTCCGCAATGGGAAAGGCCACAACAGTGAGAGGCCCGCGAACCGCCAAAAAAAAAAAAAAAAAAAGAGTACCCCCCGCTCGCCACAACTAGAGAAAGCCTACGCGCAGCAACAAAGACCCAACGCAGCCAAAAATAAATAAAATGAATAAATTAAAAAAAAAAAAAAAAGAAGGGAACTTCCTCAACCTGATAAAGGCACCTATGAAAAACCCACAACGAACATCATACTCAATGGTGAAAGACAAAGCTTTTCCCCTAAGGTCAGGAACAAGACAAGGATGCCTGCTCTCGCCATTTCTATTCAATGGGGAGGTTCCAGCCAGGGCAGTTAGGCAAGAAAATGAAGCAAAACGCATCCAGGCTGGAAAGGAAGAAGTAAACTATCTCTAATCACAGATGACACGATCTGTATGTAAAAAGGCCCGAGGAAGTCACTAAAAAACTATTACAACTAATAAACAAGTCCATCAGGTTGCAGGACGTAAGATCAGTGTACCAAAAAAATCAACTATATTTCTATATACTCTCAATGAACAATCTGAAAATTAAGAAAATTACATTTACAATAGCCTCAAAAATAAAATGAAATACTTAGGAATAAACAAAAGAAGTACAAAGCTGGGACTTCCTTGGTGGCACAGTGGTTAAGAATCCGCCTGCCAATGCAGGGGACACAGGTTCGATCCCTGGTCCGGGAAGATCCCACATGCCACAGAGCAACTAAGCCTGTGCGCCACAACTACTGAAGCCCATGCTCCCTACAGCCCAGGCTCCACAACAAAAGAAGCCAACCACAATGAGAAGCCCGCACACCACAACGAAGAGTAGCCCCCACTCACTGCAACTAGAGAAAGCCCGTGCACAGCAACGAAGACCCACCACAGCCAAAAATAAAATTAAAAAAAAAAAGTGCAAAGCTTATAACACGGAAAACTACAAAAAATTTTTGAAAGAAATTACAAAAGATATAAATAAACAGAAAGACATTCCACGTTGAAGGATCAGAAGACAATATTGTTAAGAGAGCAATACTCCCAAACTGATCTATACATTCAACAAAATCCCTATCCTAATCCCAGCTGGCTTTCACTTAGCACAATGTTTTCAAGGTTCATCAATGCTGGAGCCTATATCAGAACTTCATTCCTTTTAAGGCTGAATAATATTCCACTATACAGATAGACCACAAGCTGTTTATCCATTCATCAGTTGATGGATACTTGAGTTTTTTCCACTCCTTGGCTATTACAAATAAAGCTGCTATGAACACTGGCGTACAACTTTTTATGTAAACGTTTGTTTTTCGGTTCTCTTGGATATATACCTAGAAGCTGAATGGCTGATTATAAGGTAACTATGCTTAACATTCTGAGGAATTGCCAGACTTTTCCAAAGCGGCTGCATCATTTGACAATCCCACCTGCAGAGTACAAGGGCTTTGATTTCTCAACAGCCTTGCTAATACTTCTTATCAGATGTCTTTTTGATTAGTCATCCTAGTGGGTGTGGAGTGGTGTCTCAGTGTGGTTTTGATTTGCATTTCCCTAATGATATTGAGCACCTTTTCATGTGTTTATTAGCCATTTGCTTATCTTCTTTAGAAAAATGTCTATTCAGACCCTTTGCCCATTAAAAAAAAATTTTTTTTGTTATGAGTTCTTTATATATTCTGGATACAAGCCCCTTATCAGATATATGATTTGAAACTTTTTTTCCTATTCAACCCCATAGGTTGTCTTTTTCACTTTCTTAATGGTATCACAGCACCAAAGTTTTAAAACTTGTTCTGCTGCTTGTACTTCTGGTATTGTATCTAAGAAACCAGAACCTAACCCAAGGTCATGAATGTTTACTCCCATGATTTCTTCCATGAGTGTAATAGTTTTAGCTCCTACATTCAGATCTCTGATCTGTCCAAGTTAACTTTTGTGTATGTTGTGAGGTGGGGTAATAATGTTTTTGATGAATTGGTCATCATTGGAGGATGACAGTGAACCAATTCATGCTTTCGAAAAGCTGCAAATAGGGCTTCCCTGGTGGCGCAGTGCTTGAGAGTCCGCCTGCCGATGCAGAAGACGCGGGTTCGTGCCCCGTTTCGGGAAGATCCCACATGCCGCGGAGCGGCTGGGCCCGTGAGCCATGGCCACTGAGCCTGCGCGTCCGGAGCCTGTGCTCCGCAAATGGGAGAGGCCACAACAGTGAGAGGCCCGCATAACGAAAAAAAAAAAAAAAAAAAAAAAAAAAAAAAAAGAAAAGCTGCAAATAAAGGGGAATGAAGCAAGCATTTATCCTGTTTTACCTCCTCAATCAATATCACTAGTTAAACAAATAGTGGCTAAGGGTAAGTTTCTCTTTAAAGAAGAATTCCAGGGATTTTTCCCTGGTGGCACAGTGGTTAAGAACCCACCTGCCAATGCAGGGGACACGGGTTCGAGCCCTGGTCCGGAAGATCCCACAGGCCACAGAGCAACTAAGCCGGTGTGCCACAACTATTGAGCCTGTGCTCTAGAACCCGCGAGCCACAACTACTGAAGCCTGTGCACCTAGAGCCCGTGCTCCGCAACAAGAGAAGCCACCGCAGTGAGAAGCCCAGCACCACAACAAACAGTGGCCCCCACTTACCGCAGCTAGAGGAAGGCCGCGCACAGCAACAAAGACCCAACGCAGCCAAAAATAAAATAAATAAATAAATTTA
>NW_006780388.1:2187535-2196567 GCF_000442215.2 Lipotes vexillifer
AAAGAATCCGCCTGCCAAGGCAGGGGACACAGGTTCAATCCCTGATCTGGGAAGATCCCGCCTGCCACAGAGCAACTAAGCCCAAGCACTACAACTACTGAGCCTGCGCTCTAGAGCCCACGAGCCACAACTACTGAGCCTGCGCGCCCTACAGCCTGTGCTCCACAACGAGAAGCCCGCGCACCGCAACAGAGTAGCCCTCACTCGCCACAACTAGAGAAAGCCCATGTTCAGTAACGAAGACTCAATGCAGCCAATAAATAAATAATTTTTTTTAAATTTTTTTAATTAAAAAAAAAAGAATTCCAGCTCAAGAATGAAAGAACTGGGCTATGATCACTCTGCATTCTCTAATGAATTGATGGATCTAGGACATCATGGCTATAAAGGGCTGTTGACAGGGAGAGACGAATGGATGCTACATGCTTCCTAATGAAAAACACACCACACACACCAGCCTCTGGTGTGAAAGGACTGAACCTGAAAGTGATCAAGCAGCCACATCCAGCTCCCAATTTTCAAGACATACAGAGGGGAGAGGAGCATGTTACATGACTCCACAGAGATGCAATCAGCGAACTCTGGGAAACTCTATAAGACAAATGACCTGGTTTCTTCAACAGACTGCAAGGGAAAAAACAGATGGAGAAGAAGCTATAGATAACAGAAATTTAAGAGAAAAATTAGCTAAGCTCAATGTGAGAATTTTATTTGAAACCTGATTCAAGTAAGCAACAACCAAAAAATTATGATGTGGAATTATGGTGACTAGAAACTTAACGCGGACTAAATATTTTAAGATATTAAGCTATTACTGCTAAATTTTTAATGTATAAAAATGGCATGGTATTATAGTTATGTTTTTTAAAAAGAAGCTTTGTATTTAGTAATAAATACTAAAGTATTTACAGGGAAAACAAATCGATGCTGGTAGAAATCAAGTCACAAGGATGTTCTGAATTTTTACAAAAAGCAGGTACCCTTGTGTTTTAAAAACAACAACACTCTATGCATCACAGATATGATTAAACAAATACCAATACTGAAAAGACCAGAGTAATCGCTTCTCGATGGCTGGGAGGTGTGCTTGGTGGTGGGAGTATAGGGGGGCAGGTGGCCCTGCATGTGCTAGAGTGGCGGCAGTGCAGAGGCTGTGAGAGGGTCTCCAGCCCACAGCACAGCAGGATGGGGGTCAACGCTGGTCTGAGGGTCTGGACAAAGGCGGTCCACAGAGGGCCACTGCACAGGAGGTGCAGTGACAGTGATGCTGGCTCTGAGGCTTCCCCGCTGCATCCCCTCTCCAGCAGTCCCCACACCTGGCGCCCCCCTCCCTGCACCCCCATGTGTGGTGAGTGGAGCCTTCACGCCCAACTGTACCAGAAAGGCCTGCACAACTCAGGACAGGGTTCCAGACACAAACCTCAAGTCTCAACCTCCAGGGCACCCTGAATTCCCCAAGCTTCTTGCAAAGAGGGCCACGGCCAGGCACATGGCCACAGATGAGGGGCTGACTCCATGTAATTAAGCCGCCCTCAGTGTAAAGCTCTGTGGGACCCCTGTGCAAGGTTAGAAGGCCTAAGTCCTCTGTGCCATAAAGGCCCATCGACCCATGTGCCCACCCACCCTCACAGCACGGGGGTCACTCCCTGGACCCGGCAGGCAGCAGTAAGAGAGGAATGCGGGGCTCCCCCCGTCCCAGGAGCCACCCACTGGGACGGAGGTCTGTGAAGACAGACAGCCTGTCTCTCACAAGGCGGAGGGCGAAACATGCTCACTGCACAGCTAAGGAACCTGCGCCTCGCTCCCACCAACACTTCCCTTCTGGAAGCTTTAAGATGCTTTGAGGAAACCATCTCTGTACAAAAGTTTATAAAGCTAATACAAGTGCTCACTTCAGCAGCACATATACCAAAATTGGAACAATACAGAGAAGATTAGCATGGCCCCTGCGCAAGGATGACACGCAAATTCATGAAGCGTTCCACATATTTTAGCTGATTCACTTTGTTATACAGCAGCAACTAACACAACAATGTACAGCAATTATACTCCAAAAAAGACGTTAAAAAAAAAAAGCTAATGCAGGAATAAACTCTAAGATTCTAAACTACGTCAAACAGAAAATGAGAGTATGTCACCAAAATTATTCATTCACGTAATTATACATGTTTCTACATTTCCTCTAAGACAAAAAAAAAAAGCCAACTCAACTGTGTATATATAAGTATCGATAGTTCTGCCTGGTTTACAATGTTAAGGACTTTTTAGCCTCCTGCTTCCAGACAGATTTTAAAAATCAGGTTTATTTCACTATTTCACCAATGCATTTAAGTTCTTACATTTTTTTAATGGCTACATGACAGCAGGACTAGCCTGTGCCAAATATCAGATCTGAAGAAAATCTAAGTGAAGAAAAAAGGACCAAGCAGACTCTGAGGGGGTGACTCCCATGGCTGACTGGCAAGCGGTGGCTGGTCTCAGCGGCAAGTCACACACGAGATGCCCAGCAGTCCAGCAAGAATATTCAGGTTCTTGTTTGGTTCACCTCTGTCATGGACAATGCTTAGGTTACGAGTTATACCATGTCTATCAAAACATGATTAGTGGCCAACAAAATGTTACTATACAATAGGAATGAGTCAAATAGATCAAGGTTTGGGGCATGTCACAGGTGCCAGGAGGACTTCCTGGGGCTTGGGAAGTGCACCTCCAGGCAGGAGCCCTGGGTGGGAAGTACAATACAAAGGTAGGCAAGCGTCGCCAGGACTAAGCCTCACTGAGAAATAAGAGCATCTGCCTTGACTGCAAGTTTTGTTTCAAACACAAAAGGGTGGTGGCGCTTTAAGATTCTCAGAAAAGTTCCCGAATTCAAGATGCCGTCTTGTGACTCAAAGAGTGTCTGTGCACAGATGAAAGCACTGACAGAATCTTCACAAGAACCCTCAGTTTGAAAACACAGGGCTGGGAAAAGGCCTGGAAAGGAAAGATCACACACCCTGCTGAAGGGAACCCATGGAGGCCCAGCCAGGCCCTTCCAGCAGCACAGAGTCAAGACACTGCCCACCGTGCCCGGGAGGAGCAAAACCCCAGGTGTTAGCCCCACAGCTGCTGTGAAACAGGCCTCAGTTCAAGCCCGAGGCAGAGCAGGCCAGCGCAGCTGAGCCAGAGAGCTCTTCGGAGGGGCCCAGCTCCTCCCCACCATGGCCCTGCGCTCACAGCTCCCCTTTTCCACGCAAGAGCAGCTGCAGCGAAGTGGATGCTTCTGTTTGAATCTTTCTTCCACCAACAAACCCTCTACCCTCCCCTAGCATGTCCGTCCCCCCAGGGCTCTCCATCAAGGTCCTTCTTTCAGGGGTACCCACAAGCCCGGCAGAGAAGCACATGCCCTGGGTGGAGGTCCCCACAGCAGCTTCCCAGGTCAGGGTAGCTCTGACAATCACACCTGTCCCTACACCCAAGTTTCATTTTCAAGGTCACTTATTAACTCACACAGGGGCTTTGAGTTTCCCCCAACACTCACCATAAAGGGCTTTATCTTCTCTCTACCCCAATACTTGAACACAGTTTTCAGGAGTTAAACTGCCATTTTTTATACCCTCAGAGTTTATGATTTCCATTCAACAAACACCTGAAGGACAGCAAGATGCCCCCACCCCCACCATGGCCGAGATGCCCCTGGGTAGCTAAGATACCCAGGGCTCTCTTCTGACCCAGGTGGACTGCCAGCAACTGTCACAGTACATAATCCGGCTAGGAAATACCCTAGAGGAACAGTGGTTAGAAGGGTCTGCAATGATTAACATGCACTTGACCAGCAGGAAAAAAAACAGCCCCCAACTCATTCTGTGACCTTATAGAACCTCACTATAATCGGCGTGCCTGGGCCACCACCCCCGGCAGGTGCGCACAGGAGACAGGCAGACAGTCGGCACTGGGATACAAGGTCAGTCGCGCGCGTGCATGTGTGTGTGCGTGTGAGTGTGTGTGTGCGCGCGCACATACCAACCCTCAACCCCAGAGAACCCACAGTGCCAACAGGAAGACCTGGGAGCTGACCTCGCACCCCTGCATGGGAGACTGGGAACAAATGTGGCACCCCAGCATCTTCTAGGAAGATGACTAGGGAGGGTGAGCCACAGTGGGCATCCGAGGGTCTAGGACAACATGCAGAAAGCCCCTGGTGACCTACTACCACTTGAGGCCAGGAGGACCAACCACAGGCAAGCCTGCGAAGCCCCTCCCTGCACCCACCAGACCAGGCACACACCTGCCCAGACCCTCAGCTAAAGTTGCCCAAAGGCAGAGGCTTCCTCTGTGAAAACTCAAGCATCCATTTTATAATAACAAAGGCACTACAAACAACTGTCATTAATGATGAGCATAAGGCAATTCAACCTGTTTCTAAGAAGTTGGTTTGATTTAAGCACTGAGCAGGGATCTACTAGAAATAAAACACACACCTTGTTTACTCTCTGGGGATAATACTTTTGCTGTTCCAAAATCTGTGATCTGGATGTGCATATCTTCATTTAACAAAATATTTTCTGGTTTCAGGTCCCTGTGAAAGCAGATTTTTTTACGTTTGAGATGAAATATTTAAAACAGTAACATTATTACACACTAAATTTCGCTAAAACCAAAATGAACTGATTAATACCTATAATCTTTACAAACAACCAAGAATGCAAGTCTAAAGTTAGCACTGAACAAATATCAACTGCATATAATGAGGACATTCAAATTACATCATTTCCTAACTGCATCTACCATTTCAATAAACTTTTAATTGAAGTATAATCTATCATGCCTAACCTATAAAGCGCCTTTAAACCTTCTGTGGTATCATTACGCAATAAATGTACACCTTAAATTTATATATACATATGTCAACTATTTCTCAATAAAACTGGGAGGGAGAAAATGGTTAAATGGTAAATTTTATCTATTTTAGGCTTTTTTCTATTTTTTTTGTCTGCGCCGCGCAGCTTGGCGGGATCTTAGTTCCGACCAGGGATTGAACCCATGCCCCTTGCAGTGGAAGCTCGGAGTCCTAACCACTGGACCACCAGGGAATTCCCGGTAAATTTTACGTTATAGGTATTTTACCACCAAAAAAAAAAAATCAGTAAGAAAAAGAAAGCTTAAATGAACACTTTCAATTTGACTTTATTGGAAAATCATGGAAAATGATAAGTACACACAGAATCTACAACTGACAAAATAAAAGCACCAGTCAACATGGCTAAGAGAATCGTTAGTCTGGCAAAAAAGACATCTGACCAATTTCATCTGATATTAAAGGTCCACAGTCTCTCAACATCAGAGTAATGTGAACGCTTCTTAATTCTCACAATGAGGTATCCCACCCTCCATAAAAGAGACCAGAGCTGACCCTCAGGCCTGGGGAGCAAAGCCTGTAGCCTCCTGGCTTGGTACCTGTGAATGATGCCCTTGCCATGCAAGTACTCTAGGGCAGACACCATCTCAGCTGTGTAAAATCGGGTGCATGTCTCATCAAACGAACCAATTTTCCGAATGTATTTAAGTAGTTCTCCATTTTTGGCATAACTAAGGCCAAAATCTAAACATTGGATAGTTAAGGAAGAGAGCAAAAATCTTTATTTTAAACTGACCTTAACAGCCCAGTAGCAATTTTTTTTAATTAATTAAAACTGAAGGTACCTGTGGCCCGAGACAGCTGCCCCTCTTCCAGCCAGACCCTACCGCAACCGCTGGGTCTGCAGGGAATCCCTGGCTCCAGGACAGGGTCCCAGCGTGAGTTTCTCACCAACAACAAAAACACGTGCCTCTCAGGCCAACTGCCCCTTCTGGACCCCCCATTCCCAGAAGACATCTGTGGGCTCAGTGAAGGGAAGCCGCTAGAGATGGCAGTCAGGGCCTGTGGCCCCAACGCCATCAGCACACAGCCTCCAACCTGCACCAACCGCACGCCACATGCCGTGCTGAGTCCATTCACGTAAAGGTTCCTCAAATGAATGCTCCTTCCCAAGTATAAAGTGACAAGTTTTGTAAGAGAAATGCCATTAATAGATAAACTCAATCTATTTATTGGGCCCCCACTGGGGAGAGACTCGAGGAAAACAGTCATCTTTCCCTCGGACACCACTGCAGTGTGATTTGTTTTACTTCTGTTCTCCCTTTTTCTAAGAGGAGAAACTATAAATGGATCCCATATAACTGCTTCCTCCTGGAAGCACCGAACATCCACACCTCTTAATGGAAATCTACAGGTACTCTGCCACTCCCAGGCAGAGTGGCACCCAAGTCCTCACCCGCCCTGAGCATCGGCTCCGAGGGAGTAAGAGGTGACCTGTGCTCAAGGTGTCCCATCTGGCTTCTGTTTGCCAAGGCATTTGCCATCTCCCACCAAAGAAGATGCCTGAAGCTGCGGCCCAGGAGGGAAGAGACCACCAACCGAAGCTGCTCGAACCTGCCTGTGATCGAGCCCCACATGTGGCCTCCCAAGCCCTGCCAATTAGAAAAACGTTTAACAGGAAGCTGAAGCCCAAAACCAACCTTAGTTCTAGGGAATGCAAAGGGTCTCGGCCAGGGCCCCTTCCCTCCTCTCCTTGCTTTGATCCCTCCTCGGGGAAGGCTGGTATCCGTGGCCTCCTCACCAGCAGCCTGCAGACTCTGGCCCACCCAACCCCAAGCAGGGGCCCCGCCTGGACCTGGACCTGGACCTGGACCAGCCGCAGAGCCTCCCCACTCAGGAGCACAGTCTCCCAGAAACCAGCAGCCCACGTGAGAGGCTCGGCCATGGCCACAGGGCCTCTTCTGGCTTCACAGGTTTTGCCCCTTATCTGACTACTCCCTGAGTTCCTGTTTCCGGTGTAAGGGACACTTCTAGTTCTCTGCTCGGCTGTGGTGCTAAGTGACCGACAGGTTTTGAACATGACATGTAGATCATGGCTCCAAGCCCGTGTTCTCTCTGACCACACATGTTCCTCATTGCCCAGAAACACTCTTTCAGACCTCATTGGTCCATTTCACACCCTAGAACATTTCTACCTCCCTCAGCACAGCTAAGGCCCCAGGGCAGTGAGAGGAGGCTGCTCTCTCACAGGGAGCAAGTCAATTCCTGGGACGATGAGCACAGATCAGGCCTGTGGCAGAGCCTGAGAGCCTGATGAGCCCAATGCCTGCGCTTTGCAGAGGAACCCAGCCCAGAGAGGTTAAGCAACTGACTCAAGGTCACAAAGCCAAGGAGGGACAGGACTGGAGCCCAGCTTCCTGAGGTCTAGTGTGCTGTTCCTGTCCCCAAGCTTCAAGAGAGGACACACAAGGACAGGCAGGTGGGAGGTGGAGGAAGAACACAGGTTAGCAGAGCAACAGCCTCTGAAACCCCTCAGCCTTCATCCCTGCTGGAGGGAAAGGCACCCTGGCTGGCTGGCTGTGGTGCCCAGCCCTGTACTGCACCTAAGGAGGGAGGGAGGGCTTCTCTGAGCTCAGTCCTCTCTGGGGAGCAGGGATTGAGTCTGGTCAAACTGAACCTCCAGAGCGCAAAGAGGCTGCCAGTGCCCAGGAGGCCCCTCACGGATCTATCTGCCTGTTTTCAGGCTGCTGCAGGGGTGTCACCAGGCTCTGCCTCACCTGTCCTGAGAGTGTGCTTAGCCCAGTAGTCGCTGGAGGAGTTGCTCCCCTCTCTCCCCAATGTGTAAATTACGGCTAAAAGGAGGATAGTATGCACACTGGGGCTTTTATTCAGGCAGAGTGCTTCCTTTTCTTTATCTTTCAACACACTGTATATTACAAAGGATTTCCAGTGGAGCAGAAGTCCCCAGGTCTCGCTCCTGTCAGAGGTAAGTGAGCCCTTGCAATCTCCACAGGCTTTCAAATTTGTCTTAAAATGTCAAAAGCAACAGACACCACTGGATAGAGACCTAGAGTCCCTTCCACCTGCATTACTCTGGCCAATCCCGTCTGAAATCAGACAGCGAGCTCACTCATCTAGCCTCTGAGTGCCTGATCCTACTGAACATGACCTTGGGAGAAGATGAAGTCAAGTGTGTGCGACCTGCCGGAGCCTCCCAACCAACACGACTTATTCTCCCCAGGCCCTGTAGGAAGCCCAGGCCTGGGACTCCAGGAAATCTGGCAGCCAGAGAGCCCCACAGGCTCAAAGAGAAGCACAATCACATGGGTGCCATGGAGCACAAGGAGCAAGAGTCTAGGTGGCCTCAGAGGTGAGATACAGAACAGACAGGTCACTGGTGGCTGCTGCATGAGCAGTGACAGCAGACGGGGACATGGGACGATGCTGAAGCCAGGTGGAGAGGCAAACACTTTAAAAGACCTAAAACAAACCAACAAGGAACCCCCCTCCCTGCCCCACATGCTCTTGGCTACTAGACCACTTTACTGCTCCCCTTTACAGTGAAACCACTGGGAAAAACCTGCTGTTTGCCTTTCCTTGCCTCTGTCTCTTGATTGAGCCCTCCGCCCCACCCCCAGACTGCCACTCTCAACAACACTTTGCATGGGAAGCAATCCACAGGTCAGGCCAGGGCCCAGCTACTTGACCACTTGGCACTATCTGGCAGGGCAGCCAGCACCCTCCACCAGAAACCATCTGGTCCATTGCCCCTGGGACTCTGTTCTCTCCACTCATTGGAACTCTTCCCTGCTGGGCACCCTCCAGCCCACCGACACCCCAGCCCACCTCCCACCAATCTGCACACCAACCTGACTTCTCAGGCTCTGCAGGCAGCCACCCAGTAGCCCACTCAGGCCTCAAGTAGCAAGGATCAACGGATGCATCAATTACAGGACCACTGTGCACCCAGCTTGAGGCCCCACCCCCAGGAGCCAGCTTGACTCCATCCTCCCAGCTCACTTACAAGAGCCTTCCCTGCAGCAGCAGCCCAAGTGAGAGCAAATGGCTACCCTGCTCCAGACCCTCCTCCTGGACTCTGTGCCACACTTAGAAGAAAATCCAAAATTCTTGCCGGGACTCCGAGGCCTAAGGAGCTGACCACTGCCCAGCCTTTTTGTACCCCCCCCCCCCCCAT
>NW_006780388.1:2196604-2205629 GCF_000442215.2 Lipotes vexillifer
TCTTGCCGGGCCTCCGAGGCCTAAGGAGCTGACCCCTGCCCAGCCTTTTTGTCCCCCCCCCCCCCACATACGCACACCTGCCCCTGCTCTGGCCAGGCCTCAGGCTGACGTCATCTCCTCAGACCACCAAGTTAAAACAGCTGATCCAACTCTCCACCAACCAACTCCTACCTGGCCCTACTACTCTTGTTCCCTCAGTGTCTATCACACAGCCATTAATCACCTGTGTACATCTAACTCCTGCACAGAAATGCAAGCCCCATGAGGGCAGAGCCTTCACCTCATGTACCAGCATGTTCCCATCACCTGGCACTCAACCAGGACTTCTCAATAAACAAAAGGAAACATTCAGCTGACAGTTGAAGGAGCCAGAAAATGGTGTTAAAGGGGAAACACGATCGAGCAAAGTTTTAACCCAGAAGAATATGTGTGGAGAGAGGAGAGAGGGGGAGGGAAGGGGGTTTAAGATCAGGCCCCCACCCCCAGGTGGGATGGGGAAGCCAAGCTTTGCAGGTGGTGGGGTGAGGGGAAGGGGCTCTGGAGACCTAAGGGCAGGAGGAAAAGAACAGATGCACAGACAGAGGTTTACACTTGAACAAACTCTCAACTCCATTTGGCAGCTCGACCTCCCTCGTCGAGAAGAACCCAAGAGCAGCTGCTGGGATTGAAGACAGAGTCTCTGGGCAAACAGGGGCTGAGGGAGTCCCGGTTTGGAAGAACAACTGCAGGAGAAGGGCTGGGGAGTGAGGAGACCTGGCGGGCCTGGCTGTATGATGAATGGCCCAGAGACAAGCTGACGACACAGATATGGCCCACCCTGACTGCCATGGTGCCCTGTCTCCTTGAACCCTGAGCAAAGAAGAAAGAAAAAAAGTGCTCCAGGGATTAGAGGAGAAGTCAGGGAACATGAGATGTCCTGAAATAAAACAAAGAATCAGCAGGGTGTGACGCCCCTGCAGGAGAAGCAGCTGGAGAAGCAGTGTGCACAGCCCTGGAGAGCCAGGCACTGGATGATCAGAGACATCCATGGGGGTGGGAGGCGGGGAGGCTGGAGGGCCCTGCGGAGGGTCTGTCTCTGGGAGGACAAGTCCTGGATACAGGAAGAAAGGGTTGAGCTCCTGTGGGTCACTCCCTAGACATTCTACCTGGCAGCTGAGCCTGAGAAAGATGTTCCTTCCAACCAAACCCCACAACCCAGGGCCAAAGAGGGCAGAAAGGTGCCCACCTCCCGGGAGCCCCGGATGCCCAAGATCCTTCTTCCTCTCTCTCACTTCCCTGCTTTGAGCACTGGATTCGACACCTGACAGATACTCCAAGGATGCTGATTAAAAAGGAATGAGGGCATGCTTCTAAATAAATGTCTAGCAAGAACAGCATTAAAATAATGATCCTTTAGATATGAAGCTTACCAACAAAAAACCTCAAAAATGACTGTGATGATCTCCCTTGAAGTAATGTTCTACTTCAGTGAATGTCAGCAATCCCAAGGGGTCCCAAAGCAAAGTGATGTGAATTTGTCTGTATTTAGAATAAGCTACCCTTTTCCCTTCCAGGGAAGGGGCTACTTGTGAAAACAAAAACAGGGTCATGGTTCCAAAACGATAAGGGGCCACTGGCGTGATACCAGAAGGCTTTGACTGTTCAAAGGATACAGAGCTTTTCATCATCCTGAAATGTGAAGTAAAGTTTAACAAAGAAGGGGTGATCCAGCCGCGACATCACGTCTCTCTCTCTGGTTACATACGGGACTTTGTTCTCTTTGATAATGTGACGTTTCTCTAGAATTTTAACTTAAGAGAGAAGCAAGTTACTACAATTGGAAATGGTAAGAAAACACTACTCATAAAGTAACAGATAAAAATTAAAGTTTTTCACAAAACGCACCCACCAGATTTGTGATCTCTAAGACCAACAGTGTCCTGTCCCCTGAAATCAGCACAGAAACCTCCAGGGCTGGGCAGCCAGGTGGCCACGTACCCAGAGGTGCGCTGTTCCTGCATCCTAGACACTGGAGCATCCTAGCTCGCTGGAGTTAGTTACTTACTAGCATATTCCTTTGAGGTTGCCAGTTCTCGGGCCAGGACAACCTGGTTTGGGAAGAAAAGGGGGAAAAAGAAGAGAAAAAAACACCCAATGTAACCAGGGCACTGAGTCTCACAAGTCACCCTGCAACCAACCACACAGGCTACCCCGCCCCCACCACGAAATTAATTTTAAATATTTTTGGTCCTGTGCTAACAAACATAGCTGAGTGTCAATGACTAAGTTAATGTGTTCTAATAGTTAAAGGAAACACATGTATCTCTCAAATGTTTACAAAAGGTTCCTCATCAGATGCCAATAGTCCCCCCTCGTGCAGTGAAATATATATTCAGGAACACCTTATGACCAGCATAACCCTCACACAAACAGTAGGAAGAAGCAGCAAATAATAATATCTCCACAAGGTGGGTACTGGGAATTTCTTCAAAACCTAACTCTATGGATAGGTCCCCAGTACATGTGCATTGCAAAAGGCCACCCTGAATTTGGGCTTTTACAAATAATAGTTGCATTTCACTTGATGCCACTCTCAGATGCTGTAAATCCCATCCCTGCTACTGAGGGCACAGGAACCGCGGCCGGCAGAGAGCACCTCCCTCCAGCGTGCAGTCACACACACACACCCGCCCCCCGCCCCCCGTGCCCTCTCCACAGCACAGCCCGGTCTTACACTCTACTTCGGGGACAGAGCACCAGTGGGGTCTCACACACATTGAAAAGAACTTTCTACACGAACACACCCTGGGCACAACCTGAGTAACAACTTCCAAATGCCTGATGAGCCCTGTCTGGCAGTGAGCTGAGGTGGTCCCCACCACCGCCAGCTGGTGCAAATTCCTCTCCTGAGACACCTACAGGGAACAGCCGAGGACCAGAGAGCAGATGAAAACCTGCCGACTCCCAGGAAATACCGGAGCCTCCGGGAAGACCTCTGGAGGCCCCTGGTTGTAAGTTATATTCCGTTAGGGAATTCTTCACCAATTTCATCAGAAGTGACCCTGGAAAAGCACTGTATGTAGCCCTGCAGTTTTTAAGAAGAACAAGGTCAGATTATATGTGTTCAAATGGAAAGATCTTAAAGATCTCTGTGGAGAAAGGAACCTGTGTGGACTGTTCTCAGGCGCTGGTGAGTCAAGGAGAGTGGGCTGGGGAAGGGCTGGCCTTCTCTAGGTTATGTACCGATGTAATGCTAAATTTCTTCACAGCAGCATGCACTAGCTACGTAAGTAGGAAAAAGGAAGAAAAACACTGAGTACTAATATTTAACGGAATCCTATCTGAAGGAGATATTTATGTCATCTTTCTGTTGTGTGAACTCTACATGTTCTATGCAGTTTATGTCCCTCCACATGGCCCGGGCCAACTGCAGGGGTAGTAGACATCAGGATCACCCTCAGGTTGCCGGCGGCAGTGGACCAGGCTTCCCCCTCTCCAGCGCAGGCTCCATCACGTGAAGGTCCTGCCTGGGGATCCAGCCTGGGAGCTGCCTCCCCTGGAAACCTCATTTTAAGTTGTCTCTATTTCAGGAATGGTGAGAAGGAACTGAGAGTAGCACATATAATTTGAGACCTAAGGCTGCAGGATTCCAACAGTACCAGAAAGGAGGCTCCAGGCTCACGGCACTTTCCTGGGCACCACCCTGGCACAGGGATGACAAGAATCTCAGCTGGGGCTTTTCTACATCAGGAATCTGTCACCCAGAACAGATGGCACCTACTTTTACCAATGGTGGAAACCCAGGGACACAGAGGAATTTCATAAATACATCCTCATTTTCCAGTCAATATAAATGTCCAATGAAGTACAGCTGAGAAAAGGAGAGAGAACGCTTCTTTTACTGGACTCATGTAAGTAACTGTGCAGAACACCCAAGGTTCTTTTCAAAATAGTTTTTTCTTTCTGAAAGGACCTGTGAGTACCAGACCTACTGGGGATTATCCTCAAAGTTGAAGGTTTTTATCATGAGGGCCCAATTCTTTCATTAACTTAAAAACTGCCAATAAAAAAGTCTAAATAAAAAATGTAAAAGGAGCAAAAGTTAACACTTAAAACGATGTTGGGAACATGGGTGAGCCCCAGTATGTCATGTTCTTTGTATTTTGAATTATTTCATAAATGGAAAAAAAGAAAAGGAAAACAAATTTCACACGAGGTTTCTTCACAAAGGCCAGGCAAGAAAGTCTCATTATTCAGGAGCCCTGCTGGCCTGAGGAGCTGCAGCTCATGCTGGGCCCAGCTCAGAGACCACAGTGGCAAGGATCTGTCTCTTCTGAAGGCACAGACTAAGACTATGTATGCACCCTGGCCAGGGGACAGGGGCTCTGGCCTTCCCGAGCCTGCAGCAAGCCTCTGGCCCAGCCACAGCCACATGAGGCTTCCAACTCAGCAAAGGGCAGCTCTGAACCTTCATATCTTTGCTTTAAGAGGAAAAATACCACAAGATAGGTAAAACTCTCTCAGGTAACAAAAAGAATTACCCTGAGTGTGACTTGACAGTGCTGTGATAGTAATTCTGTCCATGAAACTGAGGACACAAAAATCTGGAAGCTAGCAGGTCTTGGGCTGCAACTCTAGCAAATGTCAGTGGTGTACTGTTTTATATTTTAAAAATAACAGAGAAATAACAAAGGTCATTAAATGTTTCCCCAAAACTATGAAGAGATACACCAACACTAATGTTTAATCTAAGGAACAGGAAAGCTTCCCAGGGTCTTGCTAACAGGACACAATGATAAGAAATGTAACTTAGAATACAATCTAACTGCATTTTTTGAGAAAATTAAAAATAAGATCATGAAATGCCTTTTAAAGCTTTCCCCTATAAAATCATGAGCTACATATTTAAACCACATGATCTGCCTGATGGTAGCCAGCCCCAAGTCACCTTCACAACAGGAGAGGAATCCCCAAGGGCCTGAGACCCACCTCTGGGGTAGAACACCACTGTGGTGTCTTAGTCCCCCAGCTCCAAGTCCCAAGAAAGGCCAGTACTCCCAAGGAAAACACCCTCATTCGACAAACAGCAGCAGTCTGTACTCACTGTTGAAAAAGAGCCTTCACCAAGAATTTTCCCAAATTTAAAGTCTTCTGGCCGTTTCTTCCGAGGCTGTGGTGGCGGCTGTGTGGCATGTTGCAGCGAGTTGGCGTTTGGCCGGGATTCGGCCGTGGTGCTGTCCATGGTGGGGCCCTGCCTGCTACCACAGCTGGGAACGCCAGGGGCCGTGCTGGACTCAGTCTGGGTCCTCACCATTGATGGGGACGGGCAGGAACATAATACCACGCTGGACTGAATAGGAACGGTGTCATACTGGTGGACACAGGAAAAAAGAGATAAGATTCAAAGTGGCTCACCCTTCCTAAATGTATGAACTAAAGTGTTGACATCGTTGAAACACCACCAAGCACAGGGCAGACCATCTAATGTTCTGCCATGCAGTTCGGGCCACTGCCCTCCTCTCCCAAGTCCCTTCCCCACTCAAATTCCACCCTGCCCTGTCCTGCATGCCCACGGACACCAGCACCTAGAACCTACCTGCCCTCACCCTCTCCCTCAGTACTGTGTAAGTCTCCAACACCTCCCCCACCCCCACCCAGCCATGGCCAGCTGGCCTTCCCATCACACTGCCTGGCTTAAACATCATCTGTGGCCCTGTCCACAGAGAAAGCTGGTCCAACCCTGTGACCACGTTGTCTCCCATCCCAGAACCCCTCCCCTGCTCACCCACTCACATTTGATATAAGGCTAGACACACAGAAGGCACTCAGGGTTTGAACAAACAGACTAGCTTAAGACTGTATCCCGGACTTCCCTGGGGTCGCAGTGGTTAAGAATCCGCCTGCCAGTGCAGGGGACACGGGTTTGATCCCTGGTCCGAGAAGATCCCATATGCCACAGAGCAACTAAGCCCATGCACCACAACTACTGAGCCTGTGCTCTAGAGCCTGTGAGCAGCAACTACTGAGCAGGCAAGCCACAACTACTGAAGCCCACACGCCTAGAGCCCGTGCTCCACAAGAGAAGCCACTGCAATGACAAGCCCGCGTACTGCAACAAAGAGTAGCCCCCGCTCACCACAACTAGAGAAAGCCCACACGTGGCAACGAAGACCCAAAGCAGAAATAAACAAACAAATAAATAAATAACTATATCCCACAACTAAATAGAATCTTAACCTAGCAGTCCTGGAACACAGAAGTATAACTTAATGGAAAGAAGAGCCCAAGAATTGCCAACTACACGTAAAAGTTATAGTTGATAAGAAATAAGCTGCTTAAACTGGGCCCGTGAGCCACAATTACTGAGCCTGCGCGTCTAGAGCCTGTGCTCTGCAACAAGAGAGGCCGCGATAGTGAGAGGCCCGCACACGGCGATGAAGAGTGGCCCCTGCTTGCCACAACTAGAGAAAGCCCTCGCACAGAAATGAAGACCCAACACGGCCATAAATTAATTAATTAATTTTAAAAAAAGAAATAAGCTGCTCAAAAAAAAGACAGTAGTGGAATAACTGCTTAACAATTTGAAAAGTAAGTGATTTAGAGCCCAACTGCTCACTACACACCAAACTTACCTCTCAACAAATTAAAGAATTATATGTTTTTTAGTTATTTAAACAAATTCAAAAACCTAACAAGTTTTTAAAATCTTTCAATGCAATCGCTATTAAAAGAAGCTGGCTTCCTTGCAGAAATCGACAAGATGATCCTAAACTTCAAATGGAAATTCAAGGAACCCAGAATAGCCAAATAATCTCAAAAAAGAACACTGGAGGACTCATGCTACCTAATTTCCAAATTCATTACAAAGCTATAATAATCAAGACAGTGCAGGTCTTCCCTGGTGGCGCAGTGGTTAAGAATACACCTGCCAATGCAGGGGACATGGGTTCAAGCCCTGGTCCGGGAAGATCCCACATGCCACAGAGCAACAAAGCCCGTGCACCACAACTACTCAGCCTGCGTGCCACAACTACTGAAGCCCACGTGCCTAGAGTCTGTGCTCTGCAACAAGAGAAGCCACCGCAATGAGAAGTCCACACACAGCAACAAAGGGTATCCCCTGCTTGCCACAACTAGAGAAAGGCCGTGCAGCAACGAAGACCCAACGCAGCCATAAGTAGATAGATAGGTAGGTAGATAGAAAGAAAGACAGAAAGAAGACAGTGAGGTATTGGCATAAGGATACACACATGGGTGACTGGAACAGAGTCCAGGAATAAACCCGTATGTCTACAGCCAATCGATTTTTGACAAGAGTGCCAAGACCCTTCAATGGGAAAGAACAGTCTTTTCAACAAATGATGCTGGGACAACTGGATATCTACATGCAGAAGAATGAAGTTGGATGCCTTTCCCACAAGAAAATTTAACTCAAATGGATCAAAGATCTACATGTAAGAAATAAAACTAGAAAACTCTCAGAAGAAAATATAGGAGTAAATCTTTATGAACTTGGCAATGGTTTCTTAGATATGAAACCAAAAGCACAGGAACAAAAGAAAATAACAGGTCAAAGGGACTTCCATCAAAATTTTAAAACTTTTGCGCTTCAAAGGCACCACCAACAAAGTGAAAGGACAACCCAATTATGGGAGAAAACATTTGCAAATCATGTATCTGATAAAGGATTTGTATTCAGACTATATAAAGAACTCTTACAACTAAATTAAAAAAATAACAAAAACCACAGTTAAAAAATAGGCAACAAATCTGAATAAACATTTCTCCAAAAAAGACATACAAATGGCCAATAAGTACATGAAAACATGCTCAACATCGTTAGTTACTATGGGAATGCAAATCAAAGCCACAATAGGACTCCATTTCACACATACCAGAATGGCTAGAATCAAAAAGATAATAATAACAAGTGCTGATGGAGACGTAGAGAAATTGGAACCATCATATCGGTGGTAGGAATGTCAAATGGTGCAACCACGTTGAAAAACATTACAACAGTTCCTCAAAAGGAAACAGGTATCACATAACCCTGCAATTCCACTCCTAGAAATGAAAACATAGGTCCACACAAATCTTGCACAAGCATGTTCATAATAGCATTATACATAACAACTAAAAGGTGGAAACAATGCAAATGACCATCAATGGATAAATGGATAAACAAAATGTAATCTAGCTATAAAATTGAATATTCAGCCATAAAAAGGAAATACTGATATATTCTAAAAAACAGATGAACATGCAAAACATTATGGTATGTGAAAAAGGCCAGACACAAAAGCCCCATACTGTATGATTCCATTTATCTGAAATGTCCAGAATAGGCAAATCTATAGAGGAAGAAAAATTAGTGGTTGTCAGGGGCTGGAGGGGAGAATGGGGAGTGACTGGCTAATGGGTTTGTTTTTGGAATGATGAGGATGTCCTGGAATTGGATGGGGATATACAACCTCATGAATATACTAAAAGCCACTGAAATACACTTTAAATGGGTGAATTGTATGATATATGAATTATATCTCAATAAACTGTTATAAAAATAGCTATATCATATATGACTACATTAATTTATATATAAGATATCATTCAAATCTGTAAATCCTAAAGACTTTTTTAAATGAAGAAACGCAAAGGATTAGGCACCAAAAAAATTCAAGTAACTAAATGGAGAGATATACCATGTTCTTGGATTGGAAGAATCAACATTGTGAAAATGACTATACTACCCAAAGCAATCTACAAATTCAATGCAATCCTTATCAAACTACCAATGGCATTTTTCACAGAACTAGAACAAAAAATTTCACAATCTGTATGGAAACACAAAAGACCCCAAATAGCCAAAGCAATCTTGAGAAAGAAAAACGGAGTTGGAGGAATCAGGCTCCCTAACTTCAGACTATACTACAAAGCTACAGTAATCAAGACAGTATGGTACTGGCACAAAAACAGAAATATAGATCAATGGAACAGGATAGAAAGCCCAGAGATAAACCCACACACATATGGTCACCTTATCTTTGAT
>NW_006780388.1:2206194-2238761 GCF_000442215.2 Lipotes vexillifer
GAAAAACGGAGCTGGAGGAATCAGGCTCCCTGACTTCAGACTATACTACAAAGCTACAGTAATTAAGACAGTATGGTACTGGCACAAAAACAGAAATACAGATCAATGGAACAGGATAGAAAGCCCAGAGATAAAGTCACGCACATGTGGTCACCTTAGAGAAAAGACAGCCTCTTCAATAAGTGGTGCTGGGAAAACTGGACAGCTACATGTAAAAAAATGAAATTAGAACACTCCCTAACACCATACACAAAAATAAACTCAAAATGGATTAAAGACCTAAATGTAAGGCCAGACACTATCAGACTCTAAGAGGAAAACATAGGAGAACACTCTATGACATAAATCACAGCAAGATCCTTTTTGACCCACCTCCTAGAGAAATGGAAATAAAAACAAAAATAAACAAATGGGACCTAATGAAACTTAAAAGCTTGTGCACAGGGCTTCCCTGGTGGCACAATGGTTGAGAGTCCGCCTACTGATGCAGGGGACACGGGTTCGTGCCCGATCTGGGAAGATCCCACATGCTGCGGAGTGGCTGGGCCCGTGAGTCATGGCCTCTGAGCCTGAGAGTCCAGAGCCTGTGCTCCGCAACGGGAGAGGCCACAACAGTGAGAGGCCCGCGTACCACAAAATAAATAAATAAGCAAACAAATAAATAAATAAATTTAAATAGCTAAGGGACTGTGGCCATACAAAGCTCTGTTTCTTATACTGTGTATATGTTTGTTCATAAAGGATAAAAATTTTCTCTCTCCATTAAAACAGGAAAGGGAGACTTCAGAGAACTATGAAGAAGCGTGTAGAAAGTGCACCAAGAACAGGCAAGACAGGGGAGCACACAGTAACCAATGGTTTGCAGAGGGTGACAGCTCAACCACAAGAGAAAAGTTGGAGATAGAGAAGCTCATCTTAAGAAGTAAAAAACAAATCTAGACGAAACATCCTGTGACCCAAACATGATGAGCACGGAGGTGGAGAAGTGAGGCAGCAGATGGCAAGGACAGGCAGGAGTCTGAGCAGTCCCCAAAAGACCATATAAACCTCGGCTCCACACGGCAGGCCAGCCCCGGGAAGGCCAGCTCAGGCAGGGTCACCCCAGAAGACACACCACATGCCAGCTCCCAACCAAGGAGCCACCACCAACTCTGGAGCTGCACCACAGCTGGGAGAGGGCAAGCTTCTTTTACTTATTGGTCTGTCAAGATCATTAGCACTTCAGGTAAGGTATACAAATATGAAGGAATTAACCCAAGGAATAGCATCAGTGAAATACTAGGAGAATATGACTAATTGGCTTTGTAAAAAATATCTAAGAGAATCTAACTTTTTTTTTTTTTTTTTTTTTTTTTTGCGGTATGCAGGCCTCTCACTGTTGTGGCCTCTCCCGTTGTGGAGCACAGGCTCTGGACGCGCAGGCTCAGCGGCCATGGCTCACGGGCCCAGCCGCTCTGCGGCATGTGGGATCTTCCCAGACCGGGGCACGAACCCGTGTTGCCTGCATCGGCAGGCGGACTCTCAACCACTGCGCCACCAGGGAAGCCCGAGAATCTGGCTTTTTAAATGTGGCACACAGCACAAACGTAACCAGCAGTACAGGCTCTCTAGCTGGAATGGGAGTCCAAGACATACCATTTAGTTATGGCAAACTGCTGTTTTCTTGAACGCTCTATGGGTCCCAGTAAGTCAAGTGTGCCTTATGCATTTCATAAACACTCTATCTCATGAGAGGTACCAAGGGCTGGACCAAGCTCTGTGGTCAGTCAGTACCTTAATGATTTGTCCCTATAAACAAAGCATACAATCTTAACAGAAGTGTAATCAAATTCAATAACTTCCTTGGAGATTAGCTGGAACTTTCTGTCCTTGAAGGCAGTGGTAAGTGGGGAAGAGGGCACAGTCACCAGACTGAAGCCCATCAAGAACCAAGATAGGCCTGGACTGTCCTCACCAGCCAGGCCAGCTGCACAATGACCGACAGCTGTGCCCAGGGAGCACCGAGAACCTCACAGGGCTCCCAGACACAGCCAAGAGGTAAGCACTCCCTGGGCCTGCAGGGTCATTCTGAGTGCAGACCCTCAGGCCCGGGACTGAGGAGCAGCAGGACTGTGTGACCCGAAGGGACACACGCGAGAGAGGGAAAGCAGAAAAGAGCCAGCACTTCACACAGCACCGTCCCAGGCACTACACCACTGCTTCCAACTGGCCTGGTCACAGGCCCACTGGGGGCCATCGCTGCCCAACGGGATAGGGGAGGGGAGAGCACCGCCTGTCTCTGTCGTACCCCACCCCCACTGCACCTGTCCCACCAAGTGTGGGCCTGTTTACCGACCTCATCTAAGTTCACCTGTGCGCCCAGCCTCCTGCCAAGTGAGGCTCAAGAAGACAACCGGAGATGCACAGAACAGTGGCAAATGTTGCTTTTAATTCAAAACTGACAAATGAATTACTGAATAAAATCTCAAACATGAAGTTTTTAAATAGCAAAACGTGACGAGTTGACTCATGGACCTGGAAAAATGTAATTTTACATAGACATGCTTCTGGACCCAATGACAATTCTAGCAAAGGCGCCAACGTATGTGTCACATGAAGGTTTCTGGCACAGGCGAGGGACAACCCACTGCTTCTTCACGGAGGGCAGAAGCTCAACTCTGGGAGGGGAGGTGCTGGAAGTGACAGCCAAGAGCAGCAAGGATGAGGAGGCAGGGCCTGCAAGCAGCAGGCATCCACAGCCACGGAAAGCAAGACCTGGCGTGACAAACACCATCAAACTGGCTACTCCAGGGACAGATGACCCTGATGTCAAACACCCTGGGAAGGCCCAGCACAGTGAAGAATGCTTATGCTGGCTTCAGGAATACTTACTGAGGAAAGCGGTCTTCAGCTCCAACTTCCATAATGATAAGTGAACACGCGTCCAGCCCACGGAGAGTGGTCTCCAAAGACAGTGAAAGGTAAGTCTAATGAAACAATGGTTGACAAGTACATGTTTCTGAGAGCTTTCTTTCCTTTTTATCAAAGTAGTTTCTATGGTTATTAAAAAAAAAAAAAAAAAAAGGTCTCTGGAACAGGTCCTCAAAGGAGAGCACTGTCCCTTAGAAAATACAGGTTTGCTCCTGACCTCAGCTGGGCCGACCCCACACACAGGCACCAATCAGGCGGCAGCCCTCGACTCACAACTCTGCCCATTTCTGGTGGACATGCAGAAATCAACCACGAGGTATGCTGAAAATCAACATGCTGTCTCAACAGAGCTGGACCTGCCTCCAGACCTATGACACCGAGCAGCATCTGGCTGGGCAATAACAAGGTAGGAGGTGGAAAATCGTGCTGGATAAAACCTGCCCACGTCCTCCCTGACACCCGTCCATGATAAGCGCCACGGAAGATGCCCAGGCCACCTGTATACTTCCCAGAACATGTCACACAGTAAAGGTTGGAGCACAGGATTTTCCCACCTGTAAACATTAATGCACCTGATGCCAACTCTTACTTTTACAGGATGCCTGGCAAGTTCATCCAGCCCAAAAGCACAACTTCAATGAGAGGTATGAAGGCGGCCGATAAGCCTCTCTTTAAGGGATACATGCCACCTTAGTATAAATTAACATAAACTAGTAAGCCATCTTTCTTTGTCATTGGCAGCTGGCTGAAACTGTCAGCATGCTCTGGACAGGTGCAGAATGTTCTGGAGCCTAAGCTAAACCATGCCCGCTTCAGTTTGGTGGGCACTGAAGTAAAAGGCTTGACTACAGTCAGAGGACAGAAACAGTGTGTGTGCTCTGGAGATGCCGGCAGGTGGAAACATGACCCTGGGGCCAGGCTGAGAGGGGGCAGGGTGAGGATGTTGTATGTCTACACACATACACCTGCCGGCCTCACCCCCAGAGCACAACCACCATCCCCCTCCACCTCAAATGCCCAGGACTCCGCCACTGCCCCCAGGAACCTCTCCGCCCCTTCATCCCCCCACACAGAGCAGGCATATTTTGCTGTTTGCCACAGCTTACAGCGCATCCCGCAGCGCAGTGCGCACAGTCCCAGGAGGGTCAAGGAGAGCGCCAAGACCTTTAAGTCACTAGCGCAGACAGCTCTGGAGTGACTAGATGTGGAGTGACTTCTGTAAAGTACACTCTATTCTCCAAAGCCATGCTTTTCTGTTATGTCATAAAAATATATGCACTCATTTTGCTCATCAGTGTTTCTCAAAAAAGGTAAATTAACTACATTTTTAACCCAGTTACTCAACAAACATGGCCGCTGTGCTAGCGAAGGTCCAGGGACTTGGCTGTAAGGCAAGCGTGGTCCCTACCCCTAGGAAGCTACATCCCAACACAGTGACAGACCAAATATCATTTACAGAACTAGCAGATTAAAGCTGTGAGGGCAGCCATGGCAGAAGTGGATGAGCGCTGTGAGGCCGGAGCGTGGGTTGGGGAGGGGCTGGGAGAGGGTGCTGGGGGGTTGGGGGGGGAGCGGTCAGAGGGCTGCAGCAGGTCCAGGGGAGGGTGACAGCAGCTTAGATGTGCTGCAGTGGCAGGAAGGGGAATACTCACATACAGAATATGAAATATAATAATAGCTAATCATGCATCACGCATTTCAAAATTTCACTTTCCCCTAATGTTTCAGATTCAAAATTCAGATTCAGCAGCCTTTATGAGTCAGAAGGAAAAACCAGTCATTCTGAAATCAACATCCAAGTGAAGTGTAGAATGAACTCCGGATTTTTGAAATGGCAATAACAGATGATGTAATACAGACAGACATACACACACATCTGCTTTTTCACCACACGCTTTATGAGAAACGGCAGGGCCACCACCAGCACTTCATAGCAGCTTCAGTGATTTAAGGTAAATGCAGTACCCTCAAGACCACACTGTTTTATCCACTTCATCAACAAATATTCACTGAGCACCTACTATGTGCCATGCACTGTTCTAGGCACTGAAGATACAGCAAAAAACAAAACTGAGCCCATGCCCTCAAGAAGCCCACATTCTAGTGGGAGCAGACAGACTCCCCCCAAAAAACAAAAGCCAGGTAAAATCCACAGTGTGTCAAATGGTGATAAATAACTGTGAGAAAAATACAGCAGGGAAGGAAGATGGGAGTGGTACAAATTTAAATAATCAGAGAAACCCTTACTAGAAAGGTGACATCTGAACAAAGACCCGAGGAGGTGGGGAAAGCCTTCCCAGGAGAGGACTGGGCAATGAGAAGGCCCAGAGGCAGGAGCAGCTCTAGACTCACAACAGTCCAGCTTGGCCCTCTGGACGGGCCACCTCCAGAAAGAACCTCTGGATGCCAGGCAGGACCTCAGGGTCCCTGAAACACTCCTCCTGGGGTCACTTCTGGGCACCTCAAACCACAAGGGTGGAAGCCTGAGCAATGGGACTTGCCATAAGAGTCCTGGTGCCTCATGAACCAGAGTGTGATGCCAGCCTAACCCTGGCTGTACTGTCCCTCATCAGACCTGGGCTGGAAGATGCTGGACACCAGACCACTGCCGCTCTGGAAGCACCACAGCAGCATCTGCTCTGCTCCAGCTTTATGGGCATGATGACACAGGGACTTGTCATGGCAGCCTTTCTCCTTCATGGAATTCCGCAATTTCCTTCCTGCCTCGGCCATAGCACGCCAGCCAAGTACCTCAGTGCAGGACCAGCTCTCATGGCCCCTCACTGATGGAGAGACGTTCACAGTGACAACTCAGTGCTCATGCTTTCTCTTCCTGCAGTCATTAAGTCGCTGGCATGGGTATGTTTTAATGAACAGTTTCACTTCTGCAGTTAAAATGATGGTCGAAATATTACCTTTTAAAGCACTTTAAAAGCATCAATTATAAAATGAAATACCTAGGAAAAAAGCCCTCTTCCAGTGTGAAAAGCCCAAATGTTTATTTGTACTACAGCTATTATTCTAAAGGGCTGATTTTTTTTCACATTTGAGGTGGTAATTAAGCTGCATAAACAGCACTCTGAGACGGTCTGCCATGATCTGGAGGACACTCACTATACGGTGGCCCAGGGGCAGAGGTGGGGGTCAGGCTCCCGATGAGCTCCTTCCAGCCCAGGGCCCTGCAGAGGCAGTGCAGCCCTGTGTGCCCAGGCAACCCAGGGCCTTGGGAGAGTCACTCCCTCCCAGCACAGCCCAATCAGCTTACCACCCACTTGGTGACCCAAAATTATGGTAAGTAAATGCATCTGGTTCCTCAACAGCTTCTGAAATTTAAGTCTCTGGAGAAATTTAAAGCAACAATACCCTGTCCCCCATCCTCGCCCTCCCTAATAAAATGGAGCTGGTCACAAGTTCTCAAGAACACGGCTCTCTACCTGGTCCTGTAGGCACTGTGTCAAGTCATGACTGCTGGTCTTTCCTACACACACAGGTGCACCCCAAATGCAAGCACCTCACACACAAGAGAAGGCAGGGAGCTGCAGCCTGCCTCACCAACAGCTTCACACCAGTGGCTCCCTGTGGCCAAGGCCTCGCACTGACCAGGCTAGGCCCCAACCCCCACCCTTTCTCCCCCACTTCCCAGTACCAGCATCCTTTAAATCCCCCCACAGGACAGGACCCCTTCTGTGCTCCTCTCTCCTGCTTCCTGTGTGGCTGTCAGAACAAGCTTCCATAACTGTGTGAAGTGGGAGCCATGTCTGTGGCTCAGCTCTACTGTGAACAAGGAAGGACGGCTGTTCTCAACTGAACTTGGCCAGGAAAACCAGCGCCACAAACATCCAACACCTGGGATGTCTCTGGAAAAGTGGGTCACAACCCCCTAACTGCACTCAACATGCACCTCGTCCTGCACCTTGTCACCGTGTCACGTGACTGAGTAAGCAGGAGGGCGCCTGTGTGCTCACAGCCTCCCCAGAACAGGACCACGACACACTTCTGCAAGAGCATCTCTGTCAGGAAGACAAGCCCAAGTCTTAAACAACTGACTTCCAAATGAACTTGTAAAAATACTGTCCATAAACTGGGCATTTTCTGTAGACTTCAACTGGTTTCACAACAATTTGTATATAAAAACTTAGGATTTTCAACTTCTTTGACTTTTTGAGTGTTGAGTTCAGCAGTCTCCTCTTAGAGGTAGAAACTCTAAAGGGAAAATTAATTTGCGATGGAATTACATTTTCGTATCCACCAAAAACACATCAAGGTTCAATTTAACTATGCAATACACTGCTCAACCGCTAGAGAGCTTAGGAAAATATGAACATCAAAATATCCAGTATCCAACATTCAAAACTGCTAAATGTGACAAATATATATATATTTTTTTAAATAAATTTATTGATTGATTCATTTCTATTTTTGGCTGCGTTGGGTCTTCGTTGCTGCATGTGGGCTTCTCTCTAGTTGTGGCGAGCAGGGGCTACTCTTCATTGTGGTGCACGGGCTTCTCATTGCGGTGGCTCCTCTTGTTGCAGAGCATGGGCTCTAGGCATGTGGGCCTCAGTAGTTGTGCCTCTATGGCTCTAGAGTGCAGGCTCAGTAGTTATGGCTCATGGGCTTAGTTGCTCTGCGGCATGTGGGATCTTCCCGGACCAGGGCTCGAACCCGTGTCCCCTGCATTGGCAGGTGGATTCTCAACCACTGCGCCACCAGGGAAGCCCTGTGACAAATATTTGATTGACAAATAGATTAAAATGCAAATGAATTTGGAGCAAAGGAAAACAATGACCCACAGATTTCTTTTCTACCTCCATCAAGTCTCCTATACTAGACACCTTACCTCTTCCAAAGCTGCAGACAACAACTTCACTAACCCTTAGGTTTACTGCCAGGTAAATGGAAGCTTATTTTTAAAATACAGAGTCATATATTTTTAAAGCGCACCTAAGACCTTAATTACCTGGTGGCAAGACAGCATTGCGAGGGTCAGATGAGGAAGTGGAGAGAGGACACAACTCAGCAGGTTTCAGAAGGCACTGCAAGTGTGTAGGGGAGAAGCCACAGCCAGTGGGCTGGGTGGCTTCCCAAGGCTCCTGCTGTGTCTAAACATGGGATAGGGTTCAGCTGAAGAGATGATTTCTTCTCCAAAATGGTTCAGAGAGGTTGTGTTAGGATGGAAGACTCATGGTTTCTCCTCCTCTGTTCTGAAATATAGTTTGAAACACTTTACAATGAAAAGTGATTTATCTGTTCGTTCTACTAACAGATATTCACTTAGCACCTACCAGGAGCCCAATCTTACTTGAGCCCTAGGGACTAGAAGGAGAAAAGAAAACAGCAAACAGCCCCTGAGTCAGCACCAGGAAGCAGAGGAGTTGACTTTAGGGGAAAAGGGCTGACTGATGTTCCTCAGATCCCTCTGGATCTTTCTTTATGTCTTTATCTCTTTAGGAAGGATAAAGTGAAAATTAAGCAAAGATTTCATATGAAGAACAAGCTTGGGAGTTTGAAGCTAGACTCAGGGTTGGTGTGATGAGAAACAGTCTTTCATCCTGAGGAGGGAGCCTGTCATTCCACACCAGAGCCAAGGATTCAAACCTGGGGGCCTATACACCCTGTATTTGAGCAATCGCAACTAGATGCTTTAAACATGTCTTGGTTCTTAAGAGTTTAAAATTTCTACCTCAAACCTGCTGAGGAAGAATCTGATGTCACAAGAATAAATAGCTGCAAATGCTTAATCATTAGTTACTAAACTGTCCAAACCTTTTGCATATGAATAGTTGCTGCCTCCCACAAACAAGTTACAGGTACAAGTACAGAAGTTACCACCAAACTGTGAGAACTCGCACTCTGCCAGGTTGGGACGCCAGCTCTGCTCCTGACCGGCCATCTGACCTTGAACACACTATGTCACCTCTCTGTGGCTCAGACTTCACTTAATAGTCAGGGATAAGGAGGACAGGACCTTCCAGGCTTGCTGTGAGGATTTAATGAGTTACTCTACACAAAGCACTCAAGCTGACTTCGAGGGAGCACGCTATAAACAGTTTGTTTGGTTTGTTTTTTAATAAATTTATTAATTTTATTTATTTATTTTTGGCTATGTTAGGTCTTCGTTGCTCCGCGTGGGCTTTCTCTAGTTGTGGCGAGCGGGGGCTACCCTTCGTTGCAGTGCGCGGGCTTCTCATTGTGGTGGCTTCTTCTGTTGCAGAGCACGGGCTCTAGGCGCGCTGGCTTCAGTAGTTGTGGCATGAGGGCTCAGTAGTTGTGGCTCATGGGCTCTAGAGCACAGGCTCAGTAGCTGTGGAGCACGGGCTTAATTGCTTTGCGGCATGTGGGATCTTCCCAGACCAGGGCTTGAACCCATGTCCCCTGCATTGGCAGGTGGATTCTTAAACACTGTGCCACCAGGGAAGCCCCTATAAGCAGTTTTATGATTAAATAACACAGAAGACAAACACACACACACACACACACACACACACACACACACACACACACACACACAGAGGTTTTCCCAACCAAGTGTCATCAGATCATAAAATAAGCTCTTCAAGACCAAAATGAAGCCCATCCCCCTTCCACATACTATATTTAACTGTGAGTAAACTGAATTAACTATATACTGAATTAGGAGGCCCAATTCTAACTGTGAGGCAGACAAAATGATACAGGAAGGCTGGGCTCCCTAACACACTGGGAGAGGAATCAAGATCAAAATCAGGGCCTTCTATGGTCAAGATGCTGTCACGCAGCTTAAGACTCCAGCTAGCAAGAGAAAGGATCCCAAACTCAAAAGGCTAAGCTGCCTTTAAATGCTGCCTGGGCGGAGTGTGCTCTGAAAGGCCCTCGACCCGTACAGCCAACACACCGCACAGAGGAACACCTCCCTCTAGGCCCCTGCATAAAGTGGGGTGGTAGACTGCCATAAAATCCGACCAGCTCATCTCCAAAGGGACACTGCTCTCAAGTCAGTCGTACTCACTGGCAAAGAACATTCTGGTAAGCACCTCCTCTCACCTCAAGAAAGTCCACAAAGCTAGGCCCAGCACAGAAAACCTGGCAGAGGCAGGGACAGCAACCACTGCCACCTTCCCCAAACCCCAGACCTCTACCATGAAGAACTAGAGTGAAGGAGCAAAATCGAGGACCCAAGGTGACTTAGCTGAAATCATGGGTAACTATGCGTAAGCCACACTCTCTCTGAGCCGTAATTTACTATTCTGTGAAGTGAGGTGTATAACACTGACCCACCCCTTGAGGGCTGCTGGGTGCCCACAACAGACAGGAGCTCAAAGTCACTTTGTGAAGTACATCTGTCTTGTGTTCACAGGGCAGACCAGGCATGGCTACTGCCTAAAGTGGTGGGAGGGGATTGCGGGGCATGGGCGCTTGTAACACAGACCACGCCACATGCTCCACCCACATTAGCCTTCAACCACAGGCAGACCGGGAGCTGGCCCACATGACACAAATGGTAACCAATGCTCTTGTGCAACTCGACACATAGCAAAATGCAGCTCATCCTAACCAGAATGGAACTACACTTAGGAGCTCCAGGTGGATGGCTGACTGGATTTAAATGAAGACCCGAGTAAGACTTTCTATTGTTTCATGGAGCAGCGTGGAGAAAGTGCACCAGGAGAGGGAGAAGCGTCTAGTGGGTGATCCCCGAGGGTGACCACTTAATCTGTCCTCCCACTCCTTCTGCAGCCCCTTGGAGCCTCTCAACCAGCGAAAGGCAGGTGGAAGAACACAAGGTCACAGCTGCCAGCCGCCTAAAGTCTAGTCCTCAGGCTTAACAGACCCCAAGACTCAGTAAACAATGTCTGAATTTTGCTAATAAACCTGTACCTTCAACATTAACTTTGTGCATACCACAAACATACTATGAAACACTGAAATACAGGATTTCTTTGCTCTTCTAACTTCCTTGGATACTATGGAACTGCATAAAGGTATACTTTACATGCCATTAACTCGATTAACATGAACATCAGGATGCAGGTGACCTCTGGGTTGGAAGGGAGGAGATTACAATCAGCAGAACCATTCAGAGGGCTTCTAAGAGCCTAATAAATAAAATCCTACGTTTAAAAACAGGGTGGTGGCACATGCAAGTTTGTTTTAAATTCTCAATATACACCCCTTATAGATACAACTGTAAATAAAATTGCTTAAAAGGACTTAATGAACTGCCATTTTTCTCTACTTCTAAAAATAACTTTTATTAAGCACTTGCTGTTGTCACGCACACTTCTGAGCATTTCACACATATTATCACAGTCCTCAAAACAACTCTTGGGGGTAAGGACCACTGGCATCCCTTTTTACAGATGGAGGCACTGAGGCACAGATCAGGTCCCTGTCCAAAGTCAAAAACCCAACAGTGAAGCCAGATTCAAACTCGCTCTCAACCCTCCCCAGCTGGTAGAGGGTATGTCTGATGCTGATACTCCATATGACCCAGGGAACAAGAAAGTAGGGTCCCAAATTGGCAGGACCTTCCTGGGAAGCATTCAGTAACCACTTCCATATCACATCTTAGGCTCAAGTCCTTCTGACCTGCCAATTTCTGCTACACTGAATCTAGTTCAAACAGTCAAATTCATACTAAGATTTATATTATGAAAACATTCATTAAGAAATTACTCCGGGCTTCCCTGGTGGCGCAGTGGTTTAGAGTCCACCTGCCGATGCAGGGGACACGGGTTCGTGCCCCGGTCCGGGAAGATCCCACATGCCGCGGAGCGGCTGGGCCCGTGAGCAATGGCCGCTGAGCCTGCACGTCCAGAGCCTGGGCTCCACAGCGGGAGAGGCCACAACAGTGAGAGGTCCGTGTACCGAGAAAAAAAAAAAGAAAAAAAGAAAGAAAGAAATTACTCCAAACAGCTGGAAATGGCCAGTGTAAACGTCCACAACAGGACAATGGCTACTCATGGTTGACCCACAGAGAGGAGTACCACACAGCCACTGGAAGTGGCTCATGCAAAACACTCAGTGAAAAACAGCAGGAGACAAAGCTGTCTCAGATATACGGTCAGGGTCCCAATTTGATTTTTTTTTTTAAATACAGAAAGGAAACGATGACCCCTCGGTGAAGAAAAGATAGATCTTCCAGTTGGTTCCTGGTAACTATTAACCTTGATGGCTGCAAGGGATGAAATTTGACCTAGGAGGGTCAGCAGATGCAGCACAGGGGCTCCAGGCATTGAAGGCCTCTGAGGGACCTTATCAATGGCGCACCGACCACAGGGGCCACTAAGTCCTCAACAGACACTGGTAATACCACGTGGGGCCCAGAGACGTTCTGCACTTCCTTCCAGGTCCATCAGTTCATTCATCCAGAAAAGATGTGCGATGTATAAAAAGTATTTGCTAATGAGTAGATGAATAAATTAATATCTTTTAGATACAGATCCTATGTGTGAGGAAGAAATCATTAACTACCACTGGGGGCCCAGTGTGGAAATCCTATTTCTGCTTTTAAAGCCTATCATCCTAGAGCAGTATCGGAACAACAGAAGCACTTCAAAGACAGTCCAATCCATAAACTTAAGATTCTGTTTCACAGCCAAATAACTTGGATGAAATCTAGAAAGAATATGCATTAAAAGCTTTAGTAAAAAAGTTTTTCAGTAAAACCTATTATTAGTCAGAAAACAATAATATCAATAAGCTCTCGCCTTCTGTTTTACTAAAATAATTTAACATATTAAACTTGACAACTAAGAAAAACTGAGTTTCTAAGCTCAAGTCACATTAATTATATACCATTTAAATATGAATTTGGGAATTAAACTCATTCAGCAAACGTTTTTCCCCTGCAATCTATTTTGTGAATCTGAGTGATACCTAACTTGATCCAAAGCAATTTATCTTGAAAATTAGGTGATATGGTGAGGCCAGCAGGTACTGAGCTGTTTCCCCTTCTACCCAGAGGAGCTGAACCCTGGGGCTCCTTTTTCCCACTCTCCAGCTTCCAACCCCAGCTCCTTAAAGGAAACCTCCCTCAGCCTCCAAGACTGAAAGGTCAAGGGCTAAAATAAAATCTAGAGCACATGGGCACTTCCAATGAAATAAGAACCGTTCTCTAGGGTTCCAGCCCTCCCAACCCCTCTTCTGCGCTGGGGATCCTCAGCAGCCCCGTTACGTTCCCCTTGCTGACACTGACCCACTAGCCATGCCCTCTCCTCCTCCTGTGTCCTTCAACCTCAGTGGGGACTGCACTGTAATCTGTCCTTGCCGGCCCACAGCTTGTGCCCCTCCCCCAGCAAGGTGCACAATCCTTGAGAGCAGCAAACGGACCTATTGGAACTTCCTTAAAATGCCCTAGATTTTGTTTACCCTCCACTGGTGTTTCCCACACATAAACATACAACCACAGTGATATGGATAACTGTTCTAATCACCCTAACAGATTATCCTGTTTAAAAAAAAAAAAGCCAGATTAATGTGGTCAGACTTTTTTTTTTTTTTTTTTTTTTTTTTTTGGGCTGTGACCCACAGCATGCGGGATCTTATTTCCCCCACCAGAGATCGAACCCGTGTCCCCAGCAGTGGAAGCTTGGAGTCTTAACCACTGGACCGCCAGAGAAGTCCCTGTGGTCCCTTTTTTATTTTTTTTATTTTTTTTATTTTTTTTTCCTTGCGTTATGCGGGCCTCTCACTGTTGTGGCCTCTCCCATTTGTGGAGCACAGGCTCCGGACGCGCAGGCTCAGTGGCCATGGCTCACGGGCCCAGCCGCTCCGCGGCATGTGGGATCTTCCCGAAACGGGGCACGAACCCGCGTCTCCTGCATCGGCAGGCGGACTCTCAAGCACTGCGCCACCAGGGAAGCCCCAGACTTTTGTTTTTTAATCCTCTGAAGCTCCTCTCTCTTTGAAATAGGAGAAAAACAAACCAGCCCCCAGAATGCCACTGGCCATATATACCAACATTATCTGGCAGGAACACCCTTCCAGCAGTGTAAACTTACATGGTTTTGCAACAGAAGGAGAGAGACCCAGCTTATTTCTAACTAAGAATGCCTATCCTGACACCTGAAAAGTCTCCTTTAACAGATGCTTTCCTTTCCTGGGCCTTTATCTGCAAATTCTGAATAATGAGTTTCTTATTGGGAACAATAATGGCCAACTGAAACAGAGAGAGACTTTGTCCCACTGTTAACTGCTAACTCCCACAGATGAGCTTCACAACATCATCAGTGTGCAGAGAAAGATCTATTTTGTCTAGCATGACATTCATCCACACCTCCACCAATCACCAACTTAAGAGTTCAGTTACCAGAAACAAAGAGAGGAGGAGGAAGGAAAGAAGAGCAGGCCAGGCCAGTCCAGTCTCTATTTCACCTTCTCTTAGCCAACCCCAAACACGTAAACAGCCTCCAGACTCCTAGAGTCCTAGGGAGGGACTTCAATGCCTTCAGGCCTCTCCGTAATTTTCTTCATAGTGCTTTGCCCTTTTATCAGTGCCCTGCTCTTTCTTCCCACAAATTCCTACCTTCATAACTGTCTTGTTTTTGCTGTGGTCATATGGAAATGACGTTGGAGGGGCAAATCCATAGATGGGTGGGAAAACAAACCAAACTTATGACTTTCCTGAATATGCCTATCTTCAGAGTTCTGGGCTAGAAGAAACTCCAAACTCTGTGCTTGTTTCAATCTTAAAGTCTCAAAGTAACAGTCCACAAGTCAGGCCATGACTCAAGATCTTTAGACAGTAAACAACACCATGGCTTCAACTTGAAAGAAAAAAAGCTAGAGAACATACCAAAGCTAACCACCTACTTTCACAAGGACCAGATGATACAGATCTATCCTCCTACCTGCAATGAAAACACAAAGAGACTGAGCACACAGGACCTGAGCAGATCAGGCAAATGCTAATTACATCACAAATAGCAGCTTCCAAATACTCCGGAGGGACACGGGCCTTCCCTGATTAGAAAGCGTTTCTATCAGCGGGTTCAGGTTCACTCGGCACCTGGGGACATCTCTGTTCCTGCACAGTGTCCTGGGAGCGTCCATGCCTGCAGAAAGTGGCCAGAGCAGGCAGGAACCTGGACCCCATACCAGCTCTGACCTGGTACATAAGTCAGAAGTCCTCCAAGTACCAAGTGTCTTCATCTGGAAACCAGAAGGATCCAACTGAGTAAGCATGAAGGTCCCTCCCAAAATAAAAATACTGTGGTCATCCTATGACACACAAACAGCAAGTATCAGAGAGCAGAGCAGGGCCATAGGCCTAATTCCAGTCAATCAGAACTAATCTTGTTTCATCTTTCCAGTGATAAGTCATGTGGACATCAGGCACTCCTGATATATGCACTAGGGGCACCCAACTTCCTTGGGATTCTTCCTGAGTCCATAACCCCAGTTTCATCAACAAAAGACATCAGACAAACCCAAACTGAGGGACAGTCTATGAAATACCTGACCAGTACTCTTCAAAAGCATCAAGTTCATGACAAACAAGGAAAGACTGAGAAACTGTCATAGAGCAGAGGAGACCAAGGAGACACGACAACCAAATGCAATGTGGTACCCTGGATGGGACCCTGCAACAGAAGAGGACATTGGGGGGAAACTGAGGAAATCCCAATAGGTTTGCAGTAGAGTAAATAGTGTGGCACCAATGTTGAAGTCTTAGTTTTGACAGATGTGGCAGGGTTGTATAGATGTTAACATTAGGGGAAGTGGGATGATGGGTATTATGGGAATTCTGTGTTGTGTTTGCAACCTTTCTATGTATCTGAAGTTATTCCAAAAATCAATTTTATTTTATTTTTTTAATATTTATTTATTTATTTTGGCTGCTCCAGGTCGTAGTTGTGGCACGCGCAATCTTCGTTGCGGCGCATTTAGTCACAGCATGCAGACTCTTAGTTGTGGCATGCAGGATCTAGTTCCCTGACCAGGGATTGAAACCGGGCCTCCTGCACTGGGAGCGTGGAGTCTTACCCACTGGACCACCAGGGAAGTCCCTCAAGTTTATTTTAAAAATAATTTTGTTTGGAGGCTTTTTTTTTTTTTTTGCCGTACGCGGGCCTCTCACTGTTGTGGCCTCTCCCATTGCGGAGCACAGGCTCCGGACGCGCAGGCCCAGCGGCCATGGCTCACGGGCCCAGCCGCTCCACGGCATGTGGGATCTTCCCGGACCGGGGCACGAACCATGTCCCCTGCATCGGCAGGTGGACTCTCAACCACTGTGCCACCAGGGAAGCCCTGGAGGCTATTTTGATAGCTTCAAGCAAACTTAAAGGATCTGAAAACAACCTGTGTCATTAAAAAACCTGACTCAGGGGAATTCCCTGGTGGTCCAGTGGTTAGGACTCTGCGATTCCACTGCAGGAGGCATGGGTTCGATCCCTGCTCAGGCAAGCAGTGCAGCGCGGCCAAAAACAAAACGAAAACAACAACAACAAAAAACAACTTGACTCAGAATCCATACTGAATACTAATTTGAAAAACATAGGGTTACTAAAGGAAAATAATACACTTGAAAGGAAGGGAAAAAAACCTGACACTGAATAAATTCAGTATAAATTTCCAAATACCACCCCCTTCATCATGCACTGTCCAAAAGACATCCGTGTTTGAAAGCACAGCAGGTCACCCTGAGAAAGCACTAGGCAAACACAGCCACCTGGTCTTCCCAGCACACAAAACAGCGCTCCCTCCTTGAACTTCCTCCACAGTCAGCCGCCTCCCTGCTCCCCTGCTCCCCTGTCCCCGGCTGCCCCTGCCAGGAAAGCCCCCCTGCTCGGTGCACCCTGGGGCCAGGTTCTTCTGTGTTCCTCACTGCAGCAGCCCTACAAAGGCCGGCCACCCCCTCCTGGCAGGGCACTGCCCTCCCTTCTGGCCGCACTGCTGACCATTTCCCCTCAGCCCCTGAAGCGGGGCCATGGTTAAGGGAGTCACAGAGGGGTGAGAGCGCGCACGTAGGCTGCCCCCCACCCACTAAGCTGCACATCAGGTCCTTTTCACCCAAGGATTCCTTCAGGGCATGAGCATGGAGCCCTGTTCTGTTGATGCCTCTTCTCCTAACTCACCACCTGACCATCTTCACCCACTCCCCCCACCCCCCCCCGAAACACAAAGCTCAGTGCCAGTGCTTCTGGGTAAAAGAGTTTTCTAAGATTTAAAAAAAAAAAGCACTTAGATTGTATGAGTTTTGTTTTTCTGGGAATGAAAATAAATGTATTCACAAATAAAATCTATATTTAGATGCACAATTTTAAAACTGTATATCTGATAATAACAACTATGTACATACAATCAGCAGACTATAATTTTGACCAATGAAAAAAACCCATGAAAGAAAAATGCCAAACTGCAGGAAGAAAAAAATGAGTTAACAATGGAAAAAGAGAGTAGTAATGGGCTGAGCTTCTGAGGCTGTGCACTGAGGAAACAGTTTATTCTCTCAGTCTCCAGTCCAGGCTAAGTCACAGGCCACTCTGAGAGAAAAATGCAGAATGGCTAAGGGCTCACCCTCTAGGAAGGAAGCCGGTTAATAATGACAGGACCCCGGAAATGAGCAGTTATCAAGCTTCCTGGCTTGCTAACTTACCTGCTTCCCCAGGGCCTAGCTGCTACGGATCAGACTTTCCTAAGAACATGCCTGAGCAGAGCCAGTACTCAGGCAATTTTCCCAAAGACTGGGCTGTTCCCACCATTTCCCATAGGAGAAGCACTGCTCACGGCCAGTGCTGGCACACACTTAGGTCTGAAGTTCCCATCCACTCCCGCCCTCCTCCTAGGTTGGTGGCTCTCTCACTCACACTCGTTCACCCCACATCCTCCGTGCACAGGTGCATGGCAGGAAAACCCAAGACAAGGTAGGCTGTTCAGACACTGAGTGTTGGGATCCCCCAGGACCACCAGCTGCACAACCATCTCAGGAAGGTGGAGCCCTTCACAGCCAGGGGCACAGCTGTGGCACTGCACACACCTACAGAGCATGTGCTCCTCTTAAGACAGGACGGTCTTAGAAATTAGAGCAAAGCCAAGAGCTGGGAAAAGCTGTCTCTGACCTTACCCAAAGCAGCAAAGAGAGGTGTGCCAAAGGGACCGCAGAGCAGGGTGGCTGCTTCCGTCATGAGGGGAAAGCAGCTTGGCTTCTGGTCAGAGAATCTGCTAGGGTCATCCTGATCCTCAGGGCCCACCTGCAGGGCAGCAGGGCAGCAGTGCCAACTTGGAGAGCCTCAACCCAGAATACTGTATGCCTGACACTAACACTTACTAATCCAGATTTAACCTGACATTTGATCACCAAAACTTCCCAGGAAGGACTGTAGTATAAAAAGGAACCAATGGCTTTCAAATACAACCTTTCAAGGGTTGAAAAATGGTAAAAGGGTAGGTGGTATAATATATAGAGAGAAAAAAGAGCCATCCCCGTTTTGAATTATATTTCCTTAGACAATGAAGAAATGGTACATGGGACCATGTTTTTAACCATCCGACTTCTTTCTAGTTTGGAATGCTTTCATATTAAGCAACAAACAGTTTATGATGAGACCCTCCATCCCTCAAACACATACAGCTCTGAACACAGGGAGTCAGAATACACATGCAGGATTCAGAGATATCTTCGTTAATAAATAGCAAAAATGGTAAGACAGGCTTGTCACAAATATGCTGGGTATGAGAACCATGAAGAGAAAGCGTGAAAAAGAGTAACAGAAACCATCTAGACTCCAAGTTTAGAGAAATATATACATAAAAATGTACAGAACCTGTTTTAGAGAAACAGAACATTGAATATATAACAAAAGCTGATGCAGATGAAAGGGCGGTAGGGGGGCACACAAAGAAGCTGATTGGCCAGAAAAGGCTTCACAGCCAGGGGGTGGGGAGGCCGGTGTGTTTCCACTGAGGGGAATTTCTTCAGGCAAAGAGGAAGGGCCTAAAGAGGAGAACATGGCAGCCGAAAACATCCTGGACACTGTCCTGGGCTTTATAGGCTGGGAAGAGAGGCCACATGGCACAGGCAACTGAGGGACGCTCGCGGAGGAGGAGCTAAGTGACAAGCCAAGAAAAGCAGGGGAAGTCACAGGAGCATTGGAATTTGGGGACCCCCACCAGCAACTCACTTCCTCACCAAGAAAGGGAAAACTAGGAAGAAAGCGTGTCAATGTTTTCAGCCCCACAAGCGAGAGCGTGTGATGAGCACGCAGTGTGGCCATCCCCCTCCAGACATAACTACTTCCTTCACTGCAGGAGGGTGTCCACAGCCACGCCACCGTCGAGCACAAGAACTGACTGCACTTCAGACCCAGCGCAAGAGCAAGGTCTGCAAGGTAAACCTTCTTCCCCTGGACGGGGCAGAATTCCCAGGTCCACGGCAGCCCCTGTCTTCCCAAATCTTCCAGAAACAGGGAGGGAAGATAGAAAAGTTAACTCCAAGCCCCTTTTCCCACAGGTTTCCACTGCAGGTCAAAGCACTAAGGAGAACTTCAATGAGACTTCAAGCCTCCCAGCGAATCTTATCAACCATCTTTGACAGGATCCAATATTAGACTGTCACTTTGAGATACAACTCCTGCTGCAGTAAAATTAATTCCAAAAAAGAAAAACAGGTTGAAGAATGAGACTTTAACAATGAATTCACTGTTAAATAAGCTTTTACCCGGATGAATTCCGACCGAAATACTGCCAAAAGAGACACACAAACAGCCTCTCATCAGCCCTCTCCAGTGTAGGCAGACCTGCCACCAGCTCCACAAACAGGCGGAAGACAGGGACCTCCAGACATACCTTCAAACCACATCTTTAAATATTTCGAAGGCTGCAAGTGGCTGGTACAGAGGGCACACAATCCTATCTGTAGGATAGAGGAGGTCACCAGGCCACCAGGAACTATGTGCCCACCTTCATCAGGCCCCTCAACTACACTACAGATGGAAACCACACTTGTTTGTTCTTCTGTGGGCCATGCACCCAGTCATGAGCTGCTAAGGTCAGATTTGTCCCTCTTTTTCACACACAGAGTTTGCAGTGCTGTTCAGTTCTCGCTTCTGTGAGCCTATGTGTAATCCAACTATTTAAACAGAAACCTGAATCAGTTGCTCTGATAAGGGATTTGAAGCCCACAAATGTAAACGCTTTATAATGAACTCTCTCTCTTAACACATTCAAAACAACTTGGAATTTCTTGGGATAAAAATTCCATTTCAGGGACTTCCCTGGCGGTCCAATGGTTAAGACTCTGCACTTCCACTTCAGGGGGCTCGGGTTTAATCCCTGGTCGGGGAACTAAGATCCCGCATGCCATGTGGTGTGGCCAAATAATAAATAATAAAATTCCATTTTAAATTAGGAAAATTTTCTAGACCAAGAGGATGGAAGCAGACTTCATGCAACTATATAAATGCAACCAGCATCGAGCACAGAAAACAGACCCCCCCCCCCAAAAACCACCATGAACCCCTAGACCAAGAGGATGGAAGCAGACTTCATGCAACTATATAAATGCAACCAGCATCGAGCACAGAAAACAGACCCCCCCCCCCAAGAACCACCATGAACCCAACAGGCCTTTCTCCTCTAAGACATCATCATCAGAACATGTCCCCCACTGCTCTTGAGAAAATGCCCTCTGCCTGTTGTTTCATCTAGAGACTGGATACACGACTGGTTCTCAACATTCAAGTTATTTTTTTTAAAGGGTTTGGTATCACAGTGAACAACAATGCAATCCAGTTACGGAAGAATGCACTACTGAAAAGGCCTTAACAACACATGTCCAAAACTTACAGTTTCCAGACCAGCACTTCCTCCCCAGTGATCTGCCCTTTGAACCTGCCTTCAAAACAACTGCTCCACACCCCTATGGCCAGCTGTCATCACAAGGGCAGGCGCAGAGCAAGCACACGTTGGCCCCAACCCTCACACCTGCTGAGGGAGTCATTTCTGCATCAAGTGTTCCTCAGCAGTGGCTCCTTGCTCCATAGTCACAGAAGTGAAGTATCACATGGGATTCCATCAAAGCCCGTTTCCACAGAAGATACTTCTCAGGAAGGGACAAAGTGTAGGGCCAGTGGAGGATCTCCTCACACCATCAACTCGGAAGGGACCAACTTTGTTTGCTCCCTCATTTCTGCAGCACTTCCCAGTTCATTACACACTTGCCCTACGTGCACCCAAACCCCGTGTAAGGTGGCTCAGCAGACAAGGGCACAGATCGAAGAGGGGGACCCACCCAGGAGCTGCCTTTTCCTCCTCCCCAAACCTGCGCTAAACGCAGCCTAGACTGTGTATACTGACTCAAGTCTCAAGTGCCACCGCCAGTCCACCCCACCCCCCCACCCCCGTCATTGTAACCCATTATCCTGTAGTATGTTCTCCATTACACTTATCATTATATAAATATATCTTACATATCTTATTAAAAAAAAAAAGGGCAGCCTAGAGGCCAAGTCCTGCTTTGAAGAGCTGCCCAAGGCCTCTTTTCAGGTCCCATATCGCCACAAGCTGCTGCTGTGATCCTTCTTATAAAACGCATGTCAGAAGAGTAGAACAAACCTACACTTCCACCTTTTATTAGTATAGGGACCTCACCTTGCCACCTCTGGACTCAGCTCAGTAAGTGCTGTAGGGGCGACACAAATACATCACACTGCACGAGGCCACATGAGAAGCTCCCCAAAATGGTGTGTGAAAATCAGAACCCAATTCTTTCCGTGTTCTCTGCCTTCCCCACTGGTTTCCCACACAGATGCAGCCACCCTTGCAAAAGCCACCCTAGAGTGTGCAAGGAACCACTCTCCCTAATCAACAGTTTTACCTTTAACAAAATCATTGCACAATTTTTTAAGAAGCAAGGATTCCAAACCTCACCCATTCAGAATATCAGCCCTCAAATAAGGAGGGACCAGAGACTCTTTCCAAACAGCTGCTTTCTGACAGTGTGAGGCTGAAACAGGCTCCAGGGGTCACAGAGTTCAGCCATCTGCCCAAAGAAATAGCTAAGTGTGCTGTCCTTCCACGAGAAGGTGTCCCTCCTGCCTCCCACACAGCAGTCCGAGGACATGCACAACCCCCAGGAAGACGTCCTGGGCAGTGGTACTGAGGACTTCCCCAGACAGAGGACTGCGACCCTCCCTCAGGGCGCCCCTCCCAGGAGGGGCAGGGTGGCACCCAGGCCTCTGCCATTGCTGAGACGTGGGTTCAAACTGCACTCTATGTATGAGGCGGGTACTTAATCTCTCTGCACTGTGGAAGCTGAAGTTTCTGCACCTGTAAAATGGGATCGACACCTATCTCACAACACTTTTGACAGAAGTCAAGCAACATGGTGTGAGCTATCTTGCAAAGTGCCTGCCTTGAAGTAAGTGCTCAATAAATGGTTCTGACAGCCTCTGGCTCACCATAGTACCAAACTGGGCTGGGCCATTTCCAGACTTCCCAACTCATACTGCTCCCCCGCTGGCTGTACACACGTAAAGAGGGAAAGTAATTGGGACAGGGCCTCTCCTAAAGTGCCACCTTAAAAATCCAGGTGCAAACTCACTTGAACAGTGCAAATCTATCTGTCCCCAAATGAAAAATCCACTACTGGGGGCATCTTTGCCATTACTGATGGGAAATACAGCATATTCTCACATACATGTGGACAAACGTAGCTGATGAAAACACAAAAGCCTAGCTCCTCTCACTTCCTGATGGGGAGGTCCATCCTGTATTCTGTAATTCATTTCTTCTCACTGGATTCCAGTCTTTTTGTACTAAAAAGCTGCCTTCTGCAAAGAAACTCCAGATGTCAAGTGTCCATCACATGGAACTTCCAAGACTATGACACAATATGCTCTTTTCCTCTTCCCCTCTACGCCATCAGAGCGCACACCTTGTACTGCAACAGCATCACTGTGTGAAAGTTCGTCTTACAAACTTCCATGATCACTGTCAGCCCCAGCCGCCACTGAGGTCCGCCAAGCAGCCTAACTCGTGTTTTTGCGCGTTAGCCCAGGCACCCCGCGGTACAGCCACACATGTCGCAAGAGTCAAAGGCATCCCTTGGCCTTTCACCATTTTTCTCAACTGAACAGGTCCTCCTCTTCTCAGACTTCAGAGTATCACCCATCTCTACAAACCAGAGTTCTCAACCTCAAGTCCATGGACCAGCTCCAAAAGGATCAAGAGCATCCTGAAGTAACTACAAAATTCAGTAAAGCCGTGCGGTTTTCTCAGGAGGGGACTCAGATCTTGCGTCAGACTGTCAAAAGGGCCCATGACCCCTCAGAAAGATTAACAGCCGCTACCGTGGAAAATAAGGGGTAATGTAAATTTCTTGGGTCTTCCCTCATTTAAGGGATTTGGCTTTTGAACCAGACTTTGCAAGCGGTCTCGACATTCTTCCATTCTTCACATTCGCATACAAGGTATAAATCCTTAAACCATCTTCCCAAGACTCCCGAACTTAACCGAGGGCAAACATAAAAACACTAGGGATACTTTCAGCAACAGAGAGAAAACACAGAAACACTAACGATACTTGCAACAAAACATTTAACCCAACAAGTGCTTTATCTCTTTCCTTCCCCCTAAAGTCCCTCCGCCCGGTCAGGCTCACTTGCCCGCGGTGGTGGTTTCAAGCCCGGCCTCGAGGAGGCTTCCCATCACACTAATGCCGGTGCCGGAGCGGAGCCCCAAGGCATGAAAAGCACCGAAACGCTGCCCCACCGGGCCAGGAAAGGAGCACATCCGAGTGTATCAGACTCCACCCCAACCGAGAATTCGGAGGGACCCGAGCATCAGGTGCTTCGAGCAAGAACTCGCACGTCCCGCTTTCGCCGCGAGCGAAGGCACAGGGACCCCGTCCCAGGTGAAGGCCCGAGGCGGTTCCTCTGCAGAAAGAACGAAAGGTAACCCCGGAGGCCTGACTCAGGCCGCACCGCGCCGAAAACAAACTTTCCAAGCACTTCCACCGCGACGGGCCGGTGACACCTCCCCGGCCTCCCCCGCCCTCCGCGCGCCTGTCAGCGCCCCCGCCGGGCCGGCGCCCGCGTCACCCGGGCCAGGGTTTCCTGCAGCAGCCAAGCGGCGCCCCCACGGCGCTCACGGTCCCAGGCCCGGCCGCTCGCCGCAGGTGAGGCGCCGCCCGGCCCCCGGGACCGCGGGCCGCCCCGCCGGGCCCCGGCGACCGCCGCGCTTGGCAGGGTAACGGGCCGGCGCACCCGGGCGGCTGCCGCGCACTCACCACCTGGCTGGTGGTCCTGGCCATGGGCCCCGCGCCTGCACGGCGACTCCTCCGCAGCGCTGCGCGGCTCGGCGCCTCCTCAGCTTCCTCTTCCCCGCAGCGGAGCACCAGCAATGGCCGCCCGCATCCTGCGCCCGCCCCGCGGCCTGCCGCCCCCATAGCCGCCCCGCCCCGGCGCAACGCCAGGCGGGACTTCCGTCACGCCGCCGCCACTGCCGGCGCCCATTGGTCACACTCGCCGTCGCTCTGCCGCTGCCCTGGTCAGCCCCGCCTGCGCGTCTGAGCTGCATTTCCGGGTTGGGGCCCGGCAGGCGGGAGAGGCTCGGCCCCGCCTCGGGCGCGGGGGGTTTGGGGGGAGCGCCGCGCGAGCCAATCCCAGGGCCGCGGGGCGGGGCCGGGCGCGGGACCGGGCGAGCTGTCATCCTGGCTGCCAGACAGGAAAACTGAGGCTCGCTGGGGTCGGCCCCGAGGCGGGAGTGGGGCTGGGCCCCAACCGTGCAGCTTCGACTCCGTAGCGGGGCTCTGAGTAAACATCGAAAGGATGTTCAGCAACAGTCCCAACGCAGCCAAAAATTAATTAATAAAAAGGCAAATGTAACCCCTATCCCTCAGAAGGCTCCCACTGTTTTCTTTTTATTATTATTCATTTATTTATTTCTGGCTGCGTTGGGTCTTTGTTGCTGCCCACGGGCTTTCTGTAGTTGCGGCGAGCAGGGGCTACTCTTCGTAGCGGTGCATGGGCTTCTCATTGCGGTGGCTTCTTCTGTTGCGGAGCATGGGCTCTAGGCACTCAGGCTTCAATAGTTGTGGCACACAGGCTCAGTAGTTGTGGCACACGGGCTTAGTTGTTCCGTGGCATGTGGGATCTCCCCGGACCAGGGATCGAACCCATGTCCCCTGCCTTGGCAGGTGGATTCTTAACCACTGCACCACCAGGGGAGGCCCAGGCTGCCGCTGTTTTGATACTCACTGTTTTCACTTACCAGTGTATTATCGTGTACCCTGTCTAGCTCTCCTGATATCTGATCGCTGCCTTCCTCAGTTGTAGGGGCTACAGAGGACCCCACTGGAGGAAGCCTAGAGTCTATAGATCCATGTATTGATCAAGTTCCCTCCTGACACTGAAATGGTTCCCAGACTTCTACCTCATGAACAAGGCCCTGCATGTCAATCCAGGCACATGCTTACTTCTTCCCTTAGGATAAATTCTTAGTAGACGTTAATTGCTGGGTCAAAATGCCGGTATCCCCTTCAGGACTTTTGCTGCAAATTGCTATTTGCCTATCCCACTCTGAGAGTGAGACACTCTCACCCTCAGGGGACACAAAGACAGGTCCAAAGTAGACACTGCTCTGGCTCCCATACCAAGCCATATCCAACATTATACTACGTCAATAACTACTACTGCATATTAAGAGCAGTGTATTGGATTTTGCCTCAAACAATAGGTACTACGACCATTTCCATTCTTCACGTGAGGAAACCAAGGCTTCAATGACTTTGTTACTCTTGGTCACAGAGTTACTAGGTTACAGAGCACAGGACTCAAAACCAGCCCCGACCAACACCGACGCCCTGCTCTCGGCCACTGGGCTCAACTGCCTCCCAACAACTCTTATTTTCTATTTATTTCAATCCTCACAAAGTAATAATACCTTATCCTCAAAGAATGCTAACCACTTTTATCTTCTCGCCACAACCTTGAGATACTCAATGTTTATTACCATCTTACAACTGAAGAAATTTGCCAGATACAACGTTAAATGTGAATGTAAATATACATATAGCTATACAGTCTAAAAATATATATCTTGGGACTTCCCTGGCCGTCCAGTGGTTAAGACTCTGCACTTCCAATGCAGGGGACGTGGGTTCGATCCCTGGTCAGGGAACTAAGATCCCACAAGCCACGCGGCATGACCAGAAAATGTGTGTGTGTGTGTGTGTGTGTGTGTGTGTATCTCACAAGCACCCTTTCTCAGAAAGTTACTGAAGCATGAGCTCCACCAAATGAGGGGTAAGCACACAGGTGGGCAATAAAGGGAAGTCCCAGGAATTGTCCATTCAACAAGCATGTATTGCACCTCCCCTCCATGCCAAGCACTGTGGCAGACATTGGCAATTCATAGGTGAACAAAACACAAAGATCTCTGCCCTCGTGGCACTCTGATACCGCCGGTGGGGTGCCGGGGGGGCAGCAACCATAATAAATAAGCACATCTTAGGTAATAAGTTCTGTGGGGAAGAAAGAAAATCAGGTAAGTGGGGCACAGGTGTGCCCAGGGAGAAGGTGCAACTGAAATGGATAATGGGGAGAAATCCCAAGGTTCCTCAGGCCCAAGAGAAGTGAGCAGGCTTCAGAGTGCTCCCCCAAAATAATGAAAATGATAGATTCTATCATGGGTTTCACCACATTAAAAAATTGAATTAAGAAGCTGACAGACAGGGCTTCCCTGGTGGTGCAGCAGTTGAGAGTCCGCCTGCTGATGCAGGGGACACGGGTTCGTGTCCCGGTCTGAGAAGATCCCACATGCCGCGGAGTGGCTGGGCCCGTGAGCCATGGCTGCTGAGCCTGCGCGTCCGGAGTCTGTGCTCCACGACGGGAGAGGCCACAACAGTGAGAGGCCCGTGTACTGCAAAAAAATAATAAAAAAAAATAAAACCCAGCAGACTCAAAACTCAGAACCAAAGCGAGCGAGGTGGGTGCAGGGCTGGGCGGGGGGAGTGAGAGTGTCCTTGGTGCAGTTCCCCTTTGGGGAGATCTGGAGATGATGATGGGGATGGTTGCACAACAATGTGAATGTACTTAATGCCACTGATCTTTGCACTTAAAAATGGTTAAAATGGCGAATGTTACATATATTTGACAAAACAAACAAACTCCAGCAGCTGCCCCCACTCCCCAAATAAAATCCAAACTCCCAGGCCAACTGCAAGGCCCAGCTCCCCACGCTGTGGTTCCACTGAAGCCCCCAGGTCACCTCCTCCTCCAGCCCTAGCATCCATCTGTGTTCCATCAACACACTAAGCCTGTGCACTGGGCCTTTGTGGGGCAGTTCCCTTTGCTTCCAGCCCAGCATTCGCTCCCACTCTCCCTGGTGTCACTCTTGCTGACCACCATCTCAACTAGCCTCTCTGTGATTCTCCACCCAGAGAGGCAGCATGGTAGCAGGGTTAACAGAGGCCCGGCAGCTGGGCAGGCCAGGCCACGTCCGCACCCCAGTGCTCACCAGCTCTGGGACTTGGTGCCCCCGTTTCCCCAGCTGAGAAATGAGGATGACAAACAGGAACCCCCTTTGGATCGTGGACAGAAGGAAGGAGTACTAGTACACGCTAGAGCACTAGGAGGCCTGGCACTGGTGGGTACTATAAAAGCTCCTCCCTATTGGGCTCCTGCAGGTGGTCCCCATCCCAGGCTATCCCTCAGGCCTGCATCACATGGTTGTGGTTGTTCTTCCCAGCCTATTCACCATCAAACACAGCTGGGACCTGCAACTGTTTTTGTCACCTTGGGCCTGGAGACACTTCCTTTAGTGGCTCTGAGGCAGAGGCAGGAGGGGCAGTGGCCCGGCCACGTACAATGGTGCCCCATGACCTCCTGCACCAAGGGCTGCTCCCTTTGGGGTGCCCACCCCGGGACCCAAATGGGCGGAAGTCAAGACAACAACCCCAGACCTGGGGCTCACCAACAGCTGTGTCGTGGCTGTCCTCAGAGCCAGTAAGGCCCCCTACAGCCCACCCACCTTGCCTCAAAGCTATCCTACTGGGCTTCCCTGGTGGCGCAGTGGTTAAGAATCTGCCTGCCAATGCAGGGGACATGGGTTCGAGCCCTAGTCCGGGAAGATCCCACATGCCGTGGAGCAACTAAGCCCGTGCGCCACAACTACTGAGCCTGCGCTCTAGACTCTGAGAGCCACAACTACTGAGCCTGTGTGCCTAGAGCCCGTGCTCCACAACAGAAGCCACCGCAGTGAGAAGCCCACGCACCGCAAAGAAGAGTAACCCCCGCTCGCCGCAACTAGAGAAAAGCCTGCGTGCAGCAACAAAGACCCAGTGCAGCCGAAAATAAAATAAATAAAATTAATGAATTAAAATGCAGAGATTAAAAAAAAAAAAGCTGTCCTACCCAGGAAGCCCAAGAGCCTGTGCTCCCAATGTGGGGGGACTGTTGCCAAGGCTGAGAGGACACCGGAGGCTGCAGGATGACACTAATGGACAAACACAGTGGCAGGGTGCAGGATACACACCGAGGACCCCCAAGCTGCCTACCAGCACCAGGCAGGGTCACCCACAGCTGTGTAAACACCAGGGCACAAGCGGATCATTTTACCCACTCAGGAGCTGGGTCAGGAAGTAGAGCTGTTCAGAAAAGAAGCCAAAAGAAATGGAGCCTCAATTATCCTGAGGGCTCAAGGCAGTGGAAACTCTGGTTGGGCAAGTTGACCGGGGTCAGCCCAGGGGCCCCAAGGCCAGTGCAGATTCCTCTTGAAGGTCGGAGAGGAGTGCCCGGTGCTGTGTCCAGGTCCAGCGCTGTGGCCTTGGGCCTCCACTTGGCCCACCCAACTCAGGGGTGCAGAGAACTACCCACAGGACACCCGCACACACCAGCCTCCCAAACCCTTTGCAGTGCCCACCCGAGGCGCCTCCTGTCTTTGGCTCCTCCCAGCCTGTTCCCTAACTTGTCTCCATGACCATTGATCCATTCTTTCCTGTTAAACATTCCAAGGTGCACCTACCCTTTAGCTTAGCCCCACAGGCAAACTGCTGAAGCCGCACAATCACTCCCCAAGCCCCTTCCTGCCGGATTTCCAGCCTGTAGTCCATGGCTTCCCCCTCCTGCCCTCCATTCATTTTCAGCTAGCTCATCTGCCTGTGGGTCTGCAGGACTCAGACACATCTGTCTAACAGAGAGAGGGGACCTGCTGCCCCCACTGAGCCCCATAAACCCCACGGGCAGGGTGGGGCTGGAATCCGGCCACTCCCAACCCTGAGCCACAAACACCAGCCCCAACCACCACCACCAACGGCCACCAAGGTGAGGACAGTAGCAGCAAAAGCCCCACTTTGAAGCAAAAAACTCAAGAGACCAGGCGAGTCCCGACGGGGCACATGTTTATCCAAGCCAGCCGCCTCCGGGCCGAGGCCCCCACCACTCTCTGGAGACCAGTTCCTCAATGGCCCAGCCGACAGTGTCCAGCTGGAGTTGGGCATCCCCTCCAGCAGCGGTCCTCAGTCACTGCCTGGCTTCTTCCGCCTGCCACACCAGCTCGCCCGAGATGTAGGTGGCCCGGACGTGGAGAGAGTCGTCGAGCACCACAAAGTCTGGGTCAGAGGTGGGTGGTGAGAAGCAGGCAGGGGCAGGGCCACCACCGTCCCAACCCCAAGGCCCAGGTGCAGGAAACCGAGGCCCGGCACACGACCTGGGCAGGACATCCCAGCCCATCACAGACTGAGGCCCCAGAAGCAAAACTCCGGGCAGCAGAGAACAGCCAACAATGTTCCCGCAGACCCTTGCCTGGCCCATCTCAGATGCCAGAAGGCCTGGCCTGCCAGATGGGAAAGGGGGGCCAGACCGAGGCCACTGGCCAGGCAAAGCCACCTAGGCGAGGGGAAGAGCCCACCTCCTGCCCACCTGCCTCCCTGGCCCTGTCCCAGGCCTCCCAGGAACCCCCAGGCCGCCCCTCATTAGGCGCTGACCTGCATCGGCCCCGAAGTCCAGGGTCCCCTTGTGCTTCTCCAGGCCCAGCAGCTGTGCAGGGTGCAGGGACGCAGCCTCCAGGGCAGACTCCACGCTGCAGCCTGCTCAGGGAGCACAAATGGGTGACTACCCCCAACCTCTGGCTGGCTCTGCCATTTGACTTCAGGGCAGGCAGGGCCGGGGGTGGGGGTGCAGCGGCAGAGCACCAAGTCCTGGGTGGCCTCATGATGCCTGGGGTTCTCCTTTCTGGACGGGTGCTTTCCTTGGAAGCCAAGGGGAGGGGCCTGCAGACATTTGGGTCTAGAGCATTTTGTCAGTGAGGTCCCTGCAGGGCTGGGATGGGTGAGTGGCAGGAAGAGGGTACTCAGCAGGGTTCCCCTGCCAGCCCCAGAGCTCCAAATACTAAGGTCACACCCCAGGACTCCACAGCAGGGTGACGAGGCCCTCCCCTCCCCCCAACCTGAGGATACTGCTGGGTACCCCAATTCTCTCCATCCCCTGCTTCACCCCCCAAGCCAGGCAACAGCTGTCTGTGCCTCCCAATTCGTCTCCCTGCGGCTCCAAACAGCACGTTGGACCATGGTGCCCCCCACCCCCCTGCATGACATCCCAGCCCCAAGGCAGTGCCAAGAGCCCCACAGGGCCTGGCCCACCACAGCCTCTGCCAAACACACCCTCCTCACCTCCCCAAGAACATGCCAACCCCATTGAGAGGCCCCTGAGCAGCCCAACCCTGGAGCCTGGAGTGCTGCCCCCACCCCGCCGCCCTCCACAGCTCTGCACCTGCCAGTCCTGCAGTCCCACAGGCCCCAGGCCAAGGCACTGCCCTCGGGTGCTGTGGCTTCAGTGCCTGTCACTGTGGGTTCCAGCCATCCGCTTGCTCACAGCCCTCTCCCTCTGCCATGAGATCCTGCAGGCGGGACCTTGGCCACATTCCTAGTGCCCATCCCCTGGGGACCCCACCAGACACAGACAGGCTCTGGTGGTCCCCACTCTTCCCTCCAGCTACTCCCAGATGTAGCCTCTGCCCCAGCACACACTCTCACACACACACACGCACACACACACGCGGCACACGCACCCCAGCCTCACTAACCTGTGGCCTGCAGGAAATGCCGGACGCAGGTATCCATTGGGGCTATGCTGCCACTCAGTGTGTTGGTGCCTTGAGAGCAGAAAAGGCAGGTTCTGGGGAGGCCAAGGGCACCAGGCACATTGGGCCACCCGAGGGCCCAGTGGGTCGGCAGGGGACACCCAGATTCTTATATCCCACCAGAGGGGCTGAGAGGCTATCCTCACTCCGGCAGTCTTCGGGACAGGGGTCACTCACCTGCCACGTAGGCTGTCAGGCCATCCACCTCCACCTCCTGCTGCCCCAGTGTGTGACGGCCATTGCCCAAGCCCAGGGCAGGGACAGCATCAGTGACCAGCACCAGCCCTGCAAGGGGAAGGGGCCTCAGGAGCTGCCCGGCCTGGTCTTCCTACTGGCTCCCGCCCTGTATGGCCGCTCACCCTCGGGGTGGGCCCGGTGGGCGATGCGCAGGGCGGCAGGGTTGGTGTGTATGCCGTCAGCAATCATCCCGTAGAAGATGTGGCGGCCCAGGGGCAGCCGATCACTGGTCAGGAGCCCCACGATGCCTGGGTCACGGTGGTGGAACTGGGCAGGGGCAGGCGGGGGGCGCTGAGCAACAGCAGGACCCCTGCACCCTCCCGCCAGGAGCTGGGGTGGCACTCACAGGCAGCATGGCGTTGAAGAGGTGGGTGATGAAGGTGGCCCCGCTCTGCACGGCTTCCTCCGCAGTGCCCAGGTCAGCTACTGAGTGCCCTGCGGTGACCCAGACTCAGACTCGGCACCCAGCCCAGGACCCCGGGTGGGCTGGCCCCCAAGGTGATGACACCCCCCCTTACCTAGGGACACGCAGATGCCAAGGGCCGTCAATGCCCGGATCACCTCGTGGCTGCGGCCCAACTCGGGGGCCAGTGTCACAATGCGGACATTGTCCAGGCCCCCATAGGTGGCCAGCAAGTCTTGGAAAGCATTGGCCTCAAAAGAACGCAGGTGGGCCTCGGGGTGTGCGCCCCGCTTCTCGCGGCTGATGAATGGGCCCTCCAGGTGCACCCCTGGGGGGAGGGGAGGGGATGGTTCCAGCAGGCCCCCTGCCCTCCAGCCCCCACCCTGGCCCCTCTTGCCTGCCCGCCCTCCCTCCCCAGTTGGACATTGGAAGGCAAGGGGCTGCCAACAGGTCCCCAAGGAGCCTCCCAGGGTAGGGGTGGGGAGAGGGGTCAGCCACTCACCGAGGACCCCTGCCCCATGGGGACCACCACTCTTCACGGGGATCTGAGGAAGGACCTGGGGGGAACCAGCTGTTAAAGCCCTGCCCCCCAAGGCCCAGCACCCAGAGGTCACAGCCCAGTCAAGGTCAGAGGTCAGAGTTCAGAGCCCAGCCCCTGTTGGCCTTCCCTCAGGTGTTAGAAGATGAAGGCCCCAACCACGGGAAAGCACAGCACACCAAAAAATGACAGGTGGGCTTCCCTGGTGGCGCAGTGGTTGAGAGTCCGCCTGCCGATGCAGGGAACACGGGTTCGTGCCCCAGTCCGGGAAGATCCCACATGCCGCTGAGCGGCTGGGCCCGTGAGCCATGACCGCTAAGCCTGCGTGTCCGGAGCCTGTGCTCAGTAACTGGAGAGGCCGCAACAGTGAGAGGCCCGCGTACCGCAAAAAAAAAAAAAAAAAAAAAAAAAAAAAATAAA
>NW_006780388.1:2238882-2268382 GCF_000442215.2 Lipotes vexillifer
AAAAAAAAAAAAAAAAAAAAAGAAATGACAGGTGCCCGGGGATGCAAACCTGCCCTGCCTGAGAGGACCTAGAGGCGGGGAGACAGCTCCCAAGCAGGGGGCAGGCACATGGCACCAAGGCCCTCAAGGTGGCCCTGTCAGACAGCAGCTAGGACGCAGCGGGCTGTGCACCAAAGGGTCTGGACCTAGACAGGATGACCAGCCTGGCCTCACTGAGCTGCAGGCCCAGGAAGCAGGGCTGGCGCAGGAGGAGGGCACACAGTCCAGGCAGAGCAAGGGGCAGAAGCAGGGCTTGGTGGCCGGAGAGCTCAGGCATCGACGGCGCAGCCACACTGTGCCCGGATCTGGACACCAGGGGCAAAGTCACTTGTGTGACTCTCTGGGGAGAATGGGGGGCTGGAGGGCAGGAGATGGGCCTGAAAGGGCTAACAGAAAGCTAACTCTTATCTTTCCTGGTGGAAAGCGACATTTACGCTGCCCTAAACCAAAAAGTTGAGCAGGAGTACTAGCACATTTTCTAGAGATACGGGGGCAAATTCCAAGGGTCAGCTGAGTTGAAAGTGATTACCTCTAGGTGGGAACTGGTGGGAACAAAGGGCTGCTGTTTTTCCTAACAAGCCGTGTGATACACGTAAGTTCACTAAAGGGTTAAAAAATTAAAATTAAAAAAAGAAATAATGGCTGAGTTTTTCTAGAACAGAGTTTTAAAAGGGAATGCTAGAAAGCACTGAGTAGACAGAACAGTCTGGAGATGAAGGGAATGAGGCACGTTCAAGGCAGGAAAGCAGTGGAAAAGGTGAAAGTGTAGAGGGCGTGTGGGGCCTGAGGAAAGGGCCTGGCTGCCACCCTGAGGAGGTGCCTGATGTTGACTCAGCAGACAATGGACCTGAAGCAGAGAACAACGCGCTCAGACCCTCCTCCTGGAAGGGTAGGAAAGGGCAAGACTGGAGCAGGTGTTCTCAGTGGACCTGAAGAATTTCTGACAAAGTAGCAATCCGTTTCCGCCCACTGTGAAACGGCCCTGGAGGGAGGTGGGGAAGAACCGAGGGGCTTGTGTGGGGACATCCAAGTGAACAGTTCTCTAGTTTCTAACGTGATACTGGTATCAAAGTTTTCATATTCAAAGCCCTCCACGATTTCCACATAAATCAGTTTACTCTATGCCTCCCAAGGCTTTCATCCTGTAAGCATTTATGAAGAGTGACAGGAAGAAAACGTAAGACAGAAGCCCTACTGACCCAAAACTCCTTCCCCTATGGAAGAAGCCCCACAGTTCATATCATAATGCTCGAAGATGCTGCTTGAAATCAGGGGCAGCGGGTGACAGCACGGCATGGGCAGTGCGCAGCAGAGGAGCTACACAGGACGGACAGAGAGAGGAAGAGGCCTTCCACGCAAGAGCTTGGGAGCAGAAGAGGGAGCTGCCTCGAATGGCTGAAATACAGGTGGGGAAGGAATGCTCAGGAGGGTTGGTCAACCCTGCAGGAGGTTGGGGGAAACGTGAGTGTTGTGCAGAGCCTGACACCTGGGCAAGGCCACTCTGGCAGGTCCCAGGGCTGGGAGAGCAGTTGGGAGACTGGGTTAAGAGTCACTAAGCCTCACTGTTGGGGACCAGGAGAGGGGAGGAGAAAAAAGCGGGGGCAAGAGGGTAGGCATGTTCCTGGATCCTGGGCAGGGAAATCACAGCCCGATGACTGAAAAAGAAAACACAGAACTAGGGGCCAGTTTGCAGCAGGAAAATGAGATTGGTTTTTGACACCTGACTCTGTCGTGGGAGACTCGGGGAAATTTCCGGAAAGATGTCCATAGCTGACATTTACCAAGGGCATACTATGAACCAAGCATAGTGCTGAGCACCCAACCCTAAGAGATGCATTCCGTTATTATTCTTACTTAAGGTTTGAAAAAACTGAGGTTCAAAAACAAATAACGTTGTCCCGAGTCTCCCAGACGATACATGAAGTCAGGGGGCCGGGACCGAACCCAGGTCCACAGCCAACCTCCCCCAGCTCCAGGCTCTGAGTCTGCGTGCACACACCCAGGAGGGGACCCCACAGCAGGCAACACAATCCAGGATCCTGGGATGGATCCTGTTCTGGAGAAAAACTACAAAACTAGAACATAAAAGGTAGACTAAAAGGAAACCGTGTTAATTCCCCAAACTCAAGAACTCCATGGTACTCGAATAAAGGAATACCCATGCTTTTAAGAAAGGGGTAAATACTAAGGAGCAAACACGTATGTTGTGTGCCAGCTACAATTCAGAAATTCAGAGAAACAGAATATACAAACAGAAAACAAAATCCAATAACATAACGTGGCAAAGAGCAAAACCGGAGAACCTGCGTACAAAGTAAAACTTAAAAGAAAAATGGACCATGGACAACTGAATCCCAAGACTTGCAGATAAGAAAGAAGTGTGGTGATGCATGCGGGAGCAGCAGAGGAAGCCTGGGGCAGGCGATGGAGCTTCTTCCTGGAGAGCTGTCCACTGGCACCGCATACCACAGATCGGTGGTGGGGCATGATCAACTAAGGACGTGGCAATCACAGAGTCCCCAGCAGCCTTAGTCAAGGAGGTGCCTGGAGGCGGCCAGACTGCAGGGTGGGAAGGGCGTATGCAGGTGGCTGAGGCAGCGAATGCGGAAGCCCATGGGGACAGTCAGACCCGCAGTGGCACACCAGGCGGAGGAACACCTGGATGAGAAAGCCCAGGGGAGGGGACCCCCAAGCTTGGGTGGAGGGAGGCCAGCAGGTGAGGCCAGACTCAAGGGCCAAGGGGTGTTCATGAGGGAAAGATGATCAACTAAGGACGTGGCAATCACAGAGTCCCCAGCAGCCTTAGTCAAGGAGGTGCCTGGAGGCGGCCAGACTGCAGGGTGGGAAGGGCGTATGCAGGTGGCTGAGGCAGCGAATGCGGAAGCCCATGGGGACAGTCAGACCCGCAGTGGCACACCAGGCGGAGGAACACCTGGATGAGAAAGCCCAGGGGAGGGGACCCCCAAGCTTGGGTGGAGGGAGGCCAGCAGGTGAGGCCAGACTCAAGGGCCAAGGGGTGTTCATGAGGCAAAGAGATCAGATTTGAAAATTAAGAGGCTGGGTGTTCCTGGGGCCTCCTTCACTTGAGGCTGGGAGCCTGACCTCACCTTGCAATAAACCTCCGGTGGCGAGGTGACCAACGTGGGACAGAAGGAGGTGACTCCGTGCGGCAGGATCCTCCGGGCCACCAGGGCGACTCCCGAACCCACGTCCTCTGTAGCCTGAGAGAAGTCAACACCAAACCCACCTGCGGTACAGACAAGAGGGGATCACACGGTGCTCAGAGCTCCTCCTCTGGGTCCCCGCCCCGCGGGCTCCGGACCACACCGTTGATCTGCACGTCGATGAAGCCAGGCGCTACGATGCAGCCCCCGCAGTCCCTCTGCTCGTCAGCCACGCGCCGCTCCTCAAAGAATAGCTTCTCCGGGTCCAGAATGCAGCCCCCGCGCACCCACAGATCCTCCCTGCGCACAGAGCGGGGCGGAGGTTCGCATCAGCGGCCCCGGAGCACACCAGGGCAGCCCCGGACCCGGCCTGCGCCCACCTGAGCAGCGCCCGGCCCCGCAGGATGCGACAGTTGGTGAACTGGATCACCGGGGCCCGCGCCGCGCCCTGCCCGCCGCGCATCCTGAGCCCAACCAAGCGGGAGCCGCCGGATCCCGCGCCGAGTTCCGGCCTAGAGCTTGGCCGGGCGCACGTGACCCTCAGCTGAGGCGTGCCCACGTGATCCGGGCACCCACGTGACCAGCGCAGTCCACAATGACGCAGCGACGTCTTCCCCGGGTGGCCCGGCCCTCGGCCCCTCCCTCCCGGCCCCGCCACCCTCGAGCCCCGGGACCCAACAAGCGACCCACACCCAGGCATCCAGTCACATCCGAGAACTTTATTGGACACGGTTCGGCGCCAGGGCCCAGTGGGCCCAACACACTGCGCCACGGCCCTGGCAGCCAGGGCTGCAGGAGGTGGTTCCATCCAACGCATCTCAGGGCAAACGGTAACCGCACAATTCAACAGTCTACCTAAGATTACTATAGAGTTGGGAGACAGAGGGCTGCTCCATAGACGTATGAACAGGTCAAATCTTTATAAATAAACATCCAGTGAAGAGAAAATGACAACTCTAATTCATCCTTATACACAGAGCACTCTAGGGCAAATGGGTGGGGGCGGCCAGAGGCCTGCATCCTCACTGGTCAGGGGCCTGGACCGGGAGTGGTGGGCCCAGATGTCCACAGCACGGGGCGGGCAGGGGCAAGGCTGGGGGCAACAGACAATGGGCACTAGGACACTGCGCATTTACAAGACCAACTACTGGCAGGCAGCTGCCCCGTGCGTGTGTGTCAGGCTGTTCGTTCTGGAATGAGGAGGGGGTGGTCTTTACATCATATTCTGTGGCTGGTGGGCCCGGAGGGGCTACTTTGTGGAGAGGATGAGGGCGACGATGAGACCGTAGAGGCCGAGCACCTCGGCGAAGATGAGGATCAGGATCATGCCCACGAATAGCCGGGGCTGCTGGGCAGTGCCCCGCACACCGGCGTCCCCCACGATGCCGATGGCAAAGCCAGCTGCCAGCCCACTCAGGCCCACGCTCAGGCCAGCGCCCAGTTGAAGGAAACTCCTGGGGGAGAGAGTACACAGGATGGATGTTAGCCAACAGCCATAGAAGGCAGCAGGCATGGGTCACCAGCCATCCACCCAAGACCCCTCCTGGCTCCGCACAGTGGCTTTACCCCAGGCAGGGTGTAGGGAGAGCAACCCAGGCCTCACCTGTAGAGACTGATGCCATCATTCAGGGAGTTGGCAATGAGGACTGCCACCACCAGGCCATAGATTGCGATGATACCGGCCATGACCACCGGGATGATGGACTTCATGATCAGCTCTGGCCGCATGACAGACATGGCTGCGATGCCGGTGCCACTCTTGGCTGTGCCATAGGCGGCACCCAGGGCTGAGGGGGAGAAGATGAGGTGAGCCCAGAGCACCTGTGGCCAGGACCCTGGGGCAGCTTTTGGCATACTTGAAGGCCAACACAAGTTATCACCCGCAAGGGACAAGACAAAAGTGGCACTCGGCCAGGAGCAGGTGGCTTTCAGAGGAACAGCCATAGCTGGGCACTCAAGGAACCCACGGTATGGGTTCCTCCACCAGATGCCCTCCGTGGCTGTCTGGCCCATATGGGCTCCTGCTTTCCTGTGAAATCCGAACCCAGGCTCAACAGCACTCCCCATGCTTGCTACATAGATCCCATGCTTCCATGGAGCCTCAGACCTAAAAGGTGGAGCTGTGACAGGCTGCCCTGTCACGTGGGGAAACAAGCAGCTGGGCACAGAAGCCTTGCAGATTCTGGGCACCTTTTGTCCCACCAGGCACTTTCCCACGTCAGGAAAGGCCTGGAAAGGCACGAGCTATGTCAACAGCCCAGATGTTGAGCCCAGGTCAGCCCACAAGCCCTGGGACTAAGTGCAGAGATAACATGCTGGAAGAGCCACTGCCGTGCAGGGTCAGGGGAAGCTGGCCTGGCAATTCTCGTCTTCTCAGGCCAGAGGTTCGCCCACTCCCCACCCTGCCCACCGCACTTCCCACAACTCCCAGCCCAGGGACACGCTGCAGCAAGGGCTAGTATGTCTGTCAACAGGCTGAATGCTCTGCCAGAAAAGGCAGCTCTCGGCACCCTCAGCCAGAGCAGGCCAGGACCCTTGAGTTCAGGGAGAATCCTCTCTGAACAACCAGAGAAAGGGCAAGTCAAAGAGAGGACAGGGTACAGGAAAGACAGTGGGCCGTGAAGCCATCACCCAGGCTGACCCCAAGGCCCCTGCAGACCTGTGAGAAGCCTAGCTTGTGCTGAGGCCTCCGGTAACTGGGGTGGGGGGGAGGCTCTAGGCACTGCAGGACTCCTGTCTCCCCTGCCACTATCCCTTCTCCCTCTTCCCAGGGTGGGCTGCCTTCCTGAAAGCCCCCCTTCTCCTGGCCTGTCTTCCAAGCCTAAGAAAAACGTTTGCAAGTACAACAGAGAACCGCAGGGGCCCAGGCAGCTCTTCTGACTCCAGTCACCACCCTCAAGGCTCCCAATGTGCGGCTTGAGCAGATGCTGACATGGGTCAGAGGTGGAAGGGGCCAGGACAATCCCAGACATTCCTGTGCATCTTTGACTCACCTGTTTGGGCTGTCAAAAGATGACTAATCTGTGCTCATTGCAGAGCAGGGATGAGGTCAGAGGGGCTCTGCCTTCCCAGGGCTCTGAGCCTGGTGAAGAGACGGACGCAGCCCCTCCAAGCATGGCAACACGTTCCAGGAAGAGTGGGGAGGACTGGGGAAAGGTTTCATAAGGGAGGTGACAACTGAGTGGAGGGCTGATAGTTAGTAGGTGGTCACAGAAAGGCGAGGCAAGAGGAAGAAGATTCCAGACCACACAGAGCAGAGACACCAGATAGGGAGCAGAGGGAGGGAGGCAGCGGTGGGGGCAGTAGGACCTTCACTGCTTCCCCTCCACACCCCGGACATCCAGCCTTCAGGTGCCAATCTTCACCAAGCTGCTCCTGGAGCAACAGTGCATTCTTCAGCCTCCTACTACGGGCCCAGCGCCACACCAGGCCAGCGCCAGGGCTCATTATGCAAGGAGGAGGGCACAGACTGATAGGTGGCACTGGGTGAGACCCCATTACAGGGAAGCCAGAGCCCCAGGCAGTGGGCCCTGCTGCAAGGCTGGAGCGGGTGAGAGTCGGCAAGTGAGCTGGGCCCTTCTCTGTAGAGTGCAGCATGGAGATCATGTGGCTGTGCTTCCCCTGGGGGTGGAGAAGCCACAAAAGGAACAAAGGGAAGAAACAAGGATGACCATCAAGAGGGAAAAGCAGCCTGGCCCAGGCTGCTGGGCTGGGAAGACCCTGGATGCCAGCTCCAGATTCCAAGCCTCAAGGTGCTCCAGATGGAGCAGGGAACAGAAAGAGGAATCAGGACACAGTTCTGTGAACATAGCGCCAAACACCAGTGGCTCACTGGTAGGAAGGAAGTCACAGAAGATATGGAAAAGGAGCAACTGATGGCTCCATGGAAGACATGATGAAGAAAAAATATACAAGACTTGGCTCATTAAGTTAAGAAAAGAAGGGAAGCTGGAATGGGTGATGGGGATTGGGAGCGGGAGTGGACCTCATTCAGTCGTAAGAACACCAGTCAGCCAAGTGCTAGGCAGGCCAGGGGCAATCTGGGCCAGGAGCAGCGGACAGAGCTTGCACTCACCCTGGCAGCAGCACCTGAGGCCTGAGAACTGTTCAGGAAGGCACAAGGAAGTAGACGAAGACAGGCCCTGGAGAAAGGTTCTAGAGAAAGAAATTAAGTCAGAGTCTGACCCAACTGACCAAGTAAGAAGCTATCTACTGTAGGGCCACAGTAAGCCCCATGTAGGGAGGGGAGCAGGAGTGAAGCTGCATACGAGCCAACCAGACGGGTGGCCCCAATTCCCAGGAGCCTGGGGCAAGCAAAACACCTCTGCACCAGTGATACCCTGTCTCAGTAACTTCCAAAGACCTGCTGGTCAGGCTCTATTCAAAAGTACCAAGTAAGTTCTAGAAGGACAGGAAGAGAGGCACCTGGTGACCAGAAGGAGGCCAGGAGCTGGATATGGAAAAAGGGTTCGGGTGCAAACTCAGCCAGATTTCAAGTTCCACATGAGCAGGGTTCTTGTTTTGTTCACCAATGTCCCTCAGTGCCTGGCACATAGTAGGAGCTCAATGGAGAATTGCTGAATGGTCAATGACAGACAATCAACAACCCACAAGTGGCCAGGCACTGGCCCTGGAGGCATTCCGGAGGCAAAGAGCAGAAAAGGGTGAGGGAAAAGGGGGTACAGCAGCCTGCTGGGAGGCACGGGAGAGCAGGCAGCTCTGGAAGATGTGGAAATAGTAGGCGTCGCTTAGGACAAAAGGGGAAGTACAGGCCACTTCTCCCACCACAAATGACCCCTTACTCGCACATGATGGGAAGGGCAGGGCCCACTCAGCAGCTTGTGACCGGCAGGCAGGCCCCAAGCCCCCACCCCACTAGTGTTTATAGTCAGCAGAGAGTGTTTAGAGTTCAATCCCTCCACATACCTGCATGGGGAGCCTCTCCAGTCCACCACACAGGGTGGGGCAGGGCGAGTCATCAAAGCCCAAAACCAGACCTACCTCAGAAGGCCTGGACCAGATCAGGCCAGACCAGTCCACAGGGGCTGCAGCTGGGTCAGGACTCACCTCCCTGGGCCCCACATTCCTGGCCGGGCCCAAGTGCTCTTCTCCCAGAAGGGCCAATTTTCATTGAATTTTACACCCCAAGACTGATAAGGCCCAACTTCAAAACCAAGGTGCCATCAAAAACCTTGCAAGGCCCCTTCTCCATTCCTAGGGCAGCCCCTCCCAATTCCAGGCCTCAGGGAAAGGGAGAAAGGTCATTCATTCATTCAGGCCTGAACTGAAGACTTCCTTCTATGGAAAAAAACCCAATCGCCTCAACACTGAGGCTTCATGCTAGGGTCCGCAAACGCAGTGCTGAGGCTGGCCTGTCTCCCAGACATCCATACTGCACCCTCGGCCTGTCTGACCCACCCCCACCCCCCAACTCCATTCCCACCTCTGGGTCCCTGCCGGCTCTCAAGACCAACCTCTCAACCCAGTTTTTCTAACCAACCTACACCGCCTACAGGGGTATTGGGAAACACCGACAAACCCTAACCGGAAGCACCTACCTAGGTGCAGACCCACCTGACCCCCGCCGACAGGCCAGGCCGCCACAAGGGCGAGGGCTGTGGACCACGGCGGGGAGCGCCAGGGCCGGATTCCCCACCTCCGCCGCCCACGGACAGGGTCGGCCCTGTGTCGTGGGATCTTTCCGAGGTGTGATGTCACACCTGCCCGCAGAATGGGGGGGCGGGTGCGGATCAGACGCAGGACCGCGAGCCCCCACCCCAGCCTCGCTCCCGCCTCTCCAGGGGCTAAGATGGCAACGGCGCCGCCACCCCACCCCCGCACCGACACGCCGGCTGGCCACGGGCCAGCCGGAGACCCCCGGGAGACCCTGGGACCCACACCGGGGCCTAGCCCGCATGCCCTGCCCTCCAGAGACCCGACGGCCCCCTGCAGCCTTCAGGGCCCCGGCCCAGGCCTGCAGTCACGTGAGACCCGGGACCCCCCCAACAGCTCGAAATTACGTCAGAGTGACGTCACACGCCGAACCCCGGAGAGCAGAAGGCACGAAGCCCCGCGCGCCCCCCGCTTCCCGGGTCCCTCCTGCCACGGCGCTCACCGCTGAAGACCATGGCGGCCGAGGCGCCCATGACCGCGAAAAAGGAAGCGTACTCGGGGCCGCTCTTGGCCTCGGACATGTCTGCGGTGAGGCGGGGGCGAGGTCGGGCCGGGCGCTGCGAGTACCGAGCTGTACGAAGCGAGCAATCAGGCGGCTGGGAAAGCGATCCCGGCCGTCAGCCGCTGCGCTCTAAATACCAGCACCGCAGAACAAAATGGCGGCCGTGGCCGCGTCACATGACCCGGGCCCCGCCCCTGCGGGCCATACCACTTCGCGCCGGTAGGGGGCGTCATGGCTCCGGGACGCCCCCTAGCGGCCCGCTGACTGCCCACGCACTGTGTTGTCGCCTTGCCGGCCTGGACCCCTGCGCCCCGCCCCACCTCGGCCTCCTCAGGTGCGCTGTCTGGCGCCGCCGGCCTCTCGAACCCCGCGGCGTTGGGCCCGTCTGGCCCCCGGGCCGGGGCGGGGCGGTGGCGTGCCATATTAGCATATGGGGCGGGGCTCGAGGTGTCCCTCCTCCTCTGCGGCTGCGCGGCACTATTCGGTGTTCGCTTCCGAGCGTCGTTTTTCTTTGCGTTCTAAGTGTGCAGGCTGGCTGAGGAGTTCTCACGGCCCAGCCCGCAGGGACCCAGGACTACCGTCTACCCCGAACGTCCCCATACTTCCTGGGGTGATCTGAGAGTCCAAGCAGGCGGAGCCGAAATCCTGTGTCTCCCGTTGCCCCCCACCCCCACCCCGCCGAAACCGTCCCCAGACTCTTCCAGACCCACCAGGCCCTGACCCAGCAATTGGTGATTTCTCCCCTGGCTTCCGAGGAAGAGGAGCCCCCTCCTCCCGTATCTGTTCCCTCCTTTGCATCAGGGACCCAGACTACAGTTGGAGGGGTTGTCTCTGCCCCTCAAAATGTAAGCATGACTGGTTTGAAGCCCTGTCGGTGTTGCAACCTGTGAAGGCTTCCCCGGATTTCTACATCTTCTGGGGTTCCTGTCCTGCCTGTTCCCACACAAAGCCTGCAAATGCAGGGCTGCCCTTATTTCTGGAGCAGCAGTAAGTGGTTCCCTCTCAGCCCAGCAGGCAGCCTGGCCTGGGACTGGCCCCACCCTGATGATTCCATGTGACCATCCTGGCACCCCAACCGGCTGCCTTATCTCTGCCCACCAGCTCTGGTTCCCTTTGCCATTTTGTCCCATCCATTTCAGGAGCCCTGGGTGGCTGCCATCTGGTCCTGGGTCTCCCTTGAGCCCCAAGTCCTTGTCCCAGCATTAAAGCACTCTCCCTGAACAGCCTGAGCGGTAGCTGTCATCAACCTTCTCCATGTGGGTGGTGGGGTCACCTCCCCTGGCCTGGCCCTCCCACTGGACTCTCAAACCCACCTTCCACGACAGGAACCTCCCTCACAGCCTCTTCTCGGTGAGGCTGAGTTTGCCCCGCTCTGAACTTGCAGCCCTCAAAGTGCCATGTCTGTCGTGTTTCAAAAGAGAGGAGGCCACCATTCTGCTAGAGCCCTCCCCACCACCCTCTGCCACCTGACCAACTTCTAGAAAGAGGAATCTTCACTCAGCATCTCCACCTCCTCCCCAGCTCCTTGTCCTTGCCAAGGTTGCTGGTGACCGCCATTTCTCTAAGCTGAGAAACATTCGTCAGGCTGTCTGAATGGGCCTCTCTGCTGCTGCGGCCTGCTGCCCACTTCTCCACACCCCACTCTCTCCAGTTCACCACCATCTGCCCTGATGCCCTCATTCCTTCCTGGAGTCACAAGGAGGAGCAAGGATGGACCCAAGCCCTGAAGCCTCAGCTTCACTGCAGGTCCCGGGTGTTCCCAGGGCTCCCCCTGCCCTGCCCTACCCTGGGTGATCACCTGCACCTTTCCAGACCTGAGGCTGTCCGAGCAAGTGAATGCCCAAGTGTCTGCCCCAGGCCCAGTCCCATAATTACAGGCACTCAGGGTCCAGGGCCCGGGGAGCCTAGACCAGGGAGCTGTCACTGGCTGGGGGGTGGGGAGGTTGCATTCAGGGGCAGAATTCAGACTAAGGAAAGGAGATATAGGTCTGCCCCCCTTGGGAAGCTGCACAGCCAAAAGCACGGTGGTGGCAAAGCACACAAACCCCAGCACAGCTGAAGTCCTGAGACTGGGAGGTCAGGGATACAGTTCCCCCCTCAGGCTCAGAGGGCAGGTCAGCTTTGCTCACCGTCCTCTAGTTTTCTGCCGAAGTTCTGATGTGAGAAGTCACAGCGGGTCTCCCGTGGGGCTGTGCTGACACCTCAAACCAGCATGTCTCAAACTGAGCTCACCTCCCGGCGTATCACCACCAGCTTCCACTTGGTTGTTTCCATTTCCGGCAAGAGGCACAGCCATCAGCCACTGCCACACCAGCAGCCTTCGAGTCACAGCTCCCTCTTCATTACTCACCAGGCCCCAAGATTCTGTGGCTTCCCAGCTCTCAGCTCTGCCCCTGCCTCACTGCTGCTGCTGCCCCTGAGGCAGGCCTTTACTTCTGGCCTGGGTCTTCTCACAGCCTCCAACCTGGTCTGCCTGTGCAGTCTTCCTCACCCTGTCACCATGGGAGCTTCCTAACTGGTACATCTGACCAGTCACTCTGGTCCCAGAATCCTTCAATGTCCCCCTAAGCATTTGGGGGCATTATCTAATCCTCATAATGATCCTTTGAGGAAGATATAACCATTACCCTCATTTTGTGGATGAAATAGGCCTAGGAACTAGTTTAGTACCTTGCCCAGGGTTAGCCAGCTAGCGAGTAGTGGAATTGAAACTCAAACTCCACAGGCTGAGCCTAGCCTGTGTGGCTTACTACACCTCCTGCTTCCTGCATAGGAGCTCAGGGAGTGTCTGGTGACCAGTGACAGGGACAGGAGAGACCCAGGTCACCTTCCCCTTGGCCTCCCAGCATCAGGCAGGGCCCGGGGATGGGGTGGGCCAGGGGATGTGGAAGGGAATGGCCAGGGACACAAACCTCTGCCTTCTCCCTCACAATTGTGCAGCCCCTGGAGTGAAATCACTCCAGTGTCAAAAGCCCCTGGCCTGTCACTGTGCAGGTGGGAATTTCCAGGAATAAAGAAGGAGGGGCTTTGGGAAACTCAAGCCAGAGACCCCAATAGGGAGAGGTATAGAGAGATGCGGGGTGAGGTTCCAACTTCCCCGAGGGTTCTAACGGGGATGAACAGGCCCATTGTCTGGACTGAAAGATGGTGGGAAAGAGAAATCCAATGGCACTTTGGAGAGACCTCAGGGAAGGAGGAGATGGCTGGGGAGATGGAGACCACGAATAAAGTGACAAAGGGCCTCAAATGATTAGAAAGATGAACTAATCCTGAGGAAGCCATTTCAAGAGAGAGTCCTGCAGCCTGACATGGCAGTCTTATCAAGAATATCAGGAAACTGCAGACAAGGTGTCCAGGCATAGCGTCTTCTCCCAGCGGACAGTCCCATTCTTCCGAGTAGCCATGAAGACATACCATAGGGTGTGATGCTCAGAGAGGGCACCAGGCTCTCTTGACTTGACTAGATAAGAGCTAAGTGTGGCCCAGGCAAGGCTGGGAGGAGATGGGACAAAAAATATAGTTGCGATATCAGAGGGGGAAGGGGCAGGATGCATAAAGATGACTTTTTGGTATAATTTAAATAATTGGAGATTACAAAAAGATACAAGGTTTTTTTTTTTTAATAAAAAATGTCTATGTACAAGCAGGACAGGGGCACAGTCGGGGCAGCCAGTCCTGCAGGGGAGACTGTGTTTTCCTGAGTGGCTCCAGCTGGATGTCAGGCCCTGAGAGAGGCAAGAGGTGGAGGACTGGGGTGATCCAGAGATGGAGCAGCCCGCCACTTCCCACTGACCCCAACTCTGAGGGCTGATGAGAAAGGGCCTGATTGATTCTCTTTTTTTTTTTTTTTGGCCAAGCAGAGCTGCTTGCGGGATCTTAGTTCCCTGACCAAGGATTAAACCCGGGGCCCCTGCGGTGGAAGCGCGTAGGCTTTACCACTGGACTCTCAGGAAATTCTCTGATTCTTAAAACTCTTTGAGAACCAGACTGGCAGCAGGCAGGAAGCCCAGGGGCTGGCCCCTACGGCCAGGGGGCAGTGTGTGACTCTCTCCTCGGGCCAGTCAGAGGAAGGAAGGGGGAATCCTATGGGTTTACAGTAAACCAGGGCTAGGCGCCGGGCCTGGCACGGGGAGCAAGCTCTCAGAAAGGGCGCTGGATGAATCCTTAGCCCTGGTGGGCACCATCGGCCCTGGTCTGGGCTCAGCACCCTTAAGGCCAGTATGACCTCCCTCCACTCCAACAGTCAGCCTTCAACTCTAAGCCACTCGTCTGGCACTTATTGAGCATCTACCGTGTGCGGGCACTGAGCTAGGCTCTGAGGATACAAGACTGAGGAAGACAGCTCCTACCCTACCTGGGAGGGCTGGACTCAAGACAATGACATCCCAGTGCCAAATCAGCTACAAAGGAGGGAGGAGCCTGGAAAGCTCAGATGGCCCCCAGCAGGTGATCTCTAAATGAGGGCTTAAAAGATGAAGAGAGGGACTTTCCTGGTGTTCCAGTGGCTGAGACCACGCTCCCAATGCAGGGGCCCCGGGTTCAATACCTGGTCAGGGAATTCTATATGCCGCAACTAAAACTAAAGAGCCCACGTGCTGCAGCTAAGACCTAGCACAGACTAAATAAATAAATATATTTTTTTAAAAGATGAAGAGGGTTTTAAAATATATATATATTATTTATTTATTTATTTGGCTGCTCCGGGTCTTAGTTGCGGCATGCGAGATCTTCTTTGCCGCATGTGGAATCTTTTATTTGTGGCATGTGGGATCTAGTTCCCTGACCAGGGATCGAACCTGGGACCCCTGCATGGGAGCATGGAGTCTTAACTGCTGGATCACCAGGAAAGTCCCAAAAGATAAAGAGGGTTTGAGCACGGGAGAGACAGGATCCTGTTTGTGCTTAAATTACAGACCATGCACACCACAGAAAGTTGGGCAGCTGTTGATGAGATGGAAGCAGGTGGATGACCCCTGAGATGCAGTTAAGTGACAGGCAGCAGGGTGAGGAGAGTGCACAGGTGGGTTACCTGAAGTGCACAGACCCTGCTGACAGCGGTGGGTCCCTGAGAACAGACTGGGAGGGAGACCGCCTCCTGTGGATATTCCCGTACTGTATTGATTTTCTACGGGGTGCATATTTTACCTTTAAAAAAAACAGGAGACAGGGAGAAATGCAGAGCAAGTGCTTAAATGAGTTTCCTTATGGAGTGATAAAAATGTCATGGAACTAGATAGCAGTGGTGGTTGCACAGCACTGTGATGGCACTAAGGGCCACTGCATTGCTCACTTTGAATTTAACCATTTGAATGTTTAAAAGGACAATAAAACAAAGCATTTCCATGGCTGGCTACAGATGGGAACACAAGCTGAGATACAATTACCATGGACCAGGCCCAAAAAGGGGCCCATGTGAGGTGGTGCTGGGAGGAGAGAGGTAGCCCAGGCTGGTGGAGCTCTGGGCAGACACCGTGGCCACCACAGCTGACCCAGCCTGAGGGAGGCAGGCCTCCGAAACGTTGGAGGATATAGGACTGCATCCTTACCTCCCCTATGGGGGCCTTCTCCATCCCTCCAACCAGGGAACGCATCTTGCCCAATTCTGGCCCGGGTCACAGTGTCCTTTTTTTTGGTGGGGGGGTGGTGCTGTGTTGGGTCTTCGTTGCTGTATGCAGGCTTTCTGTAGTTGCGGAGAGTGGGGGCTACTCTTCATTGCAGTGGCTTCTCTCGCTGCGGCGCACAGTCTCTAGGTGCGTGGTCTTCAGTAGTTGTGGCTCATGGGCTCTAGAGTGCAGGCTCAGTAGTTGTGGCTCACGGGCTTAGTTGTTCCGTGGCATGTGGGATCTTCCTGGACCAGGGCTCAAACCCATGTCCCCTGCACTGGCAGGTAGGTTCTTAACCACTGCGTCACCAGGGAAGTCCCAGGGTCACAGTGTCTTAATGTCAACCATAAGATGGGCCTAAGCCCACTTACAGTAAGAAGGGACTGCAGGGAATTTTGGAGCATCCCCAACCGCAGGCCCCAGGAACACACACTGACACGTGAGACAGGTGCACAGCCATCCCCATCCAGAACTGTCCAATGGACACCAGCATGGGCAGGACCACAGGGGGCTCCTGCTCTCACAGGCCGACAGGGGAGGGGTACTGGGGCAGGGGCACGCAGCCCACTGACGGATGGGAAATGGTCCAGAGGCCCAGGGTCTTCGTTCAGAAGAGGAACTGAAAGAGCTGGTGTCAGAGAGCTGGCAGCACTGGGGCCAAGCCTCTCTTCCCCTACCAGCCCAGGATTTCTGGGACCTGGGCCAAGCCATCTGAAGGTGGCAGCAGGAAAGGGATGACGGGAACACGCAGGTCTTGGAAGGCAACGGCAAAGGAAGGGGGAGCAGCAGGAGTGAGTGTCCAGCCGCCAGTGTGGGGAAGAGGAACAGAAGGCAAGAGCAGGACAGAGCCGCCATGGCTGCCAGCAGGATGGGAGGGCCGCTGGCGATCTGCCAGCCCTGGGAGGAACTGAAGGACAGGTGTGTGCACGTGGCAGAGAAAATAGGTCTTACGTGTTTGTTGTATACGCACACCCAACTAAAATGCAAGGGATTAGAAAAGACATTCATAGTGACTTCCATAAACTTCCAGATAGAATATGCTTATTTTGAATGAGCATGACTTTTTTGACACTGAGTTTTACATAGACAGGAATCCTTGCAATTCTGGACAGAGAAGTTTGGGCGACATTTCCTGATGGCCATTCCTCACGTTTACGGAGCACGTCCACATGCTGGGCGCTGTGAACAACAGTAGACAAAATCCATCAGGGGAAGACCTGGTTGGCACCACAGGCAGCAGAGGATCTATTGTATCTCTGGAATGAAGAAACTTCTCCCCGTTGATCAGGATCAGCTAATGCAGTCCCTCAAATTCATGTCCAGTGGTTCCTTCAGGAATTCCCAGCCCACTGAAACTTTCACATCAAATACTTCACAGTGATGTTGATCCATTTGTTCTCATTCATTTTATTTTGGATTCAAAATTAACACTGACCAAACATATCACTAAATCACTTATTTTTCCAAAGTTAGATTTTGCTTCAAAGTTACACATTCACTCACTACACGTATTTCCACAAGGTCCTCAAAATATTTTTTTTACATTCATTTAAATGCTCTAAAGTGTCAGTCCAGTAATCCATTTTTCAGCCAATAACCATCCTAGACAAGAACAAGAAGGTAAAATTATTCACACAGCTCTACTCCTCGATCTTTAGCTTGTAAACTTTTGACAAAACGTGTCTTTTGCCAGTCAACGCACTTCAGGGTGAAGTAGAACAGGGGCTTGCTCCTGTATCTTTGTGTGAAAATAAAAACAGGGGCTGGGATAGCTTGGATTGAGCTAGCTTCACCACGTTATTGACCATATCACTGGACAAGATCAGACCTGCAGGCTCCCTGCAACCAGGGGCGCATCTAATGGGGAACCTAACTGAGCAGCCACACCTGGGCTTTAGCGGTCTAAGGCGGAAGCTTTTGTTAGTTGGTGTGTCCCATGTCACATCATGGGTCAGTGTCTGTGTGACAGTGTACCCACTGACTTTGCTTCCTTGGTCGCCAAGTGCGGTGTTGATAAATTCCACGCGGTTGGGTGAAATGAGTGGGTCTGCACGCATGGGAGGCATTTCAGCTCCAGACATGAGTCACATGACACTGCACCTAACTTCAAGCACAGTCTGACATGTATATAACGAAGATCATAAATTCTTTTTTTTTTTTTACAACAGGTTATTTTTAAACATGCAAACACTTTTCTTTCTAACTTGACATTGTAGGGTGAAGCACCTGCGAGGTGTGCCTGGCACTCCTGCCTCATTTGGCGACTTCTCTGTGTAAACACGACAGTTGGGGGAGGACCGTTGAGATACGGGAATACATATTCGATGCAGTCACTGTACAGCCTAATTCTGGCAATTTTTTTTTGACCAGTGTTAGTCATGTGAACTTAATGACATTCAGGATTTAACTAAAATATGAGGAAGTAAACAGTTATAAAAATTAAATCTATTCCTGGAACAAAAACGACTATAGAAAAACTGAGGGAATCTGAATACAGACTGTAGTTTAAGTTTCCAGCATCACACTAATGGTCATTTCTTAGGTTTGATAAACATGCACTATTAACACTGGGTGAGGGTGGGGAGGGGTTGTGGGAACTCTATACCATCCGTGAAACTCTTCTGTAAATCTAAAATTATTTCAAAATAAAGTGACAAAAACTGAATCTACTAAACATAAAATATGTAAGGAGACTATTATAAAGGCTCTGTGGCTTCAGGAAATAGATAAAAGAAATTTGAAGGCCTTGTGAAATCTTCAGAATTTTCTAAAACAAGTTGCCCTGAAAACCTGAAAAAAATAATAAGCATGGAACTTATAAAAATAGGAAAAATTGAAATACTTATTTTAATTCAATAATTAAAACTGAAAAACTCAATACAAATGACTTACTCTTGTATTACAAATTATTTTTTAAAAACTGATTTTCTAAAGCCTTAAATGCATACAGTCCACTTTGATAATGAACTGGTTTAATCTATGTTCAATTTTTTGCTTATTTTTAAAATTTTAAAAAATTAATTAATTTTTGGCTGCATTGGGTCTTCGTTGCTGCGCGTGGGCTTTCTGCAGTTGTGGAGCAGGGGCTACTCTTCGTTGCAGTGTGCGGGCTTCTCATTGTGGTGGCTTCTCTTGTTGCGGAGCATGGGCTCTAGGTGCGCAGGCTTCAGTAGTTGTGGCTTGCAGCTCTATAGCGCAGGCTCAGTAGTTGTGGTGCACGGGCTTAGTTGCTCCGTGGCATGTGGGATCTTCCCGGACCAGGAATCGAACCCATGTCCCCTGCACTGGCAGGTGGATTCTGAACCACTGTGCCACCAGGGAAGTCCCTAATTTTTTGTTTTTGAGATAAATTTTCAAATGTTTCTAGAAAAACAAATAATTCATTATGCAAATCCATAAAACTTTGGCTAATTTTTAACATAAAATGCTAGTAATAATCAGGAAGAAATAATAGAGAATATTAACACCTAATATCAGATAACAAGGACAATAATAAGAATAAAAAATAAAGATAATAACCACATACCTTTTAGTTTAGCAAAAAAGTTAGGGAGAAGATGTGAAATTCAAAGAAACTGAATATTTTACATGCACACATGAAGATCTCATGATACAGAAATCGTGACTAATCAGCAGTCACCCTCCCTGAGCCAGACCTCTGGGGGCCCTTGGGGCAGCCACAGAGAATCCTCTGGACTTACTCACCAGAAAAAGAACACCCCAGTTCAGGAAGTTTACAGAGGAGGCCATGCAAATTGCGCTCAGGTATGCCTTCAGCTGCTTCTGAAAGGCTGTGCTTTTAAAAGGCCTTCGACGTTCCTGTGATAGAACACTGACAAGCAGGAGGCTGCACCCGGTTAGGTGGCATGCCCAGGGGCGGGTAGCCCCGGGAGGTCCCCCTAATTGAAGAAACCAGACTCGGGATCCCTGGAGTTCACGTAATGAGACTGTGTTTAATGAACACCAAAGTACAGGTGAGGGCTGTGGGGGCTCGAGGACAGGGGGCAGCGAGGGCTGCAGGGTCTGGTTGGGGGGTTAAGCTGTGACACCACCTCCCAACACCTCTCCCTTCTACAGGGATTCACACTGGCCCCTCAGAGCCTCTCAGCAGTCCTGTGGGGACAGCACAGCAGGATGACTGGCCCCATTTTACAGTTGGGGAAACTGAGTTCCAGACAGGTTCACCAGCTTGCCCAAAGCCACACAGGGTTCCTGGTCCTTCCTTCTGTATCACTTTGGCCTGGCTCAGGGGGGATCTGAGTAGGTGGGCAGGGGAGGATGAGCACCCCACAGGAAGAGCAAGCAAGATGTGGAGGACAGAGGCGTGGCATGTGGGGACATGGAGAGGCAGGACCCCCTGGCATCTGTGGCCCAGGCTGCCATGGCCTCGGCACAGCCCCTTAGATGTCTGCTTGTCCTCTCTTTCCTCAGGGGTGTGCCCAGACCCTCAGGACCAGCTGAGGGAGGTCATGGGGTGGGAGGGCCACTCCCTGCAGGGCTCACACAGCCCTGAGAGACACAGAGAGAGAACTCGTGCCATGCAGAGGGGTGAGCCAGGAAGGTGCCTCGGGGGCAGGGAGCTGGGGAGGGTGTGGGGAGCACAATGAAGGTGAGGTGGGTAGGGCTGGACAAGGCCAGCACGCCGTGCTGAGGGGTCTGGACAGGATCCTGGGCCACGTCACTGCAGTGAAATGGAGCTGCTGCAAGGACTGCAGTGGAGCTAAGGAGGGCCCGAGCTGGAGAGGAGGAGGGCTGAAAAAGGTTCCAGGGGTCCAGGCTTCTTCAGGCAGGCCCCTGGAAATGTTGGCTGGTTTGGGGTCAGTCACGGAGGGCCCCTCCCTGGTCGGCCTCTTTAGGCGTGACTACACACTGAGGCCCAGCAGAAGCATCAGGCTCTGTGGAAACACAAGGACACGTACTGTCCCCTGCAGCCCTTCATCCTACTGGCCCTCGGCCCTCCCTCGGGAGGGGCCCAGAGCCCTGCATACAGCCTGCCCTCCCTGCCTTCACCCTGCTGTTCCTGTCTGAGAGGCACCCCCAGAAGGCCAGTATGGGGAGGAGGGAACTGAGTCAGAAGTTTCAGGCAGATGCTCCTGCTAAGGAATAGTCCCCAGGATGCCTGTTGTCTTCCCAAGACCAACACACCCCTAGGGAACCACCAGCAGTAGGCCCGGCAGGAGGCCGCAGGGCCTGCTTGGGAGCCATGCTCAGAGGCACCAGCAGGGGGTGCCATGGACCCACACTCGAGGGGCAGGCTCCCTCTGCCTTTCCAGTCTCATCTCGCCCACCCCTCTCACCTCACAGAACCAAGGCTCAGGGGCTGCAAGACTTAACCCCTCTGTTCTTGGGCACAGGATGCCTGCACAGAGGACAGCCAGGGCCTGAGTCCGAGGTGGAGACAGTAGCAAGTATGGGCAGGTCTGAGAAGGGCCAGGAGGGACAGGCCTGGCCAGCTGAGGTGCTGGCACCACTCCCCAGCCCAGCACCAGAGCCCAGCTGCACCCTGATGGTGCCCACGCACGTGGCGGGGGGGCAGTCTTCATTCATTGCCTCCTCCCTGAAGAAGGGGCCCAGCCACCACCCCACCCTACAGCAGCAGCTCGGTCACCGTTAGATCACGCCTGTCACTGGGTGTCAGGGTCTTGGAAGCCCCAGGCCTCCACGGCAGCGATGAGGAAGTTCTCAGAGCAGAGGGGCTGGTTGTTGAAAGTGTCGCAGTGGCCTGTGCGGCCCCGGTTCAGGTCCCCGTCGATGTAGAGTGCCTGGCCGCCCCCTCCACCTGTGGGATGCTTGGTCAGTGGCTGCCCACTGTCCAGCGCTGCCCCCGAGGGCTCTCCTTCTGCTCCCGAGCAACTCCACTTGTACAGGGCAAGTCTTGGAGCCGTCCCTCTGCAGCCCTGCCAGAGGCCTCTCTAAAACCACGGGGCTGGCTTTCCACTCTGTAAAGTCCCCCGGCTCCTGGTGAGACCCTGCTAGTGAGCTCAACTCCCCAGCACGCAGCCTCAGGTCCCCACGCCTGCCCCACATGCATGCTCCACCCCCAACAATCCCACTGCCTTCCTCCGCCATCACAGGGGCTCTGTCCCTAAGGTGAGGTACCTATCACCTGGCTCAGCAAGAGCTGGCCTGGGGCTTCAGCCACCCACGACCCCATACCCTCCTCCCAGGCTAAGTGACCAAGGGCAGACAGGAGCCCAGCCTGAGGTGCAGGGAGGCACCCACCTATGATGAGGCAGTCGTTGCCCCCCGCCATGAACAAGGACTCCGTCTTGGAGGGCAGGTTGAAGTGTCGAGCAGCCAGGAATGGCGAGAGGCGGTCAGCAGGGTCTGAGGACACAGAGTGGCAGGGCGAGGACAGAATGGTGGTAGACTCCAAGGACACAGGCTTGGTCAGCTCCGGGTGTTTGATGACCACCCACTCGTAGCGCTGGACCTCTGGCTGCAGCTGAGGGCAAAAGGGCAGCATGAGGAGTTGGCACATGGTGCCCACAGGGCCCCTGCCGGCTTCCCGCCCCCCCCACCCCACCCAATTCATTATCAGTGCCCTGAGTGAGGCCCCAAGTAGGGGCTGGGAGATGGCGCCGCACAGCGCAGATGAGGGCCTGCCCACTCTCACGGAGCTCACGGTCTAATGATCACAAACCAGAGAGAGACGGGGAGGTTAGCCTGTAGGGTAACAGCTCTTATGGAAGTAAACAGGGTCACGTGAGTGGGGGTGACCTCCCACAGGGAGGCCCACTCACCCTAAACACAAAGCATTCTCCAGTCCCAAAGAAGCCCAGCTTGCCTCCAAACTTGTTTCTCTCGCTCCAGTCTGTTGACAGGTAAGCTCCACACACCTGGGGAGAAAGGCCCAGGGTGAGGCTGTGCCCTACTTGCCTGCAAGAGTGTCCCCTCACTCAGGACCTGCTGAGAGGCCACGGTACAGTCACAGCTGGGGGTGTTGTGGTCACAGCCCCCCTCACACTTGAGGGCCAGGGCTGGAGAGTAGTATGGGAAAGTCAGAGTTTGGAGGGCATGGGGCTGGCAGTGAGCATGTGTGGGGGCTGCCTCGGCCGCCATCAGCTTACTTGGGGTATTTTCATTTCCCTCTTGGGCCCTAAAGCATGGGAATAAGCTCCATATCCACACTCTGATTGTGGGCATCAGTGCCAGGGAGGCCCCTCAGATGGAAGCTTCCAGGAAGCACCCCTACTCAAGAAACGTTTTCCAACCCTCCCATCAGCCAGCAAAGTGGCTGATTTCACCATGACAGAGTCACTCCTTTGAGTCGCTACAGGATTTTCCCAAAGTATCTGACAATCAGAGCCATCTGCTATAACATAGATGCCCGGGCTTCTCCTGGAGAGCCAGACGCAGACTCTGCAACAGGGTGAAGAAACTGAAACTCCCACAGGTGCAGGTTTGGGAGCCACTGAACGAGGAGCTTCTATCTCATGCAGACACCCCCAGGACTGGGGCACGTGAGCTCTGACTTTATTTTAGACATCTTAGATACTTTCCAGATGATAGCACTGCAGAGAACAAGGCCTTGAGAACCACCTGTCAGGGGCTGGAGGCAGGTGAAGGCAGACAACTCACCTGGCGCTGGCCAACTACTACAGGAGGAGGTGAGGCCTCACTCACTAGGCATTTCTGCAAAGCTCCTCTAAACTGCCAGGCTGTGTCAGGCTTGGGGCCTGGACCCCAAGGGGAAACAGGGAGGCTCTGGGTACTTAGGGGGTCCTAGGGGAGGCTAGATTCACCTCTCTGTAGAGGGCTGGCCCTGCTCTGTACCCCTAAGCCCAGGGAGCCTGGGTAGGGGCTATCAGGGAACACCCATCCTCTCTGGGGCACAGACTCCCCCAGAGTTCATCAGAGGCCAGGACCCCAAGCTACCTCTGGTCCCTCCTCACCTCCTTTTGCGTGGTCTTGATGAGCAGGAGGGTGGGCTCGTGTCCTTCACACTGGAAATAGAACCTGGGGGCAGAGACCACACATGTCAGTCCTGACAGTAACAATCACACCTGCACCCCTTCCCTGTGCCACCTTCAGTCAGCCTCTGTTGCCCCAGGCTGTCTGGGGGTGGATGGACCTGGAAACTGCTTGTCCTCCTCTCCCAGGGACCAGGCACAGTGGCTTGGATGGTAACACCTTGGCCCAGGCACTTTTCTCAGACAAGATGGAGCCCTGGCCAGGAGGCCCGCAGGCCAAGCAGTCAAAGGCCCCAGGACTCTCTGCCCTGGTGTGACACAGAGGAGAAGCTGCATGGCAGAGGGCCCCCAGCAGACAGAGCCATGTGCCAGATGCTTCAGGGAAGCAAGAACCAGAGGAACAGGTCCCTGCTCTGGGAAAGCTCGGAACGTCCTCGGAAGCTGGGCAGCACTGAGAAACATGTGAGGAGGACTGAGGCTGCCGCTGTGCCAGCACCAGGTGCCCAGGGGTTGGCTGGCATCCCTGGTAGCCCTGCTTAGCCGTCCCTCAGCAGGCCTCCCACACTGCACAGAGGTGGGGGCCAGGTCAGCGCAGCTCTGGTGCCTGCTGTGTGGGCTGGGCCAGCCCCGACTGCATCACCTGTGACCCAAGCCAGAGCTTGGGTCAGAAGCCATCTGCCATCTGAGGCTCTAGCGGGCGGCCACGCCTGGCAGAGTGACCCTGGGAGACAGTGTGCCCTGGGGGAAGCCTGTACAGGGCCCGACACAGCCCACAGGGCCAACATGGACCTGGCGTGTGGATTGATGAAGTGGGGTGGAGGAGTAGTGAACCAAGGCCGACCGCCTCAAGTTGTCCTGACGGTTCTGTAAGCTCCCAGGAGGGAAACTCTGCCTCCCGTGTCATCACAACACCTACGTGGGGGCCTGGAGCTACGGCGTGTACTGTAATGACACCTGATGTTTGGGTGGCCTTGGAGTGAGAGCGAGATGCCCAGAAAAGGGGCTCCCAATTCTAGGGCCCCCCAGGAAGAGACAGGGCCTTGCCCAGGTGCCCATGTTTGAAGGCTCATTTCCAGCCCCACCATGACCTCCCGGAAGTGGGGACAGGACGAAGAAGCTGGGCAACTCCACAGCTCACTCCACCCCTTCTGCATTGTCTGGCCCTTGGAGTCCATACCTTGGGGCCTTGGGAGGGCAGGCCCAGCCTTCCCCAGCCTCCTGGGCATTACCTGGTCAGGCTGTAACCGTGCTGCAGCGAAGAGAAGAGCAGGAGGGGCTGGCAGAGGGCAAACCGCTCAGGGACCCATGACCAGATGTCTCTCATCTCCTTCACGCCGACGATCTCTGAGTGGAAGTTCTCCGCGTGAACAGCCAGGTGCACAAACTGCCTGGGGGAGTGGGAAGAGGTCAGAGCACAGCTGCGACCCCAGCCCTGGCCACGCCCCCCACCCTGGAGGTGTGCAGAGCCTCTTGTGTGAGCTCAGCCTGGAGGAAACGTCTCACCTGTTCAGCCAGGTCAGAGCCTGGTTCTAGGGGCCCTCAGGAAGAAACGGGGTGGGGCTGTCCCCCTGGAGTCCTGCTCCCACCCCGCTACACAGAGGGGAGAGCGCCCAGCCTGGGTGGGGACAAAAGCACCTTTTCTCTAATGGGGATAGAGAGTGAGTCAGCTCTGAAAGACAATGCTTCCTGGCCAGCCAAGCACCGACAGGCAGACAGACAGGGCCTGAATTTCGGCCAGCCTCTGAGGCAGCACTGCTGAAGCCAGCGCCGAGAGCCAGAGCAAGCAGCCAGGCTGGAAGACAGAGGGAAGCCAGGCGTGGAGACATGGTTTCCAGACCTACCTTTTAGAAAGTGAAACACTGAAAAACAGGAGGAAGCAACAGACGTGGAGAAGAGGAAGAAAAATAAAACAGACAAGGAGAGGTTAGTTGCAAGTACTGATGCCCAGGATACGCCTGCCTTTGGCCTGCAAGAAAGGCCTCCACACCTAGAGTACACTCACAGCGTCTGCTGCCAAGGTCTCAGGACACCATGAGCCCTTGCCACGCCTGCTCCCCAGGGGCCTGTGCTCAGGGCAGGGGGCCACGCTCAGCAGCCACGAGAATGGCCAGCAAGGGAGCCCAGATCTAGAGTGGTGGAGCAGAAGCTGCTCTAAAATGACCCAAGGAGGACAGCCTGGCTCACTGCTGGACCTGCTGGGGCCATGGTCAGCATCCAGCTTCCATCTCAGCCATGGCCCCTGTACCTAGGAACAGGACCCTATGCCTTCTGCGCCCACAGTTGCCTCAGCAGCCTGTGGCTGTAACCAGGAAGGCCCTTTCTCCTTTCCCGTGGCTTTCTATCCACACACGGATGGCTGGCTGGACCAGCTCAGGCCCCAAGCACCCAGAATGCATTCCCCCAAAGCCCCGCCCCACTCGGGCCCTGATGGTAGCCCCTGCCTACCTCTTCTGCTTGACAGTGATGCCCTTCTGCTTCAGAGCTTTCTCATTGGCCATCTGCAGGAGCTGAATCTCCTTCCGAGAAAAGAGGCGGATGGCAAATGCTTTCTCCAGCAGCTTCTCGGGAGACACAGTCTTGGCGATGTCCTTGACAAAGGTGCGGATGTCCTGCTTCACGTTGTCTGACTCCAGCGGCTGCCCAGCTCTCACCTTGTGGAAGAATTTGAGGATCGCCAGCGCCACACGGTACAGCACCTTGTAACCTTCCACCAGGAAGACGTCAAAGACACGAGCAAAGTAGTTGAGGGGCAGCTCCCCAAACAGCCAGCGCTGCCAGTCTGCATAGACCTGCAGGACGTCCTCTGAAATGGCCACCATCAGCTTGTGGGCTGCCTGGCAGTACTTGTTCACCAGGTCCCCGAACGTCATGCAGGAAGACTCGAAGGCCAGGAAGCTCTGGTCAATTAGTTTCTTGCTGGGGTCGTTGCAGGCCAGGATGCGGCAGGCCTTCTCGAAGCACTCGGCCTCGTCGATGCTGTAGTGGAGCAGCAGGGCCACGACCGCAGGCAGCGCGGGGCAGAAGGAGACATCAGGGAACTGGTTGGCAATGCACAGCAGGATCTTACGCACGGCGCCCTCGCCCCGTGTGTTCAGGCAGTAGCTGGGCACCTGCGTGTTGTCCACAAACTCGGGCAAGGGCAGGCTTCCACTGCTGTGCTTGCCCACGATCTTGCCGACAATGTCACTGTACACGCTGGCGTCTGGTGTGACCGTGCGGCAGGGGATGTCCCGGATCAGGCGCTGGTACACCTTTCCCCGCAGGGTGTAGCTGCGGGCCCAGTAGCCCTGGCGTGCCAGCTGCTTCAACTCCTGCAGCTCAGTGCAGCTCAGCTCCTTGGGCCCCAGGTCCTGGATGGTGGCGTCCATCTTATCTCTGTCCACAAAGCAGTTGTAGCCCGGGGAGTCCATAGTGCAGGGCGTGCCCAGGAGGAGGCCCAGGGCTGCCAGGAGGGGGCGAAGAGCAGCTAAATCCACCAGCGCTCTGTCCAAGGCTTCTCTGCTAACCCGTTTGCCATCCCATATCCTACAGGATTAAAAACCATGCTTAGTACGCGTGTATAAAGGTTTACATTTAAAAAACATGTTTTTGTTTTAGTCTTTTTTTTAAATTGAATTGTATACTTTATTTTTAAATTAATGAATTAATTTTTATTTTTGGCTGTTTTGGGTCTTTGTTGCTGCGCGCGGGCTTTGTCTAGATGCGGCAAGCAGGGGCTACTCTTCGTTGCGGTGCGGGGGCTTCTCATTGTGGTGGCTTCTCTTGTTGTGGAGCACGGGCTCTAGGCACGCGGGCTTCAGTAGTTGTGGCATGCGGGCTCAGTAGCTGTGGCTCACGGGCTCTAGAGTGCAGGCTCAGTAGTTGTGGTGCACGGGCTTAGTTGCTCCGCGGCATGTGGGATCTTCCCAGACTCAAACTTCCCAGGGCTCGAATCCATGTATCCTGCATTGGCAGGCGGATTCTTAACCACTGCACCACCAGGGAAGTCCTGTTTTAGTCTTTCTATAAAGTATCAGTAGGGCTTCCATTTAAGATAAGTGGATATTCTGAGAATTCACTACAAACTCTGGAGCATAACTTCTTTTCATGGGGCTTATGAAGATACTGGAAGAGGTCACATAGATTCTGGGTCATGAGAAAGGGCTTTGAGAGGCTGACTCTACTGTAAACAACTCTCTGCTCAGGGGTGGGTGGCCCACCGGGCCCCCACGCTTCACCCTGCAGCCTGTGGGCCTTGTAAAAGGAGCAGCTAGTCAAGAAGACTCCATGAAGTCAACAGATGCTGCGTTTCAGTTCTCAAAGGCTTCAGGCCTTTAACCAGCTGTGAATCATGAGGAAGACACACACCTACTCTGCCCCAGGACCCCTGGCTTGCAATCTGGAGGCCAGCTCTTAATTTTCTAAAAATAACAGCTAAGTTTCGGGCAGGTATTCCAGAGAAGACTCAGTGGTGGGGAGTAGACATGAGGGCTGAGAAATAAATGGAAGGTGTCACAGCTTCAAAATTAGACATTTCTGGAACCAAATGAACCAGAAGTATTGGGGGATTTGGTGCTGTTTCCCCATTATGGGCAACTATTGAGATTCGTGCAGACATTAAAAAAAAAAAAAAGGATAAAATGTTCTATTTGAGAGTCTCTGGCTGCATGTGGACGGCAAGACAGAAGTCTACCGTTCAGAATACCGCAATTTGACATTTGTTTTTGCCAAAGGCCACTGTCCTCAACACTAAAGTACAATAGTCTGCCCATGCACCTCTGACTAACCTTTCCACCTGGGATGGTTCACTGTCCAGAGTTATCACAAGGGTTTGCTTCAGTGAGTTTTGGTAAATGACCAGATCATTCTGGTTCTGCTTGCATCAAGAACATTTATCTGAAAACATTAAAAGTAACATTTTAAAAATATTGAGTGGAAAGAATTGTAATGTAAAACCTGTTATATTCAAGAAGATGTCTTGAGAAATCACCTTGATACGGTGGGTTTTTTTATTGTGTTAAAATATACCTAACAAAATTTACCATTTTAACTATTTATAAGTATACAGTTCAGTAGCATTAAGTACATTCACAATGCTGTGCAACCATCACCACCATCCACCTCTGGAACATTTTCATCTTCCCAAATGGAAACTCTCCATCCTTTAAACACGAGCTCCTCATTCCCTGGCCCCCGGCCTGTTACTCACCATTCTACTTCCTATGAATTTGACCACTCTAGGGACCTCATATTAGTGGAATCATACAATATTTGCCCTTTCGTGTCTGGCTTATTTCACTGATCATAATGTCCTCAAGGTTCATCTATGTTTATAGCATGTATGGGAATATATTTTTTGAATTTAAGACTATTATTTGGAGCAGTTTTAGGTTCACAGCTAGAGAGGATGGTACAAAGATTTCCCACATACCTTCTGCCCCCACGCATGCACAGCCTCCCGGTTATCAACCTTCCCCACTAGATGGTACATTTGTTACAACTGATGAGCTTAAACTGACACATCATCCAAATCTATAGATCAATGAGGATTCATTCTTGGTGTTGTACATACTATGAGTTTGGACACATATAAAATGACATGTACCCTTATTATAGTATCATAAAATGTATTTTCACTGCCCTAAAAATCCTGTGCTCCACGTATTCATCCTTGCTCCCTGCAACATCAGAATTTCATTCCTCTTTATGGCTAATGTTCCATTGTATGGACAGAACACATTTTGTTTATCTATTCATCTGTCGATGGACATTTGGGTTGTTTCTACCTTTTGGCTGTTATGAATAATTCTGCTGTGAACACAGCGGTACAAGTATCTGTTCAAGTCCCTGGATATATATCCACTGATACTGTTTTTATAGGGACTTTCCCACAGAAATAAGGTTTTGTGACAACATCCATTTAACACGTCCCACTGGAAAAACCTTATCCACAGCAGGACCAGGCGCTGCCAGTGCTGGAAACTTCTTCCCCAGAAAAGAATCCCAAATGGCAGTTGGTCTGTTTGCTCTGTCCTGGGAGGGATGGCAGTTAGGGCTCCCCCATTTCCCCAGGTTGTGACTACCTGTACAGTTTACATCTTTCGTTCTAGGCTCTGAGCCCACTAGCCTCTGGAGGGACACCAGGCCTATCCTCTTTTCTCGAATAGAACCCACTCCTTGTCAGGGCAATAAACATGTTTATAAAAAGAATATGGGCTTCCCTGGTGGCGCAGTGGTTGAGAGTCCACCTGCTGATGCAGGGGACACGGGTTCGTGCCCCGGTCTGGGAAGATCCCACGTGCCGCGGAGCAGTTGGGCCCATGAGGCATGGCCGCTGAGCCGGCACGTCCAGAGCCTGTGCTCCGCAATAGGAGAGGCCGCAGCAGTGAGAGGCCTGTGTACCGCCAAAAAAAAAAAAAAAAAAAGTGTTTATAAACAGAATAAGAGCTAGGCAGGACAGTGCCAAATCTTGCTCAAGTGGCCTCAGATTCAGGTTGAATATTAAACTGGAAACTCCAAAAACGGTTATTGCACCTTGCAAATTCCTTCAGAAAGGACCTTCAGGGAGAAGCAGACCCACTTTTTTTTTTTTTTTTGCGGTACACAGGCCTCTCACTGTTGTGGCCT